>NW_027266266.1:6545498-6859632 GCF_022045235.1 Haliotis cracherodii | reverse complement strand
CTGGCTGGGGGTCGCTCGTGATCAATGACAGAAGCAGCCATTGTATCCGACCTGTAATTTGATCAACTCAGGTAGATGCATTACCATGGCAACGTGACCATGTGGAGCACATGTAATAAGAATTTCTATTGTTGATGGCGATGCTAGCGAAGGAATGGTGGAATATATGACTGAAAGGAGCATCGGGGACCCAGTGGTTTAAGGTAGCGCATTGCACTGTGTGTTATCCCCCAGCTACCGGGTCCGATGAACTTGGGTTTGAATCGATTGGTCATCCCATATCAGGGGGCGGTCGGGTAGCCTAGTGGTTATAGCGTTCGCTCGTCATGCCGAAGACCCGGGTTCGATTCCCGACATGGGTACAATGTGTGAAGCCCATTTCTGGTGTCCCCCGCCGTGATATTGCTGGAATATTGCTAAAAGCGGCGTAAAGCCATACTCACTCACTCACTCATCACTCGTCCTTGACCTTGACCTTTGATAGGTTGTTTCACTTCGTGACGGCACCTGAAACAACACATGGGAATTTGTAACAACTTTCCGTCCTGTTTAGTCATTGTACTTTCAAACGAATGTTACTAGTATGTATGGAAATGCTTACTGACGAAATAAACCGGAAGTTGATACATGCGCTTTAGAACGGTAGTTGTATTATAGTCTCATTTAAATAACGACGCTATACATGTAAACAATGACACCCCCCCCCCCCCCCTTCCTCCCCACTTGCCACCCCGCCTCAAGATCAATCCCCCAACCAGTTTCCACCTGTCCCCCAATCGATGTGTCACCGCCACCGCTTCTACCCAAAAGTATTTAGCTAACATCGATCGTCTCGACACATGTGTCACTTTGTTTCCGTTCAACATGGCTTTCACATTTCTGGGCAATTCAGGAATCCGTGCAGTGAAAATCTTTGTCTGATGGTCGATCAGTAGGGTAAATATACCATTTTTTTCTCTTAGTTACGATACCCTATAAGCCGCCAGGTAAGCGTAAAACTCATTTAGGTTCTGTACAACTTCTGAGATTATATATTTATGGGCTCATTGTTCCTATAGGAAATAACCTAGCTTTGCACTCAGCTGATATCCCAATAATAGGGGCGGTCGGACAGCCTAGTGGTTAAAGCGTTCGCTCGTCACGCCGAAGACACGGGTTCCATTCCCGACATGGGTACAATGTGTGAAGCTCATTTCTGGTGTCCCCCGCCGTGATATTGCTGGAATATTGCTAAAAGCAAACAACAATAGTACTTAAATCGGTTAATTTACCTAGTTTTGTATAATAAATAACTGTATATGGAATACAATGTGTCTTGTGCTTATCTGGTGTCGCCAGTGTTGAATGGCCTACTTTATCAAATATTCAATAATAATGCAAATAATTAACCGCATTCAAACATGTTCATACATAATTTCTGTTTAAAGTGCAGTGATGTAGGTATCAAGTTGATATCAATACATCCGTTAATAGACAACGTGTGAAATATCATCTTAATACGTGTGCACGAATCTGTTTATCAATTTCAAGATTATTTGTGGGCCGGAGTCAGGTGGATCGGGTGTTAACGGTACATAATCACCGTTAGTCTGGGTGTTGATATCACCGTATCATACCGCATACACTGATGATATTTAATTGACATTTATATATTTTATTACGGAGGTACGCCAAGTGTGGACACCAGCTTTCACGTGTGTACCTCCATAAAGGCAAAAATGTATTTAAGCCAGTTTTTATAAATAAGAAGTCATCAAAAATAGCTTCACAGACTGCAGCTGCTTGTTTAAGTATTAATAAACACACTTGAGACAACGATACGAATTTGGTGGAATCGTACAGCACATTTATGCAACACCAGCCCCGCCCCGCCCCGCCCCGCCCCTACTTTTTCAGCCAATCAGGAAACAGTAGTCCGGACGTAATGTTTTCGGGTTTATGGAAAATAAATGCAAAACGACTTGTTTGGTTAGTCGATCAAATGCGTTGAAATCACTTGCAATTTATTTATTGCAATTTGATCAGCTGTCGTTTCCGTGAGTATAAACTGATGCCTTAAGTTATGTCGGGGTATCTTTGTGGGAGTAATGGATATTGAGCGCTGTAACTTCATGGGATGCTGTCATTACTCGATCAGCCTAACTGTCAGATGTCAATTTGTAAATAGTACATGGACAGGACATTGGTCAAGTCTCTAGCTGCCGATCTGCCAGCGTAACTAGTACTGGGACGGAAGATAGAGTAATGTCACTCTCGCTATTTGCCGAACTGTAGATATTATGTGAATGGTATGTAGCGTTTTGTCACTTTCGCTATTTGCCGAACAGTAGATATGTGACTTGAACATAGTTGTGTCACTCTCGCTATTTGCCGAACTATAGATATTTGACTTGAACATACAGTTATGCAACTCTCGCTATTTGCCGAACTGTAGATATCAGTGTGAGAAGCAGGGGACCAGTTTGAGGATCCCCGGTACATGGACCGGTACACATCGTGACTAGACACAACCCAGGAATGTAGGATATGCCGAGTGTGTGACCATCAAGTGGAAACAAAAATAGACGCATCAATTACAGTTATTACCTGAGTCAGTGTTTGGCACCCAGTTCCGTGCACCCGACCCCGACCCACCCGCAACATGATATGTCTGTGTGCTGTCGGATCACGGCAACGTCTATCCCGGGAGGAGCGTCAATTACCCCACTAGTACATCGGTTTGTGTGTCGGGGTGGCATTGATTGCATTCGTGTGATGGCATTTTATGGAACAATTTAGTGAGAAATTCAATTTACATTGAAATCTCATCTCTCAGGTAGACTTGTTTGTATACGAGTTAAATTTATGAGGACAACTTCATGATGATAAAGCTGTCGAGGATATCGACAACGAGGATGTATTGTCTATTTGGGATGATGAAGATGATGGTGACGAGGATGATGACGATGGTGATGATAATGATGATGATGATGATGGTGATTGTGATGCTGGTTGTGATGTTGTGATGATGACCACGACGATTTCGACGAGTGAGTATGGTTTTACGCCGCTTTTAGCAATATTCCAGCAATATCACGGCGGGGGACTTCACACATTGTACCCATGTGAGGAATTGAACCCAGGTCTTCGGCGTGACGAGCGAACGTTTTAACTACTAGGCCACCTCACCGCCCCTACGACGACGACGACGACTACGACGACGATGATGCTCATCCTGATGCTATGAAGTACATGCAGCTGTTCTACAACTGTAGAGTAAGCAATATAATGATACGGAGGTCTTAACATTGACAGTGCATTTTGACATTGAAAATATCGACATATGATATTAGAGGGTATTACCCGGACTAGTAGAAGAATGCATCAAGTGGCCTCAAAGCTTTTCCTATTAATATCCAATCAATATTACCAGAACTTGCCAAACCACTCCGTCATTCACATCCCTGTCTTAAAATGGCCTCTTCAGCCTCTCTCGGTGTGGGAGATTGTCTGATGGTATCCCCGATTGGTATTGATTTGTCCCGCACTCAGACAATAGGTGATAATTACCTGCTAATTAACCACGTCTTGGAACACCAGGTGAAAACAACAGGTATATTTGCCCCAAATCAAACATAAATTCATGGAGGAATATCAGGAATGTCTATATTTAATACAGCAGATTATTGTTCGCAAATTTGCTATTTGTCACAACGTATGCTCCCTTACATTATCTGGATCGTTACAAACTGGTTCGTGCGTGGTATTGCTCGCTTTGTAATCATTGTAAGAAATGTAAATATTGGTTGAGCAAATTATTTAGTTTGTTGGTTACCTGAGGCGATTCGGGAACGTGTGATATGTTTTGTTATATAAATTAGCAATATCACAGCGGGGGCTATTCGAGCAATATCACAGTAAATGGATGGGACCATTTCGTTATATCCGTTAGTTCGTTATAAGCGTGTTATAAGCGTGTTCGTTACTGTATAACGTTCAAATCCAACTAGGTCTTCCCTGCCTTCAAATAGCTGGAACAGATGACCAGATTAACATTTACTTACCTTTATGATGTCAGTATGTCTTGACTACCTGAAGGCGTCTGAACGCACCATGGTCTAGCGGGTACAGTGTCTGTCCACAGAGCGGAAGGTCTGTGGTTCGATCCCCGGCCATGTTATATCAAAAGGCGTTAAAAGATGTCGCTTGTTAGTTCCCTCCCGGCATTAAGGGAATAAAACAGCTCAGACTCTGTATACTGTGTCTGAGTGGGGTATCAGTTTTAAACTGCGGTATTGTATCACAGTGGGCTGACACTAATCTTGAAAGCGACGTCAAAGTCCTATAATCTCACCTCATGTTATGGCGCCTTCCACGAATCCCCGAGTAAAAGGCCACGTGTGGTCCATTGATCCAAGGCGCTGCGATACGTAGAGAGTTGAGTCGCTTGTCGTGGGTTCGAATCCCAGATTCTCCTGATTAAGGATCTTGGTCCGTCAGCACCACGTCGGTTCTTGTGGGTTTCATCAAAGCGGTGAACATCTAACTCCATCATCACCTCTGGCTCATCGCTGACACCCCGCGAGTCAAACGGAACACTGTTCAAAGCAGCGTTAAGCCATTCTCATCCACTGCACCGAACCAGTAAAAACCACACAATATGCAAAACGTGCAGTTCATGCATCATCCTTCTTTCCCGTTATGTCTTACCGTTATGTTCAATCCCCCATCTGATGCACGGTTGTCTAATTTAATCAATTATGTATTGTAGCCCGCATCTTTGACATGGCTTAAAGTGCATTACCGGGATCCCAAAGACAATATTTTCATTCCTCTATTGTGTGCCCCATCCCTGAATCTTTGCAAACAAAACATGGCTTTGCACCAAATGGCTGTCTGGATGACAGAGGTCAAGTCAAGGTCAAGGTGGTCGGTACCGTTATGCCCACTCTCTTAATAACCGTGTACTTTGATGTTAATGCCATATTCTCCCTTGTCTGTAGTATCTTTTAAGGATGGGAATGACGTAGGGCTTAGCTGTGACAGTGTGCTAATGTGTTGAACTCGGGTAACCCTTATTGACTTTCATTTCTTTCGACAAAATTTGCCTTAAAATTATAATTTTCACTTTGTGTGACGAGCGGTGTCGTGATTGCAGTCGTTGACTATTTGCACAGCTGGCTAAATCGTAACTCCTTAATATCTTCTTCCTTAATATCTTCTTCCTTAATATCATTATAAATATACTGAACTGAAAACGTTAGGAATAATGAATATTTTTTGGATATTTTTGCAGTAAAGACTGGGCATACAATCTCACAGAAATATCCCCAAAAATATATATGATCTTTAACTTGTTTCGTTCTATGTGTACATTAAAATATTGTTAATCCGGACTGTTGATCTGATCAACAGATGTGTGGTTCCGGGAATTATGACACGTACAGTCATATACCCTTCCATAGTACATTTATGTGTGTTTCCGGATAACAAAGGTTTCACTGTACACAGACACACAGACAGACCGACCAACAGACATACAGACACGCTCCAGTTCCTTGACAATTGACAATTTTAAATACTGCTCGTACAGCAACATATCCAAGCAATCAGTCACATTGAGACTTTAAATAGTGTATGGATCTAGTTTCCAGGCCTTTCATTAGTTAGTTAGCATCAGGTAGTGGTTGCCACAACATGTCTTCTGGTTGTCTGGTTTCTTTTTTCTTATATTTTTATTTTCATAAGGGGGTGGGGGTGGTGGGTGGGGTGGGGGGTGGCCGTATCCACCCGATACACAAAACGTCAGGTTCGATTCCGGGTATGGTGTTTTAAATATATATTATTCCTCTCCAATATATCTAGAATATTTGCAAAAAATACACATTCCCCATAGTTCCAACAAGAAACATTTTAACTGACAAAAATGTATGTTTTTGTCAAAGTCCTTCTTGTGAATTGTTTCCACCATGAAAGTTAAGCTACGGGCTTAATGCACAATGCTAGATTTTGTTATCACATGTCGGAAGGGTTCGATGAAATCAAGTGCATATTTAAGGAGAAAGCGAATACCTTCAGGGGGATCGTCTGAAAGGGATAAAGAGATTTAACATTAAAGCTGAAAACAGTCGCCATGTTCTTGAGACCACTACTGGAACGAATACTATTCCCCTTAAAGGCAGGTCTGAGATTGCAATGTTTTTGCATGCCTTGCTGCAAAGGAACGAAACACGCAACAAACCCATGCGTTAAACCCTAAACCCGTTTGTTGAAGACTGTGCAGTACACGCATATCGGGAACAGGTGTCGGTAGAGGGCAGGTTGGTTGGAGGGGGGGGGGGGGGGGGGGAGAGGGAGAGGGGGGGGGGGAGCATAAGTATGTCTACCCTCTTTCCCCCTTCACTGCAAACGCCGGACGAGGGCCTTGTCCGCCTCTAAACATTGATGAGGTTCCTGCTGTCTGTCATTTGCTTAACACATGACTCAATGTTCAAGTGTGGTGTCCCTTATCCCAACTTTAGCAACCAGGCATGGAGCGCGTGTCCCTCCGAACCCGAAGAAGTGAAGCTAAATTTTAGAAATGTTTCAACTTGTATGCACATGCGAATGTAAAGGGAGGTAAGCGATGTGACAGAAATTAGACGTGCATTCCCACAACGGTGCTAACTCCATGCTGCAATTTTGAAGGGACTTCCCTGCAGATCGCTCCATACGGGATAACTGTGTTGTAAGCCTTCAAAATATTTATTTCACACCGTTTGAAAACCGATAATCAGCCCCCAACTTAAAGTATTACCTAACCGTAGCCGAATTCCATACTCTCCCCGAGACGAGACACAGGGCATAGTGTATAATGCCTTGGTAAGGTTTCCTATTGACCGCTAACTTGGATGCAGTTTACGTGGTGGATCGCAGCTACGTTGTATAAAACATTATCAAGTCATATCAACCCTTCTATCCAAGGTGACTTAAAGTAAATGGTTATCTATTGTATGTAATATATTGCCCTTTGCTATTCTACCTTGCGCTTTTTATTGACACAACGCTGAAGAAAGGAAATAAATGTTTGTTTATCGCATGACCTGGGGTTTTAACATAAAAAACGTCACAAAATACAGGATGACTCAATCATTAGTTCTCCTCGTATGAGTGGTATACTTATTGTGCCAGACGGTATTGAACAACGCAGTACCAATGGGTAAACAGTGAGGGGTCATAGAGTTTGGCATGTTTTGTTTTTTAGAACCTTGTGGGAAGGCTTTTTTTCTCAGTCCCAGGGGTAATTTTGAAATTAAAGAATACCTTATAGCCTTAGCAGACAATTATCAGAAAATCGTGTTTCTTAAAATACTGATAATTGTGGCAGCGATTCGGTGGAATAAATTGAATAAAAAAATAGCCTTTTAGAATATAATTTAAGTGTAATGATAAATAAAAATGATGATGATGATGATGATATAGATGATGTTTGTAACGCCACACACTCGTATGCTCCAAGCACATTATATATTATTACCTCAGGGCAACGGACGTGTACAATGATATTTCATTATCAACTTCTTTGGGAGTATACAGTATCATAAATATTCTTCCTCTCACAAAGATGTCCCACTGCGCCTTCGGTTATATTAGCTGTAGCCACCTTAGTTCAAATATATATATATATATATATATATATATATATAATAAGACGGAGATGACGTTGAGTGTAGTTGCTAAGTACATGATAACCCAACTGTTTAACATGCCTAGATACCAGGATCGTCCCACGTCTCTTTATAGACTCAGCACTTACTGCTGCTGGTGATGTGGCTACATAGGTCAACAGACAAGCTTCTGCATCACTGACCCGAAGTGCCCCTGTCTCTCAACTATACATTAACCTCATCGTGCTCTGGAGATGCTGGTATTTTAAAGTGTAGGGAGTTCACGTGGTTTTGAAACCTAATGGGGCACGCCTGGCCGGTAGTCTAACCGCTTCAACCCAAGATGTAGAGTTGATCATAGGCTCGAATCCAATTCGTCCTGATTAGGATCCTTGGTTTGTCAGTACCATACCCTGCTCGCGGTCTTTACCGAAGTGGAAAACGTCCATACGTTCATCAATGTTGGCACAGTGGTGTTCCACAAGGTAGCTTCTGACTCCGTATGTTTCTATACAAAGTGTGGAAGAAACCGCTTCAGAAACTGAATCACTCCATATAATGCTGCGACTTAACTGAAATAAGGCTATTTGGGTATTTAGTTGACAGAAATAGCCCATTTAGTCCCAAGTTCAATTTGTACACGCTTAATGGGGAAAAGTACTTCAAATTGATCTTCAAAGGGCAACTCTCGTGGTTGTGAGAAATACTTGTATAAACGTAAAGCGTGGTTCTGTCAATAAAACAGCGCCATGTGTTTCCATTTATATTCTGAAGTCGTCCCAAAGGTTTGTGTAATTATTAACTGTAACATAACAACGCCGAATGTCTCACCTTTGTCAATCTATTCACAGCCGTGGAATCATCATGTTTTTTAAGGAGGGGGTTCAAATTTAGACATATTCAATTGAAAATCAAACCTTTAGTGTGTGTTTGTGAAAGGTTTGAACGTACGTGTCCATTTCATTAACACATTGGTATTATTAATTTGTCGTTGACATTTGGTCCCAAAATTGAAATGTCAAGAGAAGTGTGGGGGGTGGGGGTGGGGGTGGTGGTGGTTGGGGGGGGGGGGGGGGGGAAGATGTCTACCCACATGCTCCCCAACACCTGCATCTGGATCCTCCACTGGAGTAAAACAAACATAGATGTGTCGTCCTAATATATGTCTGTCTAATCTTGGGGCGGTCGGGTAGCCTAGTGGGTAAGGTGTTAGCTCGTCACGCCGAAGACCCGGGTTCGATTCCAGACATGGGTACAATGTGGGAAGCCCATTTCTGGTGTCCCCCGCCGTGATATTGCTGGAATATTGCTAAAAGCGGCGTAAAACCATACTCACTCACTCACTGTCTAATCTTGACTTTACTTTCAAAGAAGCCTTTGCAAGTCTAGCCGAAGACTCGTGACTTTTTGTCCCTTTGTTTGTGAAAGCATTTAGCGAGGCAGCGTCACACATTACTTGACCTTAGGTCAAGAGTGGGGAGGAGAGTGGGGCATGTCCACACTATGTTCATGAAGTCACTGGGGACAGTTTCGTTGTGTGTGTGCTCTGTAACATAGCACAATCCCTCTCATTTACATAGAGAGAGGCCTAACATACCGCATTCTGATGTTCTGTTACTGTGGCGCATATTAGGAGATACCTGGCATATTTCCATTAAGATCAGGACACACCGATCGGTATATCAACAACAGTTGAACTTTCACACACTTCAACAGTGTAGATATTAACTCGAAAGGAGCGGCCAGCTATATATGATTCTATATCGGTGTATGTGCTGTTTAACGGTATTGGAAAAACTGTTTAACACCAATTGTATTACACTGAATTCATAACGAACGTATTTTACACGACATATTTATTCATATGAAGAATCAAAGAAACATTTGGAAAGCATATCAACATATGTTATATCATGAGAATTATAATTTGTCCTTAATACGCAAACATTTGAGGAAATGGATGGTTAAACTGATCTTTGGTACCACATTTCTTACCCTTGGCCGTCCATCCGTAAGTTCCCAGATTTAACCATAGGGACTACGCTGTTGTGTCAGGTCGTCTATGATCTGCGTCACTTTGATCACATGGCCTTATATCACATTGTTAACACACTGGTGGTATATAGCCTTTTATCTCATCAACTCCACAGTGGAGTCCCACAAGGGAGCTTCTGACTCCGTATGTTTCTATACAAAGTGTGGAAAAAACCTCTTCGGTGATAGAATCAATCCGATATGAAGCTGACGCTACGTGATATCGGTGGCACAGTGGTGTCAGGCCCCACAAATAGCTTCACGAGTTGGATCTCCTAGCTAGGCCAGGATCTGTGGTTCGTGTGTTCGAATCTCAGATTTCTGAATCCCTGTACTCACTCACTCCTACTCACTCACTCACTCACTCACTCACTCACTCACTCACTCACTCACTCACTCACTCACTCACTCACTCACAACACATGGTCAGTAACCATGATGTTAACATCTCTAGTGGTTTTGGAAAGTGGTCCCTATTCAAAGCCACACACGCCACGCAGATGACATGACGTCACTTCGTCACGGATTTCCATTCACAGTCGACCTAATCTGAACTCATCTTTAACAAAACATACATTCGAGGGAGTGTCTGTAACATCATCCAGAAGAAGGGTGCTCACCAAGGAAGCTAAGACCCCACCCTTCTAACCACTCCCCTAGCCCTATCACCCTTCCTATCTCTTCCCATCGCCACGGTACCCTCCATATTGTGTACGTTGTTGTGTCTATATTGATAGACAGTGATAGATCGTACGATGCTGCAAATAGTATGATGTCATACAAAAGTGTAACCTTTAAGAACTTTGGCCCCATCAACTCTGTTATGTCTGTATATACTGTATGACGAAATGCTGTTGAAACTGTTAGTATTCACAAGCGTCTCTGGGGCATCAGAATAGCTCAGTGGTTAAACCGTTCTCGAATCCCATAACTGCTCATATTTTAAGGGAACCTTTGAATAATTAACCTTTTCAAACCTGTCTTGTCTTAAGCAAGATCTCTGTATATTTTGTAGTGTCTGTTATTACTAAATTTACTGTTGTTATTTCCACTAAAAGGGGTTAGCGTGTTTTATCACGATGGAGTTGATCCACACTTAGATGTGTAATATTAATAAATACAGTATGCCTTTCCAATTCTTAGATACATGTATACATGTAATATTCAGTATTACCATGCCCACCTGGTGGCACGTCGTGTTATTGATAAAGACCTGAATATTGCACGTTAAAAATGCAAGGGACAAAAAACATTTCCATAATCATAAGAAATCTCTGCTAAAAGCGTTTGTACGAATCCGACTGTGTCATAAACATATGTTAATGAATCCCTGTCAAATAAGGATGGTACCAGGTGTTGGTGTATCCTGCCCCACATACAACGTGGCAGCCATCACATATAACCCAGTAAAAGAAATGAATTCGTACGAAATACATGCTAGTATTTATACCCGTGTATCTTTAGAAGTGGGCTGCACTTGTAGTAACTAAATATGACCCATGACGTAGCTGTATTGAATGGGACGGATACTACTATTGCCAATACCCGTGTTCAATGACTGGGTATTTATATCAGCAATGACTGGGTACTTATATCATCACACCTTACGTACGGTGTAGCCCAACCCATGCGGCCGTAGTTCATTCATGATACGATTGCTTTCTTATCCAAATATACGGAATGTAAGTATTTCACAATTCCAACATTCATCAACACCACGCTGAGTGACAACATGACACTTACTCTGATACAGCGTCACGGCGACATTTTCTAGAAAGCAAACAACGCCCTTTCGCAATTAAAACTGAACATAACTTTGAGCCGGAATATATGATGACGATCATTGTCGTTGTGACAGCCACGGGGAGTTGCTCTGCAGGTTACAGTAACGAGGCTCGTAGCCAGAGGCAGTGAGAAAACAATAGGTTGTCCAAGTGTGTGTAAGCGTATTATATGAGGCCCCGACGGCCTGTATGTTAATCTCGGCTCCACGTTGTTTCGCTCTGACTCTCTGTTGATATTGACCACAATGGCGCGCTGAGCAAACGTGCGCTGGAATGAATTTTTTTATTTCTACAAAATCAAGAATTTGTCCGAGAACTTGGCATTGACTGTTGGATGCAGCTCGGACGCGGGTTGTGATTCTGTCACTGAAGCAATATCCTTCACACTTTGTATAGAAACATACGGAGTCAGAAGCAACCTTGCAGGTCTCCACTGTGGAGTTGAGATAACAGGCTATGTGTTGAAGTGACAACTTCATAGTGTATCACAGATTGCCCTTGTTATATCTCTCTCGGCTGCAACGAATAACACAGCAAGATGAAACTGAAACGAAGCAAAGGTATGTTTCACATATTTGATCAAAATTTGTATTTTCTCTTTTTAAATATTTGATCAAATTTATACTTATTTTTAAATTTTGATTTTCATGAGCAACCAAATTAGTCTGTTTTTACACGTTAGAAGTTTGATTCCGGTCTATTTGTAAAATGTATCAGAGGATTTATTAATTCGTTCCTATTCTCACATTAGTTTCAGGATAGTTTTTAATCCTGTTCGTTTATTATGTGGTTGATAATTTACCCATGATTTATCTCTTTTTACATTTCAATGTACACAATAGTTATGAAAATTAACATCGTGACATCCAAAACCTATTAAAACTATATTTGTCAAGCTAGAGGAGACTATGCCAGTCGTGTGTCCGTTTAGTCTAGGTCGAGATGTTTTAAAAAGTGACAGGTGCAGAACTGAAGCAGTGTTAGGAAAATTATTATTTACTATTAAATTCATAGACATAACATTAGAGGTAGACAAGTAAAGTGGGTTTTGTATAGCGTTATTAATCATGAACGTCAACGCCAGAAAATAGTATCTCTATTATGACGTCAGATACATCCCAACCCTGTTAATGTATTTCACAACCAAGTGAGTCAATGAACATGTAACATAGCAACAACGTTGGTTAAAGGTGACAAAAATGCATCCGGCCGACCGAAGTCAGTTCACGTATAGAGTAAAGTACAGCTTGCATGCCAATAGGCATTGTTGTATTCATACATATATGTTTCTCAAGCTTCATTTGACTACTAAACATTAACGGTGGCTTCGGGCACTTTATAACCGAGGTGTTGCCAGAGGGCTATGGAGGTATGTTAAATCTGGTGTATATCTACGTTCAGATAAACTGATATCATGTTTGACTTCGGTACAGAATATGTCCTCTCCTCAAGACATTGTATTGCTGGAGGGAGATAGTGTAAAGTGTTCAGATGTATTAAATACATGGTAAATACTTCAACTACCGTAACTCTGCAGCAACGTAACAATGTAGCTATATAATGCTGTAGCAATGAGGCAACGTAACAATGTAGCAATATACTACTGTAGCAATGAGGCAACGTAACAGTGTAGCAATATAATACTGTAGCAATGAAGCAATATAATAATTAAGCAATGTAACAATGTAGCAACATAATACTGTAGCAATGAAGCAACATAACAATGTAGCAATATAATACTGTAGCAATGAGGCAACGTAACAGTGTAGCTATATAATGCTGTAGCAATGAGGCAACGTAACAGTGTAGCTATATAATGCTGTAGCAATGAGGCAACGTAACAATGTAGCAATATACTACTGTAGCAATGAGGCAACGTAACAGTGTAGCAATATAATACTGTAGCAATGAAGCAATATAATAATGTAGCAATGTAACAATGTAGAAACATAATACTGTAGCAATGAAGCAACGTAACAATGTAGCAATATAATACTGTAGCAATGAAGCAACGTAACAGTGTAGCAATATAATACTGTAGCAATGAAGCAATATAATAATGTAGCAATGTAACAATGTAGAAACATAATACTGTAGCAATGAAGCAACGTAACAATGTAGCAATATAATACTGTAGCAATGAAGCAACGTAACAATGTAGCAACATAATACTGTAGCAATGAAGCAATGTAACAATGTAGCAATAAAAGAATTCAGCAATGAAGCAATGTTATTCTGTAGCAGTAGGTAACGTAACGATGTTACAATGTAGATGTATGCAACACTGTAATAATGCAATACTGTAGCATTGTAGAATGTGATACTGTAACAATTGAATATTGCAATACAACAATTCAGAATTTCCATCATTAACCGTGTTTAAGACTTAAGTCTACTCAGAGCGTAAACACGTGTTTCCTTACCTCCACCATGATTGACTGAGCACTTTGTAACATCGTGTATACATACACTCATCGATAGTAACCTTATTATTCATATACGTTGAGGTTAATCCTCTTTAGGTAGAGCATATCTAATATTGGAATTGATGCCTTGTGTGGCGGCTTCATGCTGTATGTAATGTCCGCAAAGCTGACGCAGGACACACAGCCATATTAGTACTAAGATCGTCTCTACTAAAAAAAAAGATATTTGACCCATTCACTGTATCAAGTGTACCCATACTATTTAAATCTGTAAACGAAATGCAACAACCTTCCATATATACTGCTCAAAAGAAGTTAAGGAACACCCGATTCATTCACATTACTATAGTTAATCTGTCATGGTATGACACCTTAACCATACCATGAAATAACTGGGTGTTCTTTAACTTCATTTGAGGAGTATATACTGATGGAAAGAAATAAAGCAACGGCTATAAATAAATGTTGTATTGGTTTGCTTGTGAAGACCCAAGATGAATAGAGGTGTTTGGTCAGTCCAGCGAATGAGCCACATGCTAATTTATGTAATATTCCGTCAGTGTCATATTTTCTCGATGGATGCTGTCATTTATCGTACAATCAACTCTTCTTTTAGCAGCGATTTCTTATGATTATGGAAAGGGTTTCATTGTTTTTTCCACGTATTATACGTATCATTGTTATTCGATAATATTGCTATACCTTTTGTTATTTGTTTATATCAGTATATATACAGTCTATCAATTTCCTACAAACTCTTATGGAGGCAATGTTATCAACATGTCTCGTCAACATAAACATTATTTGTAGTTAATACAAAGTAATAGTATAAGCTGTGCTTGCACTGCCCTGACCACATGGAATATTGCAACAGGGGGTCTCGTGTAGCGTTGATAATCCGTTAATATATCTCAGGTAGGAGGTAGTCCCACGACCATCACAACACGTGAATTTATTGTGTACATAAAACCTAACAATCTTAAACATCAAATTCGTATATGTGTGTTCCATATTTAATAAATTCCAATAAGTCGGTTTGTGGTCTGGAATGTGGCTAGAAATGTAGGTGCGCATAACTCAAGGTGGGTCTCGTGACATAGTGTTTACATGATGTTTACCATCAAGCAGAGTGTCTATCGAACCTTTCCATTGTTTGTTGAGCGATTTGTTATGAATTCTGCCGTAATCTGTTGGGGATAATCCGATTTAGCTACTATGCAGTAATCACGTGAATGCGTTGCTAGGTATTGCAACAGACAAGGCATATTCTCCTCTGTTTTGCAATTTACTATAGTTCGTATTAATATTTGTTTAAGTTTAGATTTTTCTGTTGCGTGGCACAATGGACTTGTTCTATGGGTAAATGGTCTCAAATCTTAGCAACCGTGGTCGAATAAGCCCGAGGTGTTGAAAGTTGGGAAGTGGTCCAGTTTATGTCAACATGTCTGTTCTGAATACATATTGCACGTAATATGATAAGCAATTAAATATAAAAAAGTATTTCGGAGGACGGATCTCTATGTAAACATTCAACTTTCTTCTGTGAAGGCCGTTAGTCTAAATAAGATCGACTCCCCACAATACGTGAAAAAACACCCGATTCTTTTCATGTGGGGGCGGTCGGGTAGCCTAGTGGTTAAAGCGTTCGCTCGTCACGCCGAAGACCCGGGTTCGAATCCCGATATGGGTACAATGTGTGAAGCCCATTTCTGGTGTCCCCCGCCGTAATATTGCTGGGATATTGCTAAAAGTGGCGTAAAACCATACTCACTCACTCACTTTTCATGTGACTCGTTAATTTGTCATGCTGTGACAGATTAACTATACTCATGTGAAAAAATCAGGCGTTTTTTAACTTCTTTTGAGTTAATCAGTTATGACATGACAGATTAGCTGTAGTTGTATGAAAACAATTGGGTGTATCACCATCATCGTCGTCATCGCCGCTGTCGTTTCGTTGTCATCACTACCTACAAAGTTATCGTCGTTGTCAAATTCACCGTCATTATTTTATCACCATTATTGTTCTTATAGAAACATAATTTTAATTTTTAACTCAGTCATAAGTTTACTCATCATTGGTATTATTATCAGCATGATAATTATTCTACATTTATGATTATAGTTATCATTTTTAGTATTGTTACGTTATAACCGTAGTTTACTTTATAACATTACACCCTGACAGATGCAGTAAGGGGCTACAGTAAACTACGGTTATAACGAACTCGAGGGGACCACTAATTGTAGTTCCTGATAACCGTAGTTCGTTATAAGCATACATACAGCATTTATACAACAAATGGTCGGGACTAAAAACAAAGTTCGTTATATCGGTCAGTTCGTTATAAGCGTGTTCGTTATAAACGTAGTTTACTGCAGTTTGATACTGATGCTAATACAAAATGCATTTAGGAATGTACAGGATACTTGAGTTGAATGGTATTGCTAAATAACGCCCACGCGCTGTGAATAACAATATCCGCACCTGTCATGCACAAGTCGTCGATTCCACGAAATAGGTTTTATCAAGGTTATTGAAATTCAGAGAATAACTGCTTACTGAAGAACGCTTCCATGACACGCAAGTAAACCTGAATATGTGTTACGTATTTAGCATGACGGGCATTTATTGCTGTGTTTGATAATATTCTCCTGTGACAGTCGTTACCCTCCCGGCAATATATATCGCGTGATGAATATCATATTGCAATATCTCAGCGGTATGTGGACACACTAGTTGACAGAAACCGATTGTTATCGTCGCTTGTGGCCCCAACCTGGTTGTATAATGCAGAGTCGGGGCCTACAGTCATAAACAACGTCTCGTCCACGTGGCCATGTGTCAGGGCGTATTCCAAGAAATTACTGGTAGCCTCAACATGCTGCGACTATTTTATTGATAGAAATGGATCGATGTCATGAAATAAACTTGTTCAGACATTTCATGATTTGGATTTCATGAAGCATTTAGGAATTTTGTTGTCAATGTCTCGGTTGGATAATTCTCGTTGGTTAAAATGAGTCGATGCTGGGAAGGAATTTATCACAGACTCTATACAGTAAACTACGTTCACACAATTTTCATAAATAAATATAATTTAATGTTTGTGTTTGTTGCCTGACACTGGACAGCAGTATTCTTGCCTTGCATTTTAACGCATATTACATACATAACACAGATATTACACGTGTAACCTACAAAAAAAACCAGCACTCATCCTGAATTACACTACAGTAAACTACGGTTATAACGAACTCGAAGGGACCATTAATTTTAGTTCGTAATAACCGTAGTTCGATATAGGTATACATACAGCATTTATACAACAGATGGTCGAGACTTAAAAATAAGTTCGTTATATCAATCACTTCGTTATAAGCGTGATCGTTATAAACGTAGTTTACTGTAGTTTCAAGGGCAGACTTGGAACAATTGTTTGACAATTCAGCTTCGTAACTCAGGTGTGCAATGTGCGTGTGTTGTCTGCGTGCTCTTGTGCATTTCTGATAGGTGACTATACGTATCAGTAATTATACAAACATATCCACTTGAACATGGTGTTATACACTATTACACTATCTGATCATATCTCTTGATCATGTCGTAATGTTTTGAAATTCTGCCACTCCTGTCATTCCATGTCCCCATTGTCATCAGTGACAGTGATATTGACATGACATGTGATGTTGAGGGATATTAACACGACAGCTGACTGATAGAGTCACGTGACCGCCTCTCACGTGTAGAGACGCGAGGCCTTCGTCACAGGCACGTGACAACTGGAATTGATGCAGGCTAGCAATTGTTGCCATCAGCACTACCTATGGACTAACATTTAGTCTCTGAAATCTTATATTACACAAGATCCTTCTTGACTCAAAAAAAAAAAAATTCCCTATGCTGATTTCAGAATAGAGCTAGTTTGAGCTGGCTAGACTTTTGTATGCATTTCTAGATTATGTTTTTTTCATAAAATAAATATATTCCACGGTCATGTTGCAGGACTACACTACCTACAGTGTCCATACTTATCTTTTCCACGATAGTTATAATCATGATAATATTATACAACGTTAACACTGATATTTCCTACATTGTTAAGTAATTAATTAGTCATCATTGGTAACACTGATATTGTCAATGACGTTCACAGTCATATTGTCAATATCTACTTTATTAAGTGACATATTGTAAATAATATTTTTGGAGAGCCTGCGATTGACAACAAATATGACACAAAATATACATGAATGACCTTTGAAAAATGTTCTGCCCTTGAGCCGGTTGTTTTGGTCCTAAATTCAAAATCTTTGTTTTACTGTTTGAAATCTCATCACCAACGACGCGAGTACATCGAGCTGTAGTATAACGCAGTTTTAAACCCACCAGCTTGGTGCACTCTACAGGGAGCGGTGGGTTAGCCAAGTGGTTAAAGAGTTGAATCACATGACCAAAGACCGGGTTCGAATCCCCGCATTTTGTAAAGGCCATTCTTGGTCTCCGCCATGTTATCACTGGAATATTGCTGCAAGCGGCTTAGACAAAACTCGTTAATTCACTCACTGTACGAAGTGTGTTCAGCCGAACCTGCTTGCCAGCCATGTTTAATTGCTACTTCTTCAAAACCCGAACGTTTAATAACCTAAATGTACATTAATCCGTATCACTGCAATTTCCCCTAATGTTTTTAGCATTTTCGACATCAGCGTCGAATGTTCGGCACTACTTTGTCATTTTCATGCTAATTTCTACGAGACGCTCTCCATGGACAATATGGTTGTATAACCACGTGGCCATTTGAATAGTTGTCAATATCATGTCAATTTCACGCAATCCCATCAGTCAGCTGATTTCCCGTGATGCACCGCCATAAACTATAGCCGTACATGTCTGTACATAACAGTCCCGCGTGCAGAGAGCCAGTCAATCTGTATAGTGAAATCATCGTTGTAATCTAAATGGCATCCTAACTTTAAAATGAAGTTGTTTTTAAACACGTTTTTCACATTTAATTCGAGGCCAATATGACCAACGTTTGAAACGAACGTATCCAAATGTACATTTATTACGTAGGTTATGAAATTAAACAGCATTCAAGTGACTGAACATATATGCCAGACGTGTGTGAATATGGCCATCGTTTTCATTTATTTACTGGGTAGCCTAGTGGTTAAACCACTCGCTTCGATTCCCGACATGGGTACAATGTGTGAAGCCCATTTCTGGTGCCTCCCGCCGTGATATTGCTGGAACATTACTAATAGCGGCGTAAAGCCATACTCACTAACTCATGTATTTCTGACGTGTCATAGATGCCACAGATTTCATCACCCTTGACATCGTGAATGTCCAAGTTTAGATTTATCCTATCATTTATACGCTCCTAATATTCGGTCATAAGTAAATGGAAGATTACCATATTGGCAGGAATTAGCATTGGTTCGATAATTTAACTGGATTAAGACCTGGCCATTATATAATTGTCACTATCTGTGTTTCTATTTTGGAAGATGTTCCCGTCAATTTTCTTAAATAGTTTAAACGTAATTTATGTCACAGTGTTCTCATATATTAAACCCTCTTGGCATTGATCAAGCTGTTAAACCCAGTACTTAACTTAACGACCGCTATAGACCAAGCTTACTTTTGCGCTATGAAAATATTATTTGAGTCAAACCGTCTTGGCGCTAAATAAACAGATAGGAGAGAATTAATTTGAACTTAAATATACCGCACATGCTGATTTAATTCGAAAGCCACTGGTGCACGTAGGATTTAATAAGATAGGGATTATGTAAATGCTTGTCCTGTCATGTTGTGAATGTGTTGTTTGTGATGTCAATGTGTTGGTAAACAACAAACAATAGCAATCAGTTTGTTGCCTGACAAAATCGCAAAAAATGGTTGTACAAATATGGGAGCTGAGTGTTGTTGAGACGTCCTCGGTGGCAGACTGGTCAACACACACCAAGACGCCGTCGTCAACAGAACAATCGTGTTTATCTCACAAAATATTAACAGGGACTGTATCAAAATATTTCAAGTATTTTCGTGTAAAGGCAGGTGAATGAACAATTGTTTTCACCAAAGAAATCGGTTTATTGTTGAAATGAATTTGTGATATTTCTTTTGAACATTTTGATTAAGAAATTGTTTTAACATGTTAATGGTCTTGAAATAAGGTTGGTGCAATTTTGAAAAATAAGAACTGTTGACGCTTTCCCTCAGTGACCTGTCAATCATATTGCTCAGCTGACACCAGTGAGATATATTAACTGTCGTTCATCCATCACTTTCAAGTCTTTGTGATGGATAACAAAGGCGACATGTTATTGCTATCGATATTCTTTTGCGTCGTCTGTTTTTTCCCGACTTTCAATACATTAGGAGAATCGCAAAGAAAATTATTCAAAAATGATTATGATTGAATTACTTCATACAGGAGTACTAAATTTCAACTCTAAGTAAACCTATTAAAGTGGATTTCTACAACCCATCCCATGCATACCCCGCCTCTCCACTGCCTAGAAGAACTCGACAGTAACTATTTGGGTCAATTCCTATGTATTTTCATCATCACCAGTAGGATTGTGAGATTGACTGATGGTTAAAATGTTGGCTCTTAGAAGTTAGATTTTATAACAACTTTCTTTCTATCGAAAGAGGAAGATGGAAAATATACCACGATTTACTGAAATCTATGATCTTTGTAAAAAATCACTTTGGATAAGAAGTCCACTTTCTTTTCACGAATCCAGTATTAGAAGCAAATACGCCAATATCTGTGACTCTACCATTACAAAACCACTGTGTGTAACCTATTCAGAACAAATACAATCGGAATGTTAAGAATGCTGTCAATCCTGTGTGAATATTTATCCCCAAACCATTAATGTGCAGGGTGTTCTTCTACTTCAATCAGCGTCCCCATAAAATCATAATTTATATCCCCGTGTTGTGGGTTTTCGGACGCTACGAAACAGTCAAAGTTTTCTCTCTAATCACATGGACAACTGTAAAACATATAATTTACTAACAAAGACTACTTTCTTTTAAAACAAGCCGCCACCTGAGTATTTACGATGTCCGACTGATGCTACACGCCTGTTATAGCGCGAGAAATCGCGAGAAACATGGCCGTTCGAAAAACGTATGATGTCCCATAACCTATGATCCGACGATATATGTGTGCATACACATCAATGTATTGAGTACTATGTATCAATGTGTGACATCCACGTACCGCTGATAGTGGTCTGAGTGTAATAAGGTTCTGTTCTATCAGGCTGGAAACCCATATTGGTTTCCTCCCATAGGCACAATGTCCGTCCTTGGTGCCCCCATCTTGCATGGCTGGCTGGGATATTACTAAATGTGCCGGTTCAGTTCGAAATGTCTATCAATGTTGATTATTTATGATCTGGTGTATGCTTTTGATGAAACATAGTGTACTTCTTGATTGTGGCTATTTCTTTCAATGGTAAAGCTAATTCCCAACTCACCAACTTCTCAATGGTTCTCCCCGATTATGTTTCTAGGTTTGTCAGCACCTTACCCGTGCTCGTGGGTTTCACCGAAGTGGTAAACGTCAGAGACCTGCATCACTTCGGGCTTTCCTCCCACATTAAGCTGACACGCCGTGATATAACTGGAATACTGTTAAAAGCGGCGTCAAACCCAACTCACTCACTCACTCAATGGTTCTAAGCCCATTTCTGGTGTCCCCCGCCGTAATATTGCTGGAATATTGCTAAAACCGGCGTAAAACTCACTTGGGTGGGTGCCGTTGCACAAAGCGTTCTTAGCGCAAAGGTGATCGTAACTCCCATACCTTAACATAGACTTACGACAGTTGTAGCGCTAAGGTTGTTCTGTACCACGGCACCGAGTACAGTTGCTGGGGACCGATCTTAACCCCTACTCCCCACGGGGCAGGGGTGGATGTTGGTAACTTAAATAGAATATCCACATCTTCATAAATACTTACTTTCCATCCTTTGCTTCAGATCGGCGGAACTCGCTGACGAAGGCGCACCACTTCATCAGCCGTGACCCCTCCGAGTGGGACGTCATGGACGGCTATACCTTCAACGGCGACTACATCGGGTACTCCACCCTCTCCAAGCCGGCCACGGGGGTGGGGATCCTTCAGCAGCCAATCAAAGAACAGTATCTTAAGGCCCGGAAGCAGGGCAACTCCAAGAAGGTGATGCTGAGACTGGTTCAGAGCGGGCTGGCCATCAGCCTTGTTGATACCGGCGGCGGCCAAAAGGGGGAGATGTTCTACGACATCAGCTCCATCAGCTACATCGAGAGTCTGAGGTTTACTGTGCTGAGTGGCAGTGAGAAGAAGGTCCGTGCTATGTTTGTACCTCTGGGTGAAGCGACTCTGCCTTCTGTGAAAGACAAGAACGTATTTACGGTGGACAAAAACTATCATTTCCTGACGCAGATCAACCACCCTGCGCTGTTAGCGTGCGTTCTGAGGAGGCCGAAGGGTGTCAAAGCTCTGGACTGTCATATTTTCATGTTGGAGAACGTTGAAGATGCCTTTAAGATTGTGTCAATAGTGAGGCATATACAGACCCGTGGGTCCAACCCGGATGTGATGACTGAGTTGAAACAGAATGACAACGGTAGCTTCAAGCGCGGTCAGAACAATGATGTGATACGAACCGAATACGGGGAGTATTCGGTGTATAGAGGACAGAAGCAATATGAACTTAAAGATGATTTCTTCCGCCCCCCTGAGCATGAGGGGGGACCGCAGGGTGAGTACCGACCCCCCGGGCAAGAAGGGGGTCCGCAGGGTGATTACAGGCCCCCAGACAACGAGGACCCAGGGTATGGGTGGTCTTATGAACGCTCAAGAGAAACCAATGATGACAATTGGCACAGCTTTGACAACGACCGGTATGAAAGGAAAGATGAGCGTTTTGCAGGGCAGTTGAGAGTGGGGACTCAAAACAGGGGAGAGTTTTCCTACGATCAAGGAGGACGGGAGTACATTAGTCATGGTCGTCAAAGGTCGTCGGATAGCGGCGAGGGGAGGATGAATATGAGTTTTAGCGATTCTTCAGAAAGAGGGGGTCGGCATGATGAGCACACGGAGAGAAGGTCTTGGAACGAGCGGGAGCGTGGGAACATCTCACCCCGGGCGGCTCACTTCCCCCCCAGGGTAGCAGAGAAGCCGAACAAGCCCGACCCCATGATGAGATCAATGGGGCCACCCAGCCCAAACCAACACTCCCCTCCTCGCCCCCTCTCTCCTCGCGGAATGGACTCGCCCCGATCGACCAACTATCAGCATCCTCCAGCATCAGGCTACAACCAGCCCGCCCCAGGTGGCCGTTACGCCCCTCCCTCGCCCGGTGGACCCGTCTACTCCATGTCCAATCTCGAGAGTAGACAAACCGACGTCCGGGTGCCTGAAGAGGAGACAGCGCCCAAGCCTGTGGCTAAGGTGCCTCCACACATGGTTGCTGGTGTGAAGGTCCTCCCGACTGGTTTCGTTCCTTCCGCAATTAAACTGAAGCCTAAGACAGCCAAACACGATAGAAGCTACGGGTCTGAAGATTCGGATCCTGACTACGACAATAATATCCATATGTATAAAAAGCCTGTCAATGACTATCAGAGCTACCAGTCAGAAAAATACACAGAGGAACGTAACATATATAACCACAATAACAGCAACGATAACCTGGGAAAAGGGGGAGACAACTACGGTAAAGGGGGAGATAACCACGGCCGGTATGCTGACTACAACAAGGGAGGCATGTATGGCGAAAGCAGCTACAGTAAAGAGGGCAGCCAGAATCGCGGCTTCAGCTACGCTCCTGAATATGGACGGCAAGTCAGCGACGAGAAAACGGAAAGCCGTCAATATATTGAAAGCTATGATGGCCCCTACGGTGTCCAGAGACGGGAGACAGACCACAGGCAGACGGACAAGGGCGGTTCCAACAGGTATAGCGCCCCATCAACGGCTTACGACGACAGATCACGTGATCCAGGTAACCGTTGGAGCGGGTCAAGTGGTGGAGGTCAAGGTCGATCTCAGTCCAACTACGACATCGGTAGCCGAGCGCCCCCTGGTGGGGATGGCGGACAAGGTCCTAAAGGGAAGGAAGCCGAGATTGCATCAATGTTCACGGACTTCCAAATTCAGAAAGGGGAGCCAACTCCTTACACTACTTCCGGAACAGATTTCGAGCAATCATTGGGTTACTTCCCTTGACGGAGTCCGTATTTCGGGATTTCGAGACTGTATCATGTGTTGTAGGCGGTGTGGGATGACTATGAATGCACGTGCAAATGCATGCATGTTGCTGCCTGAGAGGACAATGAGTGTAGTACACAGGAGAATGTCTTAATGGTCGATGTCTGATGTCGGGTTTTGGAAGTACGACATTCTTGTGTTGGAGTGTAATGCCTAGATAGACCCGGCTTCCGGACACTATATAAACGTGACATTTTGTCACAAGACATACTGCAACAAATGCATACCCTCTGTGACTGTCCTGTCGAAGTAAGAAATGTCACATTTACACTTAAACAGAGTTCATTTCATTTTCTTTATCAAATATATTCAGAAATAGGAACACTAGCACACATATATATGTACACGATAAGTTCCTAAATGTTTGCATTTCATTTGAGCAAAATTAATTTTTTGGGCGTTTGCAGGTTGTATTATTATTACGTGTACCATAGTAGAACAGGTGGTACATAATCTTGGTACAACAGGTGGTACATAAGCTGGGTACAACTGGTGGTTCAGACGCGTTGACGATACTATTAAAACTGTTGATCTCAGAAGATATAGCTATTGTAAGCAGTGTCATTTAATGACACTACAGTCGTCTTATGAAGAACATGTATCACGTAGACAACGACACCATCGTCTCAAAATTAAATGTTATATATATATATTCGCAATAATATATGCAGTCATATACCTATTACATTATATAGATATGTATAGGTCAAATATTTCTTAAACGTTAAAGTTTAAAGAACCTGCTTGAGCAGTTACAAACTGACTCAGAATAACGAGAAATCTGTACCTTTTATATCATTTTCACTATATTACAGTTCAATTGTAACAACTGCGTTTCTGAGGCTTATTCGAGTCACGTTTGCAGTAGTTTTTGTTATATCGGACGTATAATGGTATACCAAGTTGAAATGGCAACGTGAAGAGAATAGCGGTATGTTTATACGATGTATCACCTACGCAATATTTACATGATATGCAGTGATATCTCAGTAGGTAGCTAGGATCATGCGCATTGTATCCACATTCACTAACCTTTGCCTAATATTCAGTTTATGTGTTAAATACTGTGTTTAAGGTTGGCATTGAACACACGGTACTGCAACCTCTATCTCGATGTTATTGTGTTTAAGCGTTGACGCTAAACACACAGAACCACAGCATCTGTCTTTATGATATTGTGTTTCAGGAAACTTTGACACGTTTTCAAACATTAGTATTTATTTATGATCTCTCGCTATTGCAAAAGGCTTCGTTAAATTGCTTTTAACAGCATGAAAGCAGAAGAGTGGAAACTAACCAACTGCATCGATTGTCCTGTACTAACTGCGAATGGATGTTTGGATATAGCACGGAATATTGATTACAATGTACATAACATGTATATAGTGTTTGTTTGAACTATATGTGACTATATATGCAGTGTACAAGCAGCGTCGCGAGTGCCTGAGACCACGTGGTCTTTAATGTCACGTGGACCTGACATTGTATATAACCCTTTGTCATGTAATGGACCCCTTTGGTACATTGTTATGAGGACCTTGTGGACCCGCCTCCAACTTACATTGTAATATAGCCATGTGACCTTTAGTGGACCCGCTCCAACTTACGTTGTCATATAGCCATGTGGCCTATAGTGGACCTCCGAATGTAATAAGGACCCCGTGGACCCGCCTCCCAACTTACACTGTAATATAGCCATGTGACCTGTAGTGTAACCTCTGTACTTGTAATAAGGACCTGCATGGACCCTCCCGAACTTACATTGTAATATTGCCACGTCATCAGTAGTGGACCCTCCGAACTTACATTGTATGACCTGTGTGGCCCCGCCCAAACTTACATTGTAATATTGCCACGTCATCTGTAGTGGACCCTCCGAACTTACATTGTAAGACCTGTGTGGCCCCGCCCTAACTTACATTGTAAGACCTGTGTGGCCCCGCCCTAACTTACATTGTAAGACCTGTGTGGCCCCGCCCAAACTTACATTGTAAGACCTGTGTGGCCCCGCCCTAACTTGCATTGTAAGACCTGTGTGGCCCCGCCCTAACTTACATTGTAAGACCTGTGTGGCCCCGCCCTAACTTACATTGTAAGACCTGTGTGGCCCCGCCCTAACTTACATTGTAATATAGATATGTCATATACCCTCCACAAAGTGTAATATATTTCAAGTCATTATGCAAGATCTGAATGTTTATTTTTTCTTGTCATAATTATGATGAGTCAATAAAAAACTATTGCTTATATCGCGTGTTTGGGTTATCATTCATTTTATTACATGTATATTTCATATTTTCGTACATAGATATTGATATTACAGAACTGTGTGTGTGTGTGTGTGCTTGCGTTCGTAAGCCTCTGTGGGCTAACTATGTAAACCAATCTTCCAAGACTATGAGGGGGCACGGGTGGCCCAGTCGTCTAAGGCGCCGCGATTCGCTGTGCAGAGTTGCATCCCCTGGACACGCCAGAAACCGATGATTGTGGGTTCGAATCCCGGTTCGCCCCGATTATGTTTCTAGGTTTGTCAGCACCATACCCGTGCTCGTGGGTTTCACCGAAGTGGTAAACGTCTGAGACCTGCATCTCTTCGGGCTTTCTCCCACATTAAGCTGACACGCCGTGATATAACTGGAATACTGTTAAAAGCGGCGTTAAACCCAACTCACTCACTCCAAAACTATGACAATAATCCACCCTGGACCAGACAATCCAGTGATTGATAATGGGCAACAATCCTCGCCCTCGGGGCACGATGACAGACATTCAACCAAGTCAGTGAGCCGTCATATAGATGGAACATTGCTGAGTGCGGTATTTAGCAACAAACAAACAAACCAAGTCAGTGAACCTGACCACCCGATTCATTTTGTGGCCTCTCGCGTCCAAGCACAGGCTGCTGGGGACTTTTCTGACCCGGAGTCTCCGTTTGTGTAATCGCACCTGTGTGTATTCTGGGTCTGCATTGGCTGACATGGGGATCGAGTGGTTACAATGGCGGGTCAATATGGCGTGTGCTGTACCATTTGAAAAGACCGCCTCGACCGTTTATCCTTTCTGTTCTGCATCATTGTCATTCCGGTGGGGATTCCGGGTAAGATATTGGTCCCCAGCAACCCACGCTTGTTGAAAGGGTTGACTAAATTGATCGGTGATCAGGCTTGACGACGGTTGGTGTGTGTCATCGCATTGCGTGAATCGATGCTCATGATGTCAGTCACTGGATTGTCTGTGCCAGACTCGATTATTTACAGCCAACCAGGTGGAATATTGCTGATTACGGTGTTAAACAAACAAACACAACAAACAAACATTAATAAATAAATAAAAGCACAGGCCACTCGTTTTCCTCGTCCAATTTCGATCATACTTTCAAGCACATATATATCAAAAGAAACGGCATTCGAACAACTATTCCCGTGGAATATCACAAACATTGGTATTAGATTAACGGTTTCGGTTGCTGAATTTCAATAAGGGTTCGGGGGTACGTATGGCTCAGTCGGCTAAGGCACTGCAATTCAATGTGCAGAGTTGCGTCCCCTGTGCGCGCCAGAAATCTATGATCGTGGGTTCAAATCCCGTTTCGACCTCATCATGTTTCAAGGTTTGTCAGCACCATACCCGTGCTCGTTGATTCCACCAGGGGGTAAACGTCTGAGACCTGCATTACTTTGGGCTTGCCTCCTTCATCAAGCTGACACACCGTGATATAACTGGAATACTGTTAAAAGCGGCGTTAAACCCAACTCACCAACTCACTCACTCAATTAGAGTTTGTTACGCTGTGGACAAACACGAACGTGAAAATCAATACAGCATACGAGCTTTTAACATAGCCACATGATTTAAAAAATGACGTCAATATAATGTTTTTGCGTTTTTGGAATTATATATCCGGTGTGCATGCTGAGTAAATCCGATTTAAGCAAAGTGTGCACTCAGTCCACTGATTGACATCATGAGCATCGATCTAAGCAGCTGGGATACGACCATGTGCGTTAACCAAGAAAGTGAGCCTGACCACCCGATCCCGTTAGTCGCCTCTTACGACAAGCATAGGTTGCTGAAGACCTATTCTCTACACGGATCTTCGCGGCTCTTTGCATTAAAGTGTCACGTCTTTAACCTGTTTTGTTGTCTGGACGAATCCTAGGTTCGAATTCCGACGCATTTGACGTGATGGTTTATTGGCGTACAGGATGTTTTCGCGATCTTCATGCAACAAGCTGAAGGGGTGGGGCGGTCAGTCATTAGATGTCCCACCCACCGCCATGCTGCACTCGCATTCCTGCACACACACACACACACACACACACACACACACACACACACACACACACACACACACACACACACACACACACACACACACACCACCTTGCAGAGTGAGTGTGTGTGTGTGTGTGTGTGTGTGTGTGTGTGTGCGTTCGTGCGTGCGTGCGTGCGTGCGTGCGTGCGTGTGTTTGTGTGTCTCTTTGAGGGGATGGATGGTTGGTCGGGCGTCGGATGGTTGATTGTAGAATGTTTGATTGGGTGGGTGAGTTTGGGGTAAGTGAGGGTTTACATCGATTTTACCAATACCGCGACCGTGTACACTCACTCACTCACACACTCACTCACAATGCCATCGGAAGTTTACAGAGAAAACAATATGTGAAATGGACTGGACTTCCGCATTGACATCATCTATGTAACATTTGGGGAAAAAACATTTAGGATAGAGGTATGGATCCTCATTGGCTCCGATTGTGCTGCTTTTTAGCTGATCTGTTTCTTATTGCATATGAATCGGAATTTCTGCTGCTCAGATTGGCAAAGTCAGAGCAAGGTAATTTAACCAAGAAGTTAACCTTTAGGTATATCGATGATCTGATATCGTTCAATAACAATCAAATAGCCAATTCCCTTCCACTGATTTACCCCCCCCCCCCCCCGAACTAGAAATAAAGGAGACCAGCGAGCCCGCTTTATCTGTTTCATATTTAGATCTAGTATGCATAAAGCACTCGACAATCCAATAGTCTCTCAACAATCCAATAGTCAATTTTCCAATATTTGGTGTTTACGTTTCACAACTTTTGAGGTACAATCGAGCATGCTCTACCTACCAAGATTTCAAACAGCGTCATACGACTCTTGCTTAACATTTAAAGCCTCGATAAAGCTTTCAAATCTTTTCTATTGTAGACAAGTGGAGGTCATTTCCAAAGTGACGCATTAGTGACAGAAATTATGTCCTATGTCCGATGCAATTACTTATGTTGACTTGTACCATATATCCCTGTGTTTTGTCAGGTGAACACTTGCCTTGCCTTTGATGTGTTTGTGACGGTGCCATCGGAAGGTCAGGATACGCTCACCTTGTATCATCACTATTTGATATTGATTCCTAAACACATGCTCATGATATAGTCGGGGCTGTATAATGGAGATTTCTTATGAATGCGGAAAGGGTTTTGTGGTTTTATATAATTACTTCGTACCCAAATTTCTATCTTCAACTCTGATACTTAACGCGAAATTATAACGTGTAGAGATGTGTGATTGTGTCAATGTAATTTCTGACGCTGGCTGGTCTGTGAGAATTTCGCGTGTACCCTATGCACCTTGGAATTCCATCTCTTCAGAAACAGCAGCTCTGTACAACATATTAAGATGACAAAACGCCTTCCTACCTGACCTTCTACTTCTCGCATACCGAACTTAATAAATGAGGTAAAAACACTTCCCCTTGTATGACCACCAGACTCAATGCTTCCACGTGTAATACTCTCTTTATGCCTATCACCGGGTCAAGTGAAACGCTTAACTGGAGCTTGTATAGAATTATGGTCTTAGAAACATATTGTAGCCTCAGAGTAGCCTAGTGTTCAAAGCATTGACTAAACAAATAGCGGTATGAAACCCAACTCACTCACACACTTGAAGCAGGCCATGTTTCTGGAATCCGTACATATCGATGGGCACATGGGGAACGGTTGGTCATAGGTAACAAGGAGACTCTTGTGATATAAACAAACACCCTGGCGCTACCACGATATATAAGATAGCTACGCGATAAATCGCAAAGAACAATGAAGAGAGAAGTGTGGTTTATTTCACGATAAATCATTGTTCTATCATGACGCCATTTCTGGAGATTCGAACATGCGCTGGCAACGTGATGACGTGGTACGTAGAGGATAGTATCCTACACATTATATACTTTTTGTGTAGATGTCTACAGGAAAATTATATCATTTCATTAAAAACGTAAAACCTTGAAACGTAAATTCTCCCTACCTAACACACAGGTACGGTTCACCACCCCTTGTATTTGCGACTAAAAAAGTAGTTTCATGTTTACAAAATCTTGAAAATATATAAACAAAAGTAACAAATATTATTTAAGGGTACGAAAATTATGTATCATACATATAGATATGATTATATACAAAATCAAATTTAACAAAATAATTCTTTAAAACTTCCAGACCGCTGTTGGAAGCGAAAGAATACACAGTGGTCAGGTTACAAAAATGGCGCTTTGCGAAACGAACGGCCTCGATTGGCGAGTTAAGTGAGAAATTTACAGTTTATAACGAAACATTTTCGAGAGTATGCAAACGCCATGAAGCGATATTAACTCAACAAATGAGCATCATGTCATTATTTTGCCTTGTCAATGTTGAACTAACGTAAAAAGGAAGTCAATAGTCTGTGAACGGGCCAGACACTTACGATAAAGGGAGACAATTTTAGGGGAGGTCACTCTTGTATGACAATAGTTCCGTCAAAGTGTTATTTTCACAGCAGTGAAATATCAATTGTTTTAATCACTGCAATGAAAATATCACTTTTCCCAATTTTGGAAAACTCAGTCTTTCACACTTAAGTATATAATAAATTGGACGACGTTAATTTTGAGAGGAGTTGTCTGGTGAATTGTTCCCTATAGATGTAGCTGGGCAACGCAGATGAACGCGATGGCCGACCGAACGATCGCATCAAGAAGCGGGAGAGATATGACAATCGGTATTGAGCTTTGGCATATGCAGGAAATACCCACCTGTGCATTAAACGGAAATGTCCGATATTGCCGAGGTTGGATTCTATTGAGAGAGTCATCATTATAAAAACACCGGTAAATATTGTCAAAGCTTGTACAGTTCATCCTCAGCCGCAAAGAGGCTGTACATAATGTTGATATCTCATATAAGAAATATACGATTCGTGGTCGTTGTTTATCGTAATAAAACACTACAGGGAGAATAAACCACTCGGGACTGTGCCCCTCATGCAGCGTTATATTGTACGATAAAAAAAACTTCCACTCGTGGTTTATTTCTTAAATATTATATATACACACAAAAAACATTCTACGACATGCTAGCATTCATAAATGTAACTTTGCTTCACCCTTCCTAGACACTTCACATTGGATTCATATTGTGTTCCACTATTTCCAAGCGAAATGGAAGCGGTAAATTGATTGGAATGGTCAGTGGCTAGTTTGGTGATATTTTAAGTCCGCTTCAAAGGGCCAGCAAATTATTTTATCCGAATTATCTAGAGTATCGTCCCTTCCATCAGCGCTGGTTCCTCAATCTGCACTCCATTCATTAACATTTCACGTCGTTTTATTTTTTTCAAATGACCTCATTGTTTGTCTGAGGCTCCACATCTCTCCACATTTTTTATCGTATACTCTACTGAAACAGTTTTGTTGGTGATTATCATACAATATCTTAGTGTTCATGTAAGTCATCGAGTATTCAGATATGCACTAGACCCGTGAAGATCCGGGGTTGAATAGGTCTTCAGCAACCAATGCTTGCCGTAAAAGCCGACGATGCTTGTCGTAAAAGGCGACTAACGGGATCGGGTGGTCAGACTCGTTGACTTGGCTGATGCATGTCATCGTATCCCAATTGCGTGGATCGATGCTCACGATATCAATCACTGGATTGTCTGGTCCAGACTCGATTATTTACGTAATATTTCGTATTACGATTACGTAATATTGCTGAGTGCGGCGTTAAACAGAAAACAAACAAACAATGTAAGGTATGTGCATGTCAGTGTTGCACAATCTCCCCCAGGTGGTAATGTTTCCGTCTTCATGGGGTAGGCGGTAGGGGTAAAGCGTTGGCTCGTCAAGCCGTCAAGCTTCGATTCTTCACATGGGTGCGGTGAGAATTTTCATCTTTTTTTCAAGAGAATGAGGATGGTGGGGTAGCCTAGTGGTTAAAGCGTTCGCCCGTCACGCCGAAGACCCAGGTTCGATTCCGCACATAGGTACAATGTGAGAAGCCTATTTCTGGTATCCTCCGCTGTGATATTGCTGGGAAATTGCAAAAGCGGCGTAAAACAATACTCACTGACTCACCCCAGAGAATGACCAGCTCGATTGGAATCGAGGATTTTGTTTTGCGAACCAGGCTGGCCCGACCATGTATTGTCCACCAACCTTCCAGCTTTCCTCGTACTGTCGACATTGTTGAGTGTCACCTTTGTTGGCTGGTGGTCTTGACCTATGTCATAGCACTAGCCGAGTGACACTAGTCTGACCAGTTATTGAATTATTCCTAACAACCGACATATGCCTGGCGTATTGCTTGTGTTCAAGAGGTAACTAACATGTACATAGAGAATATTGTTATGCACTGCTGTTGACAATAACCTCCGCATGAGCCAATCAGTGCATGGTCAGATTAAGTTCTTATTGTCTACACTGAACAGTACAGACGAGTAGTTGATTTGAGGGACGTAACTCTGAAATGACATCACTTGCATGTCAACCCTAGGTCCGGACATGTCATGACAGCCCGAACATGTCAACTCTGTAACTCGACATGTCTTGACATCCCGAACATGTCAACTCTGTATATGGACATGTCATGACATCCCGAGCATGTCGACCCTGTATCTAGACATGTCATGATATCCCGAGCATGTCAAGCCTGTATCAAGACATGTCATGACATCCCGAGCATGTCAACCCTGTATCTGGACATGTCATGACATCCCGAACATGTCAACCCTGTATATGGACATGACATGACAGCCTTACATGTCATTTCTTTACCAGGAGACGCCTTCACAACATGATCAGCGTGGATGGAGATACAGATCTAGGATAATGGAACCCACGTCCAGTGGATCCTGACACGACAAAGGGACGCAACTCAGCACAACGAATAACAGCGCCGTGACCCAGTGGCGTACCGCTGCTACCCTGTGAGGCATCTGGCAATGAAAGGAAAGGAACTGTTTTGTAGAATGACAAACTTGAATTTTATAACAATATTACAACGATTATAGTAAACACGTAGTCTATTGCCTTCTCTCAAATGGGGAGTTATCTGCCCTTGACGGTCGCTATTAACATCATAATGCGCATGTGCTGGTCCGGGAAGTGTCGCGCCATTGACTGCGTCGAACGTCAAGATGCTGTCGAAACATTAACAATGAACATCACATGAACTATTGGCATTATTTTTAGGAAATATAGGTGATAAAACACGTTCAAAACCCTTTGAAATATCGTCATGCACAGTTGTAATGTATATATTTCGAAATAAAAAGGATCCAGTATTACAATCAGACATGCATGATTGTCAACGGCACTGAGAGTCTGAAGCATCACACACCGCCCCTCATCCCGCGTTCACAGGTAGCGTGCTGCATTACCTGTACCTGAGAGGTGAGCACAGGTAGACTGTGTGAAGTTGTACCTGCACTGTGTCACCTGGCGCAGGTAAATACCATCGCAGGTGAATCATTCCCAATCTATGGACGATACCTCACTCGCGGCGACGGTGGGAACGTCCGCTACTGCTTGTCAGTACAACAGGCGACGACCGCATATATGATGGTGCTTATAGAACATAATGCGTCATAAATATTCGTATAGTGGTAAACATTTGCACTGAGTATGATTCGGGCAATGCATTATACAAGTTTCTTCCTGGGTACGCATAAAATATCAATAGAAACGAAATTTGATTTGTAAAATTGCGCAATGATGTGGAATGACGATTTTTTAATTAATACAGATCAAAGCTTCTTAAATGTACCGATCAATAGCGATTCGTTTTTATGTTCAGTATGATGGGCGAACGTCTGAGACCTGCATTACTTCGGGTTTTCCTCCCACATTAATCTGACACGCTGCGATAAAACTGTAATACTGTTGAGAGCGGCGTTAAACCAAACTCTCTGACAGTACAGCCATATACATACCACAACCACCTCACACCTCGTGGGGGGCACGGGTGGCCCAGTCGTCTAAGGCGCCGCGATTCGCTGTGCAGAGTAGCGTCCCTTGGGCATGCCAGAAACCTTTGATTGTGGGTTCGAATCCCGGTTCGCCCCGATTATGTTTCTAGGTTTGTCAGCACCATACCCGTGCTCATGGGTTTCACCAAAGTGGTAAACGTCTAAGACCTGCATCACTTCGGGCTTTCCTTCCACACTAAGCTGACACGTCGTGATATAACTGGAATAATGTTAAGAGCGGTGTTAAACCCAACTCACTCACTCACTCACACCTCGTGATGTTTTGTTTGTTTGTTTGTTGTTTAACAACGCACTCAGCAATATTCCAGTTATATGACGACGGTCTGTAGATACATGAGTCCAATGATTTACATCATGAGCATCGGTCCACGCAACTGGGATACGATGACATGCATCAACCAGGTCAGCGAGTCTGACCACCCGATCCTGTTAGTCGCCTCTTACGACAAGCACAGTCGCCTTTTACGGCAAGCATGGGTTGCTGAAGACCTATTCTACCCCGGACCTTCATGAGTCTCTTTTTTGCATCGAATCGATGTGAGTGAGTATATTTGTACGCCGCTTTAAGCAATGTTCCAGCTATATAACATCCATCTGGAGAATCGAACCCGGATCTCCGGCGTGACGAGCGAACGCTTTCACCACTAGGCTACCCCACCGCCCCTATGGATCCAAGACTTCGCGTAACAATAAAACCATCTGCCCGGTTACAGCTGAGCACTGGTATTCGTAAGTAGACCCTCGTGACAATATATGGTTATATCCATCTTCAGGGGTCATTGTAAAACAGCCACTTGACATTTCTTGTCTTGTTTGTTGTTTAACGCCACATTCAGCAATATTCCAGCTATATGACGGCGGTCTGTAAATAATCGAGTCTGGACCAGACAATCCAGTGATTGACATCATAAGCATCGATCCACGCAATTGGGATCGATGACATGTATCAACCAAGTCAGCGAGCCTGACCACCCGATCTCGTTAGTCGCCTTTCACGACAAGCATAGTCGCCTTTTACGGTAAGTATGGGTTGCTAAAGACCTATTCTACCCTGGAATCTTCACGGGTCACTTGACATTTCAGTGGTACTTATATTTGCAATTGGTACTGAGGGCCTATTCCTTTTGGAATGTTGATGAGATGGCCAAATGTATGTCTTGTCTTGTGAATTACATACCACACTCAACAATGAAGACGTTTTTCTTTCACCCCCTACGTCGATTTAATGGGCTTAGTGGGGTAGCCTAGTGGCCAAAGCGTTCGCTCGTCACACCGAGAGCCCGTGTTCGATTCCACGCGAGAGTACACTGGTGTCCCCAGATGTTATATTGCAAGTATATTGCTAAAATCGGCGTAAAATCTAACTCACGTTTTCACAATTCACTCCCTCCGTGGGGTCCGGGTTAGCATAAGCCCCCAACAGCCTGTTCTGGACCACCCCTCGGGATTCCGGATTGTGATTTGTCCCCAGCTACCTATGCTGGTCGTACGAGGCGACTAATGGATCGGGTGGTCAAGCTCGTTGACTTGGCTGATGCTTGTCATCGTACCCCGACGGCATGGATGGTTGTTCGCAATATCGATCACTGGATTGTCTGGTCCAGACTCGATTATTTACAGACAAACAAATAAAACAAATAAACAAACACTATCTATGTGAATTACTAATCATAAACGACGCTGTAAATACGTTAACCCTCGACAGATGTATTTGTTTAAGTAAAAACAAATGTGTAAAAACTATGCCAAAAAATGCCTACATTCGATTTTTTCAAGAAATTAATCCCGAAGCAAATACAAATACTCTCTGTATTGAACAATATAGAGTCAGCAGACACGATGAAGTCGCGACAACCGGCGACATCCACAGTGATACCCCCATTGTTGGCAAACAAGGTCGTTTCATTACTATTCAGGGCACCCAAACACTGCAAGCGCAAATATTTGTTCACTGCATTTTCCCAACATGCAGCCGGAGCTCCTGGTTGCCACACACGTGGGGATGTTCCCGGATTGTTCCCGGGGTGTTCCCGGATACGTTTAGTGTGACGTAGTGCATCATTTTGAGGTGAGGTGAGGTGAGGTGGGATGAGGTGAGGTGGGTAGGGGCGGGGTGAGGTGAGGTGAAATGGGGTTTAACGTCGCGTCCAAGATTATTGCACTTATATAGTGACGTGCATGCACGTGTGTGTGTGTTTGTGTGCGGCTGCTTGTACTAGTCCGGACTGATGCCGATTTATAGTGCTCGCCCACTGAGATACCATGTCGGAGTTTAACATGAATACCCCACTCAGACACAGTATACTGACTCCGAGCCGACCAGTCCTTGTTTTAGCCCTTTAATGCCGAGCGACAGACAGGGTAACAACAAGTACCATCTTTTAACGTCTTTTGGTATGACGAGGCCGGGGATCGAACCCACGACCTTCCGCTCTCCGGGCGGACGCTCTACCATTAGACACACACACGTCGCTATATAATTTTAAGTTCAATAATCGCGATGTTAAAACCCATTTCACCCCACCGTACTTCATGGAAAATATACAAACAGTACACTGATATGTGTCAAATCAAGTTTTTAAAAAAACAAAATTTGCAAACCCCATACTTAGAAACACGTGGACCACTGTGTGTTTGAGATTAGTCAATTTTACTATTTTAACTTCAAACGAAAAAGACTTCATACATTTCTTCAGCGAACATTAAGTTAGGGCCTGGATGCACTCACGGAATAACACGAAGGGAGTAATTAAACATTCCACTATTTACATGGACGGTGTACATCTATGGAAGGCGCGTCGTGAATGTTTTACATTCTGACCTTTTTGAGTGCCTGAACTGCAATATTTATTTTTTTTAAATATTTCTTTAAGCCACACTCATTCATACGCCTACTTCCTTGTGCAGTATTGGGAATTAGACGGTAATCTCCAGATCTATATACAGCGTACAGTATTTGATAAAAAAAACACTTATCCATAGGAGTGTCGAGCGTCTTACAAAGCATATAAGAGTGATGCCTCTGTCACCCTGTTTAGATGCGGTGGGGGGGGGGGGGGGGGGGGGGGGGGGCTTATATACATAATTCGTGGTTTTGTTTCGCACGTACCAGCGGGTGGGGAACCCATTTGAGAAAACAAATGTGACAATTCCAGGTCCGTGATTGGCTACTCCATGGTGATGACCTAAAGTCAGATTGCAACGGACTACTTTCCTGATTGTGATTCATTGATAAGTTTCTCGTGCTTCGGTCGAATTCTATTCTGTGTCGAAACTTTATCGTTTTAAAGTGTTTACTAAATGTTCTTTGATCTTAACTAATTTGCATTATTATCATCACCTTGATATTCCACAGGTATAACTGAAACTATTTTTTGTGGAGGGTCACGCTTATGTTGCAAGCTGTAAGCCGGATGACTTCACCCATGACCGTTGTGTTATGTATTAATGAGCTACTGCTACCGTGAGAAGAAACAACATATACATCGGTTCGAGGCTAAAATGTGCGATTTTAAGGTATTTTAAATTACCGGGTATTAGCTAGTTAATCCCAGCATGACAACATGCAGAAACAAATCTGAAAACGTTCACAAATTCAGAATACGCCTTCACGGTCATAATAATTGTTGTGGTATGTATGGCAATTATTCCATCAAAGAAACTGTCTGATGCTCGTTGTGATCTGTTAGCGATGTACATTGCTTGCATATTTGTTACAGAGGGCGGAGATGCAACGCCCCGTGATTAAGAAGCATAGCTCATCTTCCACGACACACATCGACGTGTTATACATAACTACTGAAGCGGTGGGGACAAGGGCACTGGTGAGATGGTTCAGCAGAGGGGAGAGGGAAATTAAAAAAAACCTGGCGCATCTGATTATATTTGTGGATGCAATGACCTGGAAGTTATTAAGACACCAATGGCCCTGAAGACCTGAACATTCGCGAGTTTCGCGTTTACTTTAATACGTGTAGTTAAGTCAGAGAGTATGGTTTACGAAGATTAGTTATTTTCCTGCCACAGATCACAGCGTAGTGGGGCGGGGTTGGGCTGGGTTGCGTTGTGTGCGCCGTATACATCGCCGTATAAGTGCAATAACCTTGAGCGCGACGATAACCCCGATTTAACCTCCCCGTCCAGAGAAGCTGTTTAAGAAAGGTCAACCCGTCATTACACTTAACACAGTGTGAGTTGAAACGAATATTGATGAACTGATATCTTTTCTCAAACCTTGAAAGTATGTCCAGATGTATGTCCAGGTGTACATGCTAGGCTGTCTGACCACATACATTCACTCTAAAATTCACTCTCTTCAGTTTTATAAGAAGCTAGTGTCAATTCGTGACAAGTGCTTCTTGATCAAACACTGCACGCTGTATATGGATCTATGATTACACATCTTATCCCCAATAGTGCACCAGGAAGTGTAAATGAGTCTTGTTTCATATATAATAACAAATATTTTAAAAGTACATGCACTTGAGAATTAAAGTGTGTATAACATTCACAAAGCGCCTTCCATGGATGCACAGCGTCCATGTAAATAGTGGAACATGTAATAACTCCAGCCCCCCTCTTGTCATTCGATGTGTGCACCAAGTCCTAACTTAATGTTCACTGAAGAAATGAAATTGAACATTCAAACTGAAGTCTTTTTCTTTTGAGTTAATTTAAAATTAACTAAGCTTACAAACACATTGGTACACGAATTTCTAAGTGTATTGACTTTTGTAAGGTTTTGTTTTTTAAACATGATTTGATACATATTAGTCCATCTTTGTGTGTGGTTCCTGTGAAATCCGGACTGGAATTGGTCTTCAGCAACCCGTGCTTGTTGTAAGAGGCGACTCCTAGCTGGAAAATAGATTTTCTTGTGAATCAAGACACAGGTACTGATGTCTTCGAGACGACACGGAAAAGCGATTCCGCCGCTTGTTTCAACCATGACGGAACTGTGTAAGGGAGAATCCATATGATTTCAGGGGGCGTGAGGTTTTTTAAAACAGTGAGTGGGTAATTATGGTTTTATGCCGCTTCTAGCAATATTCAAACAATGGGGGACACCAGTGAGTGAGTGAGTTGGTTTTAACGCCCCTTTTAACAGGATTCCAGTTATATCGCGGCGTGTCAGCTTAATGTGGGAGGAAAGCAGAAGTGATGCAGGTCTCAGACGTTAACCACTTCGGTGAAAACCACAAGCACGGGTATGATGCTGATAAACCTAGAAACATAATCGAGGTGAACTGGGATTGGAACCCACAATCATAGGTTTCTGGCGTGCCCAAAGGCCGCAACTCTGCACAGCGACTCGCGGCGCCTTAGACGACTTGGCCCCCCGTGACCCCCAGGGGAACACCAGAAATGGGTTTGACACCTTGTACCCATTTCGGAAATCGAACCTGGGCCGTCGGCGTGACGAGCGAACGCTTTAACCACCAGGCTACCCACCGCCTCCTTTTTAAAACAAACAATCAAATTCAGGGTTTAGTAATAACAAATTGTACAGGGATCGCATGGTAGGTAAACATTAATAAGTCCATTCTTTTCTTGCGGACAAGTTTCCAAAGAATAAAGTTCTTTATTTTTATTAATTAATCAAAAATAATCGAGTACCTGGTTTTGTTTAGGAAAAAATTCAGCTCCTTAACATTCAAAAACTGTTCATCTCAAACCGAAATCTCTGCTCCCTCATAAATCAAATGGTTGCTCCCTAAAGTGATTGAACGTCATGTTTTGTGTCGTGTCATTAGAACCGGGCTCAACAAAAATGGCGAATGGGTCGAGGGTGTTTATCGTAATAGAAATGAAATGGAATACCCTGGATAAACGAGGATGATGTAAAGGTGGTGCTTAACGTCACATGGGTGCATACCAACGAACATTGATACAGTGATGTACTGATAACGATGCGTACGAAATCCAAATGATCAACAGACAAACTGTATTCAAAATGAAACTCCTCACTTCAACAACGTGTCGAGACATCCCCCAAACCTCACCTACAATAACGACAATCTTCATCTTCTCACCATATTCAAGGCGTGACGAGACTTGGTTGACGATATGTATCGTTTAACACGAAGAGCGTAGACAAAGCGCGCTGCACGTGCCTGTAGGGCCCTCTATATGAGGGCAGGATCTGTAAGATCTGTAGACAAACCGCCTGAATACCTTTACGATTTCACTGAGAAGACTATTTGATATAACTCGACAAAGCATCTCCCCATGTCTGCATACACTTTACATCTTTGTAAAATGCGCACAGACCGTAACCACGGATACAGTAATATTTATGATTCATGTGCTTTATGGAGAATAGTTATGTGTTGTCAGAGTGTGTGAGTCAGTGAATGGGGTTTAACGGGTATGGTGCTGACAAACCTAGAAACATAATCGGGGCGAACCGGGATTCGAACCCACAATCATAGATTTCTGGCGTGCCCGAGAAACGCAACTCTGCACAGCGAATCGCGGCGCCTTAGACCACTGGGCCACCCTTGCCCAAAAAAACTCAAGAAGATGTATGCAGTTGTTAGCTGGTAATGAAAAAAATATATATGTATAGTACTTGAGATATATATGGATCTACTGTGAGCTCAAGGTTGTTCAAACACTTCATAACTTGTATTATGATTAAAACTGAAATGCACCAAGCTTAAATTGGCTCTCGAACAAGCCTGCGTAACACTTACGCCCTTCTAATGCGAACAAAGCACAGGAGTGGATCCTTTTTAACTGGTTGTACAACTTATGAAGGAGGTGGTTATACAGCATGGGCTGGAGATTTGTAACGCATTATCATATCTCCAGACTGTGATAAGGGTTAACTCTCACCACGTGAAAAACATTCTTTATTATTTTCATGGGCGAGACATTGCGTGGGATGTGTGGGGAATTCTGTTTCTCTCCTGTCTAACAACCCCTGATTGTTGCGTTATCTTAAATTTTCAACTACCATCTTCTCTGTTAAACTGTCGTGCTTGTCTGTTTCACATGTTTGTCTCCCTCTGTCCTCGTGTCTTCCGTGTCTGTTTCACATGTTTGTCTCTCTCTGTCCTCGTGTCTTTCGTGTCTGTTTCACATGTTTGTCTCCCTCTGTCCTCGTGTCTTCCGTGTCTGTTTCACATGTTTGTCTCCCTCTGTCCTCGTGTCTTTCGTGTCTGTTTCACATGTTTGTCTCCCTCTGTCCTCGTGTCTTCCGTGTCTGTTTCACATGTTTGTTTCTCTCTGTCCTCGTGTCTTCCGTGTCTGTTTCACATGTTTGTTTCTCTCTGTCCTCGTGTCTTCCGTGTCTGTTTCACATGTTTGTCTCTCTCTGTCCTCGTGTCTGTTTCACATGTTTGTCTCCCTCTGTCCTCGTGTCTTCCGTGTCTGTTTCACATGTTTGTTTCTCTCTGTCCTCGTGTCTTCCGTGTCTGTTTCACATGTTTGTTTCTCTCTGTCCTCGTGTCGTGCTTGTCTGTTTCAGATGTTACTCTCTGTACTCTCTGTTGTGCTTGTCTGTTTCAGATGTTACTCTCTGTACAGTGTCACCCTGTTGTGCTTGTCTGTGTCACATCTTACTCTCTGTCTCCGTGATGTGCTTGTCTGTTTCACATGTCACTTTCTGTTCCCGTGTCGTGCTTGTCTGTTTCACATGTTACTCTCTGTTCCCGTGTCGTACTTGTCTGTTTCACATGTTACTCTCTGTCCCCGTGTTGTGCTTTTCTGTTTCACATGTTACTCTCTGCCTCGTGTTGTGCTCGTCTGTTTCACATGTTACTCTCTGTCCTCGTGTTGTGCTCGTCTGTTTCACATGTTACTCTCTGTCCCCGTGTCGTGCTTGTCTGTTTCACATGTTACTCTCTGCCTCGTGTTGTGCTCGTCTGTTTCACATGTTACTCTCTGTCCTCGTGTTGTGCTTGTCTGTTTCACATGTTACTCTCTGTCCCCGTGTTGCGCTCGTCTGTTTCACATGGTACTCTCTGTCCTCGTGTTGTGCTTGTCTGTTTCAGATGTTACTCTCTGTTCCCGTGTCGTGCTTGTCTGTTTCACATGTTACTCTCTGTTCCCGTGTCGTGCTTGTCTGTTTCACATGTTACTCTCTGTCCCCGTGTTGTGCTTGTGTGTTTCACATGTTTCAAGCTCGTCAATGCGTTATGCAACCAATAAACCAGCGCTAGCGCAAGGCTCGCCTGCATAAGACATTCGTTAAGGCAAACCTACTCCTCGCGAGGACAGGATATTAAAACAATTCCCATGCACAGACGGAAATAAGCCTCAGTTCCATATGAACAATTTTGCCTTCTAAATGACATGATTGAAAGGAAACCTAGCCATCTGTATCACGTGAATAAACTATGAATGGCTTCCGCTTGTAATTATTACCGGTTGAGCGAGATAGCTGTAAAGTTGTTGTCACACAGCTGTCGTAAACTGGAAATTGCTGACCTGTGGCCATACACAAATAATGACCATTAACCTATAATCAAGCAACATACGGCCACTGGTTGAGTGGTCACACTTGTCACTTTAATAAATAACATTCAGAAACAAACAACATGACCCTTGAAGTGACCGCGGTCATATTGAAAAACACAGCTGTTAATTCCGAATGGGTAGACTTTATGTCCTTATATGGGAAATATATATTTGTATTATACGTCACACAGGTTGTAATGATTGAACGCCGTGAGAGGTGAATTGGATGACCCTGACGAGAGGGCATCCGATGAGCTTCAGAATGCTATGAATTGTGACGATATTCTTTGCTTTCATCTTTTATACACGCGTTATGTATTAGTCATTATAAGCCGTCCACGATGAGTAATTGTGCCATTGGAATACATACATAATCCCATGCTTGCCGTGAAAGGGGCGGTCGGGTAGCCTAGTGGTTAAAGCGTTCGCTCGTCACGCCGAAGACCCGGGTTCGATTCCCCACATGGGTACAATGTGTGAAGCCCATTTCTGGTGTCCCCCGCCCTGATATTGCTGGAATATTACTAATAGCGGCGTAAAACCACACTCACTCACTTGCCGTAAAACGCGACTGACTATGCTTGTCGTAAAAGGCGACTAACGTGATCGGGTGGTCAGGCTCGCTGACATGGTTGTTGCATGTCATCGATCTCAATTGCGTGGCTCGATGCTCATGATGTCAATAACTTGACTGTCGGGTCCAGATTCGATTATTTACAGACCGCGTCATGAAGCTGAAATATTGCTGAGTGCGGCATTAAACAACAAACAAACAAACAAACAAACAAAACATAGATAATCTTCTGTGTCGTGAAGTAGGTAACCGAAGTAATCAACACGAAGCCCTCAATGTTTACTCTCTGTTGGTGGGGGCGGTCGGGTAGCCTAGTGGTTAAAGCGTTCGCGCGTCACGCCGAAGACCTGGGTTCGATTCCGGAATGGGAGGCCCATTTCTGGTGTCCCCTGCCGTGATATTGCTGGAATATTGCTAAAAGCGGCGTAAAACAATACTCACCCACTCACTCTGCTGGTGATAGAAACTTACGTGAGAGAGTACAGTAATGTTGAAAGCGACGTTGAACCCCGTTTCACCACGCCTGACTAAATGTTTCTCTTGTTTGTAGTTAACGCCGCACTCGTCAATATTTCAGCTAATATCAGCTACATGAATAATGGAGTCTGGACACGACAATCCAGTGATTGACATCATGAGCATCGATCTACACAATTGGGATATGATGACATACATCAACCAAGTCACCGAGCCTGACCACCCGATCCCGTTAGTCGCCTCTTCTGACAAGCACAGTCGCCTCTTACAACAAGCATAGTCGCCTCTTACAACAAGCATACCCGCTTCCTACGACAAGCGCAGTCGCCTCTTCCGACAAGCATGGGTTGCTGAAGACCAATTCCAGTCCGGAACAGCACAGGAACCACACACAAAGATGGACTAATATGTATCAAATCAAGTTTAAAAACAACAACTTTCAAACCCCAATTCATAGAAATCCGTGGACCAGTGCGTGTTTCAGCTGAGTTAAGCTTCCTTTTTGAACTTTAGAAGAAAAAGACTTCAGTTTGAATGTCCAATTATATTTCTTCAGTGAACATTAAGTCAGGACTTGGTGCACACATCGAATGACAAGAGGGGGACTTGAGTAATTACACATTCCACTATTTACATGGACGCTGTGCATCCATGGAAGGCGCTTTGTGAATGTTATACACTTTTATTCTCAAGTGCATGTACTGTAATATATAATATTTTTTTTAAATATTTGTTTTGAAACGACCCTCATTTACACTTCCTGGTGCACTATTGGGGATAAGATCTAAATACAGCGTGCAGTGTTTGATCAAGAAGCACTTGTCACGAATTGACACTAGCTTCTTATAAAACTGAAGAGAGTGAATTTTAGAATGAATCTATGTGGTCAGACAGCCTAGCATGTACACCTAGACATACTTATGGACATACTTTCAAGGTTTGAGAAAAGATATCAGTTCATCAATATTCGTTTCAACTCACACTATGTGATGACGGGTTGACCTTTCTTATACAGCTTCTCTGGACGGGAAGGTGACATGGAGTCTAACGTCGCGCTCAAAATTATGCACTTATATAGCGACGTGCATGCACGTGTGTGTAACTGCTTGTACTAGTCCGGACTAATTTTATGTTGCTAGCCCACTGAGATACCATGCGCGTATAACATGAATACCCAACTCAGACTCCGAGCCGACCAGTCATTGTTTTTACTCCCTTCATGCCGAGCGCCAGGCAGGGTGACAACAAGTACCATCTTTTAACGTCTTTTGGTACGACACGGCCAGGGATCGAAACTCTGACCTTCCTCTCTCGAAGCAGATGCTTTATCCACTGGACCACGGAGAAAAGCAGGATATGAAACGAACCCTCTCATATCCCGTAACAATTATATGATAATTCCTTAACGATATGTTTATTATGAACTTAACATGATGAGTAGATATCCGGGATCAATGAATAGATACCCTAGTTTGTTGTACACGTGGTAGAGCTGGTACGAGTTTTTGCTTTTAAAGACTCCTGGTGTCTTGTGAGAACACCTAACTGTTACTCTAATGGTAACTCTGTCCTGTGCATTGACAGGGGTGGAAACTCTTAGCGAGTGAGTGAGTATAGTTTTACGCCGCTTTTAGCAATATTCCTGCAATATCACGTCGGGGAACACCAGAAATGGGCTTCACGCGGATGTCGGGAACCGAACCCGGGTTTAACCGCTAGGCTACCCGACCGCCCCCTAGAGTTAATATTGACTTCGATATATCACTTTACAAATGTTGTAGATCTATTTCCAAAGTTGAATGTTTCGCATCCATTGTGATCGTACTCTGTGACGGATACCAATAGGTGAGTTCTCATTGCCACTTTCATTAGGCTGGACAGATAAACAAGTGAAAATATGAAAAAGGTGAGGTCAGGTGAAATAGAGTTTAACGTCGCGTTCAAGATTTTTGCACTCATATAGCGACGTGTCATGCACGTCTGTGTGTGTGGCTGCTTGTACTAGTCCGGACTGTTGCCGATTTATAATGCTAGCCCACTGAGATACCATGCCGCAGTTCAATACCCCACTCTGACTCCGAGCCGACAAATCCTTGTGTTTGCCCCTTAATGCAGAGCGCCAGGCAGGGTGCCGTCTTCTAACGTCTGCAGCCGGAGACTGAACCCCGGACCTTCCGCTCTCCGGGCGGCCGCTGTACCACTAGACCACGGAGGCGGTCAGAATTCTATCTACAATCACCGAAGGTATCAATTTACATCGTGTGTGGAAACATCAAGCCCATACCGTTCATTAAACACGTGATTGCCTACAAGAATTTTTGCGACCTAAAAAATCCTACCATCAGTCCCTACTTTTGAATTCGAAATAAGAGTCATTAGCATGTTATCCACATTTCAGTTTCATAATCACCCAATTTCAATGTTGCGGGGCGAAAGTTCGAAATGTGAAACATACAAAGATATATATCGCATGTAAACGTAAGATGTTACAAACTACTTACCACTGATGGGATCAAAGGGTGTTTTGTCATCTCGTCGTAAATAGAACCACTTTCCAGTGACAGAAGGCTCTCGACACGGAGATCGGGACTTTCTCACCCCTACAGTAACATAAAAAGTAAGCGGACAAAAAGACATTTAGGTTCACACATTTCTAAGACCATAATTCTATACAAGCTCCAGTTAAGCGTTTCACTTGACCCGGTGATAGGCATAAAGAGAGTATTACATGTGGAAGCATTGAATCTGGTGGTCATACAAGGTGAAGTGTTTTCACCTCATTTATTAAGTTCGGTATGCGAGAAGTAGAAGGTCAGGTAGGAAGGTGTTTTGTCATCTTAATATGTTGTACAGAGCTGCTGTTTCTGAAGAGATGGACTTCCCAGGTGCATAGGGTACACGCGAAATTCTCACAGACCAGCCAGCGTCAGAAATTACACTGACACAATCACACATCTCTACACGTTATAATTTCGCGTTAAGTATCAGAGATGAAGATAGAAATTTGGGTACAAAGTAATTATATAAAAGCCACAAAACCCTTTCCGCATTCATAAGAAGTTTCGATTATACAGTCCCGACTATATCAAGAGCATGTGTTTATGAATCAATATCAAATAGTGATGATACAAGGTGTTTGCGAACAGGTGAGCATATCCTGACCTTCCGGTGGCACCGTCACAAACACATCAAAGGCAAAGCAAGTGTTCACCTGACAAAACGGGAATATATGGTACAAGTCAAAATAAGTAATAATTGCATTGGATTTAATTTCTGTCACTAATGCGTCACTTTGGCATGGAAATGACCTCCACCTGTCTACAATAAAAAAGATTTGAAAGCTTTATTGAGGCTTTGAATGTTGAGCAAGAGTTGTATGGCGCTCTTTGAATCTTGGTAGGCAGAGCATGCTCGATTGTACCTCAAAAGTTGTGAAACGTAAACACCAAAAGCCGGAGCTGCAGGAATATTGGTAAATTGACTATTAGAATGTCGAGTGTTTTACGCATACTAGATCTAAATATGAAACAGATAAAGCAGGCTCGCTGATGTCCTTTATTTCTAGTGGGCGGGTAAATCAGTGGAAGGGAATGGACTATTTGATTGTTATTGAACGATATCAGATCATCCATATACCTAAAGGTTAACCTCTTGGTCAAATTACCTTGTTCTGACGTTGCCAATCCGAGCAGCAGAAATTCCAATTCAAAGTAATAAGAAACAAATCAGCTAAAAAACATCACAATCGGAGCCTGTGGGAATCACTACTTCTATCCTAAATGTTTTATCCCCAAATTTTACATAGATGATGTCAATGCGGAAGTCCAGTCCATTTCACATATTGTTTTCTCGGTTAACTTCCGATGACATTTGCTATCATTTTTGACAAATTGTCCTGAACCTCTGAATATAGATACGAAACTTTATCTGTGTTCATGTTTTGTAAAAAAAGCCCCGTGGATCAAGGAATGAAATTTTCTCTTAACTTGAAAAATCAAATGTTTTGACAATGGAACTTTGTTCTTTTCAGAGATTAAAGTCAACCAATTACTTTGAGTTTTGAGAATCCAATTAGTATTAAATCATCTTGTCTGAAATACTTCCTGTGAATATAAAGAAAGTCCTTCCTTCATTGTATCAAGGATTATGGTTAATCTTTGAGACAGGGAATTGGTGGCACATATGCTGAACGCAAAAATATGGTACGGATTTTGAGTGAGTGAGTGAGTGAGTGAGTGAGTGAGTGAGTGAGTGAGCTTTAACCACAATTCTACCCCACCACCTCTTTGTCTGAAAGTACTGATTCCAAGATTGGTATAGTGCCATCATGCTGGACGATTCTAGCCATACTCCTGTATCTGAGACCAATGTTCATATATTCTAAAGCATTGTCACGTTTAAGAATCTATATAATATATAAATAGCTGGTTTAATATATCTGTAATCTATTCACTAGATAACGTTTAACCTTTTCATCTCGGAGTGCTGTTGTTTAAACTGAAACATATGGCGTCGTATAAAACGCAAAGCGATCAATGTCAGTGATTTCGGTTATATGGTTTCTGTTGTTAACATGTATTTCACACACCAAGCCACACCTCGGGCACACTGATCACGGTACCAGTATATGTACAGAGACACCGCATGGGTGAGATTGAAATCGGAGTTGGAATATATAAGTCATCATGTCTTCATGATACTTATGGGCGCTCGGGTAGCCTAGTGGTTAAAACGTTCGCTCGTCACGCCGAACCCGGGTTCGATTCCCGACATGGGTACAATGTGTGAAGCCCATTTCTGGTGTCCCCCGCCGTGATATTGCTGGAATATTGCTAAAAGCGGCGTAAAACCATACTCACTCACTCACTCATGATGCTACAGCTTCTAATGCCACATAACAAATAACACTGACACCATCATTCAAAGCCATCACACATCCTAGTAGTCCTACTGATCACTTAACACACAGAAGTAACCTATACCCAGACCGCATCTGCTGCTCAAACGCTTAGGCGGTGACATATGTCTGAGCATCGATTACATTAACGCAAGAAGCACCTAGTGGCACGACATAATAGTTTCTGCTCATTTGAAAACGTATCCCAATTTGTGGATTGATCGTGAGAACTGTTCACGACCCACTTCCTTTTTCACTCACAAAAGAAACAAGAAATCCATGAAAATAGATTATTCTTTGAAATGCTACGTTTGTGTTTTTTGTCGTACAATATATTTTAAGCTCATGCAAAGTTGATGCGAATCGATCGATATCAACAATGCAATCTGTGTTAGCGTTCCTGAAACGCGTCCATGTGGAATATGTGTTGAAATGTTTTCAACCAAACAATGACAACAATACAGTAAGGTGTCTGAATGTCACAAAACTACATGATATGACCTGCTGTAAGCATATGAGATTTGATAGTGATTCATGAACACATGTTTTTTTTATATAATCGGAATCGTTCAATGGAATCTGCTTTAAGAATACATTTCTCATTATTTTGGAAAATGTTTTCCAATGTCATCCAAAAGCTGTATCCAAAATGATATCTCTGTGACGTGATAATGTCATATCTCGTTTGTTAAAAGAAGTCATATATTTCTAAATAGAAAAAGTGAGTGAGTGAGTGAGTAGGGTTTTAAGGCGCTTTAAACAGTATTCCAGTTATATCACGGCGTGTCAGCCTAATGTGGGAGGAAAGCCCGACGTGATGCAGGCCTCAGACGTTTCGGGGTGAACCGGAATTCGAGCCCACAATCATAGGTTTCTGGCGTGCCCAAGGGACGCAACTCTGCACAGCGGATTGCGGCGCCTAAGACGACTGGGCCACCCGTGCCCCTAATCGAAAAAAGGTTATATCTCCGTTAGAAAATGTCATTTCTCTCGTAAATTTTCCTGATATTCTCATATACCTTTCATAAACAATGTTACTGTAGAATGTATAATATCTATCAGTAGAAGATGCCATCTCTGTGTTACTAGAAATATCCTGTATTTCACAGTTAGTATAAAATGTCATGCCTTTGCTACAATGGCTGTGCTCTGTATTGCACTGTTAGTATAAAATGTCATGCCTTTGTTACAATGACTGTGCTCTGTATTGCACTGTTAGTATAAAATGTCATGCCTTTGTTATAATGACTATGTTCTGTATTGCACTGTTAGTATAAAAAGTCATGCCTTTGTGTCAATGACTATATCATGTATTGCACTTTAAGTATAAAATGTCATGACTTTGATACAATGACTATGTCATGTATTGTATTGTTAGTATAAAATGTCATGCCTTTGTTACAATGACTATGTCCTGTATTGCACTGTTAGTATAAAATGTCATGCCTTTGTTACAATGACTATGTCCTGTATTGCACAGTTAGTATAACATGTCATGCCTTTGCTACAATGACTATGTCCTGTATTGCACAGTTAGTATAAAATGTCATGCCTTTGCTACAATGACTATGTCCTGTATTGCACAGTTAGTATAAAATGTCATGCCTTTGTTACAATGACTATGTCCTGTATTGCACAATTAGTATAAAATGTCATGCCTTTGTTACAATGACTATTTCCTGTATTGCACTGTTAGTATAAAATGTCATGCCTTTGTTACAATGACTATGTCCTGTATTCCACTGTTAGTATAAAATATCCTGCCTTTTTCACAATGACTATGTCCTGTATTGCACTGTTAGTATAAAAAGTCACGCCTTTTTCACAATGACTATGTCCTGTATTGCACTGTTAGTATAAAATATCATGCCTTTGTTACAATGACTATGTCCTGTATTGCACTGTTAGTATAAAATGTCATGCCTTTGTTACAATGACTATGTCCTGTATTGCACTGTTAGTATAAAATATCATGCCTTTGTTACAATGACTATGTCCTGTATTGCACTGTTAGTATAAAATGTCATGCCTTTGTTACAATGACTATGTCCTGTATTGTACTGTTAGCATAAAATGTCATGCCTTTGCTACAGTGACTATGTCCTGTATTGCACTGTTAGTATAAAATGTCATGCCTTCAGCGATTGATATCATGAGCATCGATCCACGCTATTGAAATACAATGATATGCATTAACCAAATCAGCGAACCTGACCACCCGATCCCGTTAGTCGCCTTTTACGACTTGGGTTGCTGAAGACCTATTCTACCCTAGATCTTCACAGGTATCAAAAGTTCACGTTCAATACGAAATCAGTATTTATGTTACCGTATGTCCAGGTTATAACATCATTCAATCAGAGGCACGTTTGTTCACAGTCGGCTAAGTTTGTAGTGACCTCCAGATTGTAATGAAACCCTATCCCTTACTAAGTGGGGATCAATCACGCCGTGCTAGCAACAGAGGGAAGTGTATTGATCCCTATAGGGCCGTCAACATCTGTACTTATTACCTATACCATATGGACATATCTGTCTAAACATCGCTCAATATCTGCAATGCCCGGTGCATTCACTGCAAGGACTACACAGAATCACGGCTTGTTTATTTTAGCCAAACACTGCCAAATGGTTTCAGCTTAAATGTGTGTTTAAGAAAACATCCTGATTCATATACGTCTGTGTTCTTGTTTGACATTGGATGTCAGTTGAAAGACATTACTAAGGATTGTTCAAATGATGGAATGGTTATGGTCAGTGTACACCAGTTTGTCAAGAACAACTTTGACCTTGAGGGTATAGGCGAACTAGCAGCAGGGCTCGCACTCGCACTCGCACCCGCACCCACACCCACACTCGCACTCGCACTCGCACTCGCACCCACACTCGCACCCGCACCCACACTCGCACCCACATCCACACTCGCACTCGCACTCGCACTCGCACTCGCACCCACACTCGCACCCGCACCCACACTCGCACCCACATCCACACTCGCACTCGCACTCGCACCCACACTCGCACCCGCACCCACACTCGCACTCGCACTCGCACTCGCACCCACACTCGCACCCGCACCCACACTCGCACCCACATCCACACTCGCACCCACATCCACACTCGCACTCGCCCCCACACTCGCACCCACACCCAAATCGATATCAACATACTCATCAACAGCCGCATCCTTACGCTTACCAACACCCGCATCCGCACTTACCAACACCCAAACTAGCACCCGGACTTACCAACAACCAAACTAGCACCCGCACTTACCAGCACCCGCACTTACCAACACCCAAACTAGAACCCGCACCCGCACTTACCAACACCCAAACTAGCACCCGCACTTACCAGCACCCGCACTTACCAACACCCAAACTAGCAACCGCACCCGCACTAACCAACACCCAAACTAGCACCCGCACTTACCAACACCCAAACTAGCACCTGCACTTACCAGCACCCACACTTACCAACACCCACACTAGCACCCGCACTTACCAGCACTCACACTTACCATCATCCACACTAGCACTCACACTTACCAGCACTCACACTTACCATCATCCACACTAGCACTCACACTTACCATCATCCACACTAGCACCCGCACTTACCATCATTCGCACCCGCAACCGCACTCTCACTGCCATTCGCATTCGCAACCGCACCTGCATCCTCACCCGCACCCATATCAGAAACACTACCAACACGACCGTCGCCAAAATCAACAACACACATCGATCCTCACACTCACACAGATATCCCGACCCCACCTACATCCGTACCCGACCCACACCCCAGGCCTCAATCATAAACTAACCTTACTTCCACCCTCACCTAACTCCCCCTAACCCCCTGTCTCGCCTCGCTACCTGTCCCCAGATTCCCGCAAAGACAATCAATGAACACCTATATCTAATCCGGATTACCCTGTAAAGACTTACCTGTTGGAACAGGTGAGGCGTTATACTCCTAATCAATACAGGTAAATATGTTGGAATGTCCTCGCCCTATGTAGTTTCATTATCGATCAACACATTCCTCCTACATTGATTCCTCGCTATTGTTTATCTTAAGATGAAGCTAGGTCATAGCTATAATCGATACGTTTTATTACACCTCAAAGCATAAAGACACTAGTGTTACCTGACTGACGACACATGTGTTGTCACTTAAACTTCATACACGTTTTGCCACAGGAAACCTACACTAAAGCTACCTGGCGACCATAGATAAGAATGCCTCAGGTGAAACGGCAACAAATTCGCCTGTGGCCTTACCTTCCTATCTATGTTTGACAAAAACTAATCAATACCGTATTAATGTAGTACTTGATTGACTTAGATGCAACCGGACATTGTGGCTGTAGATCAATACAATTCCGTTCTGTAGGAGCATGTTTAATAGATCATAACGATAAAGCCGCGTGTAGTTGTCTTAACCGTTTTCGTATCTTTATATTGTATTTACTGTTCCTTGATCATGAGTTGTGTTTCTATTGCTGTGAGAACGAAGGTGTAGCTTATGCTTATAAATGCGCACCATTGTCACTGATGCTGATGTAGGATGGTGAATATATGATTATGCACATGTATCTCCAGTTAATTATGAATGATACCTATGGCTTAACAAGTAAAATCCTAGTGAAGATCCGGGTTACAGCAACCCATGCTTGTTGTAAGAGGCGACTAACGAGATCGAGTGGGCATGCTCGCTGACTTGGTTCATGCATGTCATCGTATCCCAATCGCGTAGATCGATGTTCATGATGTCAATCACTGGATTGTCTGGTCCAGACTCGATTATTTACAGACCGCCGTCACATAGATGGAATATTGCTGCCTGCGGTAAACAAAAAAATAAGGAGAGGAATAATTTGTTTTAAACTGTAAACTGTAAACTGTAAAATTGGTACAGCATCAGACTATAAAATACGACATGTTTCTCTATGCGTCATTTGTATTGCCATGTAAGTAATATTTCCAAATTTCCCGCCTCTATAAAATATAAACCATCTTCCTCCGTCTTCACTTTTGATTTCAATTCTGCTTGTAAAAGTACAACTTCACTCTCCAATTATGAGAAAAACTGCCCGAAAAACATTTCTTTCGTTAATGCGGTTTAACCTTTCCACTACTTCCTGTCACAAGAATGGAAGAGTTTTTTTCGAAAACCACAAATTTAATAACCCAGCCATGACTTACTTTAAATTACTTAATTGTGAATACCATTGTGTGAAGATGCCACAGAATACAAATTCTTTTCAAAACATTTTTTGTCAGCGGCGGGTGCTAGCGTTAGGACAGGAAATGCTTATCCTTATGGCGAACACCTGGTGCCATCGCCAGTTTGCAATGTTCCATTCATATAATTTTCATCGCTGTATTCCCCTTAACGCTCAATGGAATCAGTGTTTTTTTAAGATAATCTAGACTGTTTATTCTCTGGCGTTGACATTGATATTAATATTCTAAAAAAATGTTTATCATTCCAGACACACCGCAACCATACTTTCGAAGTATTCCCCGCTGCATAAACTCCCAGTTTACACTGATCCGTCACCTGATATTAATCACATCACTACTTAGAACCAGCTGTTGTCGCTGCAAATCAATGCCCATGGCAGTACGCCCCTTTATAACATAACGGTAGTTTATATTTACAAACACCTGGAGACATGGCGCATTGTATGTTTAATACCTCTAAACCATTGATTGTAGGGACAGATACCTACTGAACATTCCAACCATCGAATCGAAAGATCAGCAGGTCTGTGAACGGATTGGCATCCATGCCTAGTGCTCATTGTAGAGATGGAACTGAAAGATTCCGACAACTATGAACCATTGCCATGACAACGTCAACACCAGGTGTTTAAACCGCCCTGTGTGACACGTTTTACTGACGTGATGCATCGTTGAGGTGATGTGATTTTGTATAGACATTATTCCACTTCATGAGTTTTGCGTTGTCTTGATAGCAAAATATGGGCGGTCAAGTAGCCTAGTGGTTAAAGCGTTCGCTCGTCACGCCGAAGACCTGGGTTCGATTCCCCACTTGGGTACAATGTGTGAAGCTTATTTCTGGTGTCCCCCGCTGTGATATTGCTGGAATATTGCTAAAAGCGGCGTAAAACCATCCACACTCACTAATAGCAAAATATTATGATTTTCTGAAACGTCATATGGCCATTAAAATTTAAGATGATTATTATTATTTTTGACGAGACAGGCATTTGGGTTTGGCATCGATATAGATAGAAGGGTCCGGTACATGTCAGTGGTATCTTGGACACATATATTACATACTCTACTGAAATGTGATCGAGTTAAAGTTCTTACTTATGTTGTGGTTACAGTGTTACTCTGTTTGTACAGGCCCGTGAAGATCCGGGGTAGAATAGGTCTTCAGCAACCCATGCTTGCGCGTAAAAGGTGACCATGGTTGTCGTAAAAGGCGACTAACGGGATCGGGTGGTCAGGCTCGGGGACTTGGTTGATGCATGTCATTGATCCCAATTGCGTGGATCGATGCTCATGTTGTCAATCACTGGATTGTCTGGTCCAGACTCGATTATTTACAGACCGCCGTCATATAGCTGGAATATTGCTGAGTGCGGCGTTAAACAACAAACCAAAACCAAAAAAACCCGGTTTGTACAAATGATTTGACGTTATTTTGTGGTGACGGGTACCATCGGAGGCCAGGATACGCCAGTGAACACCTTGTAACTGTTTAATGTGAGTGAGTGAGTCAGTGAACACCTTGTAACTGTTAAATGTGAGTGAGTGAGTGAGTGAGTGAGTGAGTGAGTGACGAGCGAACGCTTTAACCACTAGGCTACCCGACCGCCCCCCGAGACTTCTTAATAATGATTCATTTATGTAAAAATCTCATTCATGTAAAAAGGCATCACTCAAAAGATTTCTAGATTCACAGTGCACTTGCATTAAATTGTGTTTAAGATGCATGCTCTCATTACATGTTTTTAAAAAAATATTTGCTTAAATTATAGTTCTATTTCGGCCTTGGTGCCACCGGTGGGACAGGATACGTTCACCTTTTCGCGAACACCTGGTGTCATTACTATTGGATAGTGATTCGTTAACACATGCTTATGATATACAGTAAACTACGGTTATAACGAATACAAAGGGACCACTTATTTTAGTTCGCTATAAGCGTAGTTCGTTATAAACATATACACAAGTCGTGATGAATTGCCTTGTTATCTCATATTACAAATCAGATATGTAAATCAAAGGGAATGACTATCTGAATTTTCAATTTCGTTTTGACTCCGATCGGCTTTTTGGGTCAAACCTGCTCTGTTTTGGGGGGCACGGGTGACCCAGTCGTCTGAGGCGCCGCGATTCGGTGTGCAGAGTTGCGTTCCTTGGGCACGCCAGAAACCTATGATTGTGGGTTCGAATCCCGGTTCGCCCCGATTATGTTTCTAGGTTTGTCAGCACCATATCCGAGCTCGTGGGTTTCACGGAAGTGGTAAACGTCTGAGACCTGCATCACTTCGGGCTTTCCTCCCACATTAAGCTGACACGCCGCGATATAACTGGAATACTGTTAAAAACGGCGTTAAACCCAACTCACTCACTCACTCACTGCTCTGTTTTGATGTGCACAGAGTTTTATGATTCACAAATATCAAATACCAAAAGTCTATATCATTATAATTAATGATAGTTTTCAGTTGTCAATAAATGTAGATAATCACTTCCTTTGTCGTTGTGGCGGAGGGGTAGCTTAAGGGTTAAAGCGTTCGTTCGTCACGCCCCACTCCCTCTTAACGCATTATCAGAATGCAAGATTGTATGGTTTGAATTAGAAGTTAATATAACACGTCCCATTTAAATTCTGGAAACCCATTTGTCCAGAAACTCTCCATGCTATAGATAATGTGTCATGATGTTCATATCAGTGAAGGTAGTTCATGCATACACAACGATAAAGGGATGTACTTTTAAGCTGTTATTCACTTTTCTAGCAATATTACAGCGGGGACATGAAAATATGGCTTTACATGATTAACCCATTTGGAATCAAACTCGGAATTTCGAGAGGGGGGGGGGGGGGGGGGGGACGAGCGAACGCTTTAACCACCCGGCTACGACTGCCTCACGTATATAAGACACAGCCCATGTTATTTGAGAAGAATCACCCACGAATATTTTCAGCCATAACATAAAATGGCCAGTCCCCTGAGGTTATGCATGCACATAATTCTCAGTTCATCCCGATGACCTCAAACATGAACAAAAGTTAAAATAATAAACTCCATCTATAAATAAGTCAGAACACAGAGGGTAGCTTGAAGTTTTGCCGGAGGCAGTGTGCGTCATATGTCCGGGCCGTGTTTGGGGGACCTACTCTACTATTGTGCCACCCGTTTACACAGAAGCCTGCATTATGTTGCCATCGCTTGTACCTCCGCCCTTGAGGCGTGCCGGGCTTCAGATATGCTCAAACATAGGTGTGATGCGGTCCTCACTACACCAAACTCAAACACCGTCTTAGAAATACAGAATATACCTAGCTGCGTTATTGTCCTGCTGTCGGCGTGGAGGTGTTTACCAAGCCGATACATTGTTGCACATGAATATGATGCTCCGTTATGTATGGGTCTCCTTAAATAATTGGTGTTGACTATGTCCACACGAGTTTGCTATGATGAAATATGTTTCTTTGTGACCAACTTTGGAGTTTGTTTTTTCTCAATCATGCCGAATTTCATTTGAACAGTTCAAACGAAGTAGAGTCCACGGACAATTCAAGCACGACACTCCTGAAACATGTTTTTCTAAGGATTGCCAATGGTAGTTATGCATGTAATGACTACTGGATGTATTGTGTTTGTTTATTTGTTTGTTTTTTGATAAACGTCGCTCTCAGCAATAGCCCAGCTATATGACGGCAGTCTGTAAATAGTCTTGACCAGACAATCCAGTGATTGACATCATGAGCATGATCCACGTAATTGGGATCAATGACATGCACCAACCAAGTCAGCAAGCCTGACCACCCGATCCCGTTATTCGCCTCTGACGACAAGCAGAGTCGCCTTTTACAGCAAGTATGGGTTGCTGAAGACCTATTCTACCCCGGATCTTCACGGGTGGGATGAATTGTGAAAAAGGCCCATGTTGGGTTATTTTGTACTTCGGATTATTTTTGTGTGTTGTGGGGTGTCCTAGTGGTGTAAGCAATGGCGCCTCTCTGGTTCGAATCCCGACATGGGTACAATGTGTGAAGCCCATTTCTGGTGTCCATGACGTGAAATTGCTGGAATATTGCTAAAAGCGGCGTAAAACAACATTCATTCACTCACTGCAAAACATTTACCTTTTATAACTCACAGTAAAAGGTCTTTTTAGATTAATGAAATTGATAATGTTCGATGACAATCCATATTGGTATCATGTACGAACAAGATGGAATCAAAACTTCAATAATTTCAACTTTACAAATACAATATTGTATATATACGTCAACGCCGGAGGTAACTCAGTCTCGACTGCTTGCCGAAACATATTCCATTGGGAGAACAGGAATGAAAATTGTATCAATGGGCCACTGAAAATCATTGATGACCAGGTTTTCGCGAAAAGGGCAAACATGTCTTGCTCTACCGGTAGCATCCGCCGCTCACACAATTTGCGCTGAGAAAGTAAGTGTTTGCCGCTCAGAAATAGCCCTGACATGGGACGGCGGTCTGTCAATAATCGAGCCTGGAAAAGACAAGCCAGTGACATCCCAATGTGTTTACTGATTTTTTAAATTCAGGGTCTCCTTTGTTATATAAATAAACTATAAACTCGGTATAAAACAGTACTCACTGCATATAGTCCCGTTTCACAATTTACCCCGTGTTCACCATATTTACACCATAATTGTTATTGTCAATGTTTGTTTTGTAAGCATTTATGCTTCAAAGGTGGGGATGATTTGACATGTCAAAGCTGTCCTGGTATAAATTCTCCTTCTTCTGTCACACAATAGAAGCGACAAAACCCTTTCCATATTCATAAGAAATCTCTGCTGGAAGCAGAGTCGATTGTACGATTCCGACTATATCATGAACCTGTGTTTGTGTCTCTGGAACAGATACAAGTGGGTGAGTATGGTTTTACGTCGCTTTTCCACAATATGACGGCGGAGGATACCAGAAATAGGCTTCACATAGTGTACACATGTAGAGATTGGACCCCGGGTCTTCGGTGTGTCGAGTGAACGCTTTAACCACTAGGCTACCACAAGGCCCCAGGAACACATATAGAGAAGGACGTTTTTTCTATTCTATTGACCAAGGAATGATTTTAACCTGGTATAACATTCCAAACATGTCATGGCAGTATATCCGGCATATCGAGACCAAGATGAATCTAAGCTGGTAATTGATTTCACGGCTACTTGTTTGTCGAGAATTGGAGGACCACCTCGGTGGTAGCGGCATGCCGTTTGTCCAGCGAGTGGGCGTGGCCCATATCGGGACACGCGCGTTAAGCAACCCAGGTGATACCTTATCATCAACTCATGGGATAGTCGGTTGAAACATTGGCAATGTAAAGAAAGAGGGTCTAGACAACGTCGTTGTAATATACACGATTCACTCGCCGTGTATGTGTTCAGCTTATTTTTGTAAACTCGTTTAACGAGTGAATTTATTCTACAGTAAAAGGAGTGGTGAACGAAACTTTATTTCAGGGGATATGATTTGATTTGAAATTCTGTAATGGATTATCTTATTTATCATAGGAGTGGTTGCGGGTGGTTTATTCAAGTCATACGAGCGTCGTTAATATGTCACACCCAGGCAATGTACTTTGAAATCACTGAATTGAGTCAATAGAAGAATGACAACACCAGACAGTAACCAGTCTCGATTATCGGCCGAAACAGGTTTCATTGGGCGTAGAAGGCAAAGTAGTGGTGAAAAGTACATGGCTGGATCACTGACAATCAGTCATGACGCCAGGTGTTCGTTTGTCCTTGCCAAATCAGTCTTAATGTTTCCTGTTTTGCATGAGAAAGGACAAGCACCGTGCATATCTTTGCGAGTTCAACTCACGGAAATACATTTACGTCATCCGTCAATACATTCTCCCAATCAAAGGTTATTTTCCAGTCAAAATAGACTTATTAATAATGACACAAATCAAGTCCTTGGTTGGAAATAGATTATTTATGAATTAGATGCATCTGTGTCCGATGAGATATTAAAATAATCCGCAACCGTTATGAATGTATACAAAGAGAGTGAGTGAGTATGGTTTTACGCCGCTTTTAGCAATATTCCAGCAATATCATGGCGGGGGACACCAGAAATGGGCTACACACATTGTACCCATGTTGGGAATCGATACTGGGTCTTCGGCGTGACGAGCGGACGCTTTAACCACTGGGCTACCTGACCCCGCGGAATGTATACATAGAGTTATCGTCTTTCGAATCTTCATTTGTAAAAAAACTTCAAATGTTGAATGTCAACTGTACCGTGTTCGTTCAACTCCCCACGTGGGTGCAGTCTGTGACTTCCATTTCGTGTATCTCCGCCATGATTGTTGGAATATTGCAAAGGCGGCGTAAAATAATGCTCACTGACAATAACATGAATAACCACTGCTAACAGAAGCTGATCACAGATCCTTAAGTCCATTATGATGACAAGGCTGTGACCTCCATGACCTCCAGCGCGTGACTTCCGCATCAGTGACAATGCGTATTTTCCTGTTTTGTTTTTAACAGTGAACACTTGACATGCCTTTGCATGTGTTTGTGATGGGTGCTACCGGTGGGGCAGGATGCGCTCACTTTTCGCCAAAACATCATCCTCGTTGCATAGCGTTTCATAAATTTGCTTGTGATACAGTCGAAATTGTACAAAGGAATCCGCTTTTGGCAGAGATTTCTAACGAGAAGGGAAAGGTTTTTGTTGTTTATAGTTATGAACTGACTCAAATTGTGTTGCGTTTGTGGAGGTATCAATTAGAAACCCGATGGCATTCTTTGTTATACCGTGTAGTGTGTGCACTCCGATTTTTTGCACACAATAAACCTAATTATTGGCATCGTTTAGCGCAATAATGCAAAACAAGCCCCGCCCATTATTTTATAACCCAATTGGTGAACAGTTGTCAGCTGGAGGGCGTGGCCAAAAATGTTGTCGGTTCATGAAAGAATGAACGCAAAATAGTTTGTGTGGTTAGCCAATCAAATAAAAAAAACGAATCACGTGAAATTTATGCATTCAGACACCATAATAACGACCATGATCACCAATAACATACCATGCATAAAACATGCAGAAAGCTTCAATCTTCTTTCATTACTGACAATTTATCAACCAAAACTGGCTCCCACAGGAGATATCGCTTGGATGAGATCAAGCGATATGTACACTGTAGATATCGCTGCAATGAAATTACATCACAATGCTTTGCAGACCATTGTGACGTCAATGGTTACCATGACGTCACAATCGAATGACATCACTAATGGGTCTGCTACTGAAGCTGTTAGCAGTACTTTTTACACTGGAGACACTGCTAATTACTGTCTACAAATTGAAAAAGTTGAAAGAATGATGATGGATGATAAATAAAATCTCACCCTCGTGTCCTCGTTGATAAAAGTGGCAAAAATCCTCGGCAAGCCTCGGACTTTTTCCACTTTTATTAACTCGTGTTGATATATTTGATATCAAAAGACTCGGGTGAGATTCTCTATAAGTCTGACATGTTTATTAAGTACTCATGTAGGCGGACCATTCAATGTTGTTCCCGGGACTATAACGAGCTATAGCTATGCGGATATTGAAAACCTTCTTTTGACAGGGCTCTGTCGGAGGAATACAAAACCATTTAAAGTGACACATGGTTGGTTTTGTGTGAGCTGGGTGTATACTCTGTGACCTTGTTGTCACGTACAGTGTCAGACTGACCCGGGTGTGTCACGTACCTCCACAGTCAGGTGTTGCCATGTACAGTTCACTATCAGTTTGATCATAAATATCTATATCTTTGCCAAATCAGGATACGGAGGATAATTGAAATAATTTGATTATCATGACATCATTTTTTGATTAAAAAACATGTATGTACGTGTATGTTCGACATATTTACATTGTCACGACTAAATATTTCATGCTGGTAGGAAATCGTATGTTATATATTACTAACTTTTTCAGCTTGTTTTTGATTAAGAATTCCCAACTATATAAATCAATAAATATAATATAATTGCTATGACCTTTGTTTAAAAACAATAAGAACGAATATAAGAATATGATATACAGTAAACTACGTTTATAACGAACACGCTTATAACGAACTGGCGGATATAACGAACTGTCCTTTTCGGGCCCCATCTATTTGCTGAATATATGCTATACATATGCTTATAACGAACTACGGTTATAAAGAACTAAAATTTGTGGTCCCTTTGAGTTCGTTATAACCGTAGTTTACTGTATGTGATTTATGGCCAAATCGCAACTTTCCATTATTAACACATTTCTTTGTCAAGAGTATCCTTTGCTTCAGAAATCTAGATTTCGATTCATAAAAATATATTTCAGGGAAATTATGTTTAAGTATGATATAGCTTTTAATATGTTCATTGAAATATATCATGATTTCCAACATAGTTTCTTTAACCATGGTTGATGAACTGGTTGATGCATGTCATCGTAGCCCAACTGCGTGGATCGATGCTCATGATGTCAATCACTGGATTGGCTGGTCCAGATTCGACTATTTACAGACCGCTGTAAAAATAGCTGGAACATTGCTGAGTGCGGCGTTAAGCAACAAACAAACAAAAAATATTTGTGTCCTGACAGATAGAACGTCTGTAAATAGGTGGCCTCGGACATACACTGGATTCACCTTTATAACAATCAAGTTGTTTTTTCTTCAGGGAAAACCAGATAACACGATACTCCGATGAAAAGCCAGCTTGTTGAACCACAGCAGCACAAAGGCTGTCACCTGACCCGTAAACCTCTTTAGTATATCATTATATATTATAAGAGCTGGGCTCAATTGGATATAATATATACCCTACAACCCCTCTGACATTGTGAAATTCTTGCCAGTGCTGATGTTAAGTGTTGGTTTCTTGGTCTGGGGTAAAACAGTTTGAGAAATATGTTAGTAGGTTTGTTTGAGTAATTGTTGCCTACTCGGCATGGGAAGAGCGCCTAAAGTACCTTAATGAGTCTGAATCTGGTACTGATGTTTGTGTTTTGAAGTAACCGCAGCTGTTTCATGGACAGGTCATATTTATCCCTTTCGTGAACACTTGGTGTCATCGCTTATTTTCAGTGATCCATTCATATAATTTTCACCGCTATTTTCGTCTTTTATGCCAAACAGAATCTGTTTCGGTGGATAATGGGGACTGGTTAATCTCTAACGTTTACGTAAATATATATTTACAGCAAGAATCTTTCTTTTTTGATTTTCTGCTTATCACTGGGAGGTATTTATAAACAATGAACAATATGAAGATTTTGAAACCTGATGACATCTCAGCAGAATGTGTATTGGTCAATGACATGGACATCCTCTGCTTTTGATATTGGAAAAGTAGTGTAATTTTCGTTGCCTTTATTGATGTTCTGACTTGGTAGAAAAACGAAAAATGTCATTGTCTGTGCCCTCTCCTGAGAGACACAGCCTATCTATGTCTGTCACCGCAGAGATATACCATTGCCACTCTAACCCCACCACACCCCCAACCCCCATCCCACTACCCCTCCCTCCCCCACACACATACCAACCTGCATCCCCGATTCTTCCAACCTTATTCTAATTTGACTAGGAAAACAACTGATATCGGTGTACCATGGGAGTAGAACATCTGATATCGGTGTTCCATGGGAGTAGAACATCTGATATCGGTGTTCCATGGGAGTAGAACATCTGATATCGGTGTTCCGAGGGAGTAGAACATCTGATATCGGTGTTCCATGGGAGAAGAAAATCTGATATCGGTGTTCCATGGGAGAAGAACATGTGAAATCGGTGTTCCATGGGAGAGGAACATGTGAAATCGGTGTTCCATGGGAGAGGAACATGTGATATCGGTGTTCCGAGGGAGTAGAAAATCTGATATCGGTGTTCCATGGGAGAAGAACATCTGATATCGGTGTTCCATGGGAGTAGAAAATCTGATATCGGTGTTCCATGGGAGTAGAACTTTTGATATCGGTGTTCCATGGGAGAAGAACATCTGATATCGGTGTTCCATGGGAGAAGAACATCTGATACCGGTGTTCCATGGGAGAAGAACATCTGATATCGGTGTTCCGAGGGAGTAGAACATCTGATATCGGTGTTCCATGGGAGTAGAACTTTTGATATCGGTGTTCCATGGGAGAAGAACATCTGATATCGGTGTTCCATGGGAGAAGAACATCTGATACCGGTGTTCCATGGGAGGAGAACATCTGATATCGGTGTACCATTGAAGAAGAACATCTGATATCGGTATACCATGGGAGAAGAACATCTGGTTTCGGTATTCCATTGAAGAAGAACATTATTCTGATATCGGTGTTCCATGGGAGAAGAACATCTGATACCGGTGTTCCATGGGAGTAGAACATCTGGTTTCGGTGTTCCATTGAAGAAGAACAGCCGATGTGCATGTTGAATATGCACTACATTCCACAGAGGTGTGTCAGATGACACGCAGTTGACAAGTGCACCAACCCGTCATGTTAATATGAGATGATGCATGTCAAGTCTTGGCTAGCTGCATCTCAATGAACAAAAAACCACCCAGACGGACACATTGTACAGGGCTTAGCGAACGCTGTCCGCATTTTGCACATAATGTACATAACTAATCCAGAACTAGCTCATGCTGTCAGAAGATATTGGTTGTAAGATTACGTTTAGTTCCGCTCAGGTGGGCTGTTTCACGTTGTATCATCACCCATTTTCAGTGATGCATTTATATAATTTCACCACTCTTATGCCAATGGAATCTGTTTTGTCGGATACGCGAGTCTAGTTGTTCTCTTGCTTTGGCGTTATATTTATAAGGTCTGCAAGGTCAAATCTATGTCATACCATATATGATCAATATAAGCATTCTACAAGCCTTTGTGCAGAAAGTACATGTCCTACTTAACGCTTATCCCATAGAGGTTGAAGCTATGTCTGCAGCTCCTTCGCCTTCAACAGTTGTGTTTAAAGTTTCAATGCGCATGGGTGGAGGCTTAGCGAGATATTTGAAATTCATGTGAGAGTCAATTAAAATAACTACGCATATGTGTTATTACCTCTACACCCCTTGTGAATTATTATTGCTTATCGTTCAAAATTATTTTCAATGCGCAAGGGTGGAGGCTTAGCGTGATATTTGAAATGCACGTGAGAGTCAATTAAAATAACTACGCATATGTGTCATTACCTCTACACCCCTTGTGAATCATTATTATTAATCGTTCAAAATATATTTTCAAAACTAATGATATCTCAGCAGTTCATCGAATGTGTAGATGTTGTATATAGATTATTACAGACCTTAGTCTTCGATACCAACACTATCCATTTCAGTGATGTACATAATGTGTTTTGCAGTTATAGTGAGTGAGTATGGTTTTATGCCGCTCTTAGTTAAATATTCAATCACGACAGGGGACACCAGAAATGGGCTTCATACATTGTGCCCATGTGGGCAATCGAACCTGCAATTATAGTGGAATTGTGAATTTAAAACGTATAATACACGTTCAAAATTGGCTCATCGATGTCATATAGTTAACACGTACTGATAGTCTGACCCTTTACCGTGATGTATTAATGAAATCTAAATACCCACGAATAAAAAAACTCTGTCAGATCAACACACCAAATGTTATCACAGTTGACCGAGATGGCGGTCGCCTCTGCCACATTCAGACAGAGAAATAATTGTAAGAAACCTCCCCGGGGTTGTTTGGACAAGTCAGGGTAGCTCTCGACAGTTCGTTATTTCTGGACAGATGGTGATATAAGTAAACATAGATATAGAAGCACAGTGTCACCAACCATTGACATTAAGTGCTTTGTTGACACTGACGGCGCTTAATAAGCACCAGTGGTCTCTCTGGAGAGACTTTCGTCCCTAACACATTCCCCTAATATACCTATCTCGGATACCTTTGAAGCCTTTATGGAGCCTTGATGGAGCCTTGATCTATGTAATTGGTTTAAGCGGGGAAAGGTGTTGAAGCGACTTAACTTTAGGGTTTAATTGTTATACGATACTGTTGAATTAATTCAATGTTTTTTTCTAAAGCTTTGGTTCGGATGGATGCACCATTTAATATTTTTTGTCGCCGCACTCAGCAATATTCCAGCTATATGACGGCGGTCTGTAACTAATCGAGTCTGGATCAGACAATCCAGGATTTGGCATCGTGGGCATCGATGAAATTGGGATCGAAATGTATCAACCAAGTCAGCGAGCCTGACCACCCGATCCTGTTAGTCGATTCTTACGGCAAGCATAGGATTTAACTTAACGAAATCAGTTTAACGTGAATATATTTTATGAATTTATTCATTCATGAAGACATTTATGGAACATGAACATACTTTATTGGAGAGGAAGCGTTATTTTCTTCATCAGAACGTAATAAGTTAAATTGGTAATACATATCTCTTGTTTTCTTGCTTTGTAAAAATTCAGTTTGTTTCTCTTGTTTTGTCTACCGCTGCACTCAGAAATACAACAGCTATTTGACGGCGGCCTGTAATAACCAAGTCACGATAATCCAATGATTGATACAATGAGCAGAGATCCAAGTCGCTGGGGTACGATGACACGCTATCAACTACGTCACCGAGCATGACCACCCGATCCAATTAATCGCCTCCTACCATAAGCATAGACTGCTGGAGCCCTATTCAACCTGAATCCACAGATGAATTTTAATTTCAGATAATCAGCTGTTTTTCTCAACTCACACGATGTCATATTCAGTTGAGATTTAGCATAATACGTTATGTAGCCTCATTTTCATGTGTCACTGACCATGACCACGTGACAATACGTCCTAATCCGATTAGTCAGGACAACTGACCCGAGTCCAGTCCTCCCCGATATTTACAACACGATGAACCAATCGGAAAGGGATAGCATGTAAACATCGTAATGTCCTTTCCCAACAACAAATATGTATTTTTACGAACGCCAGGTGAAACGTTGAAATGGGTTATTAAAATAGACTGCTTTAGAAAAATGACAGTCGAGTAAATTAGCAGCGCAGACGCGCGTACTAACTAAACCGGTTTGGCAAGAGACTCGAGCGAGAGTTGAATACTTAACGAGAGGCCGCCTGGTTGCCGCGACACTCGGCTGAGCTTCTGACTGTGTGTATTCATTGATTCAAACCATAGTTATTGAACTAGATCTGCAGTCACGCTTGTTACCGGCAGTCGAGGGAGAAGAAGAACACTGCGAATGCTGGCAGGACCAGTAGCTTAACCATCATGTCTGCTGTCCTTACCCAGAAGAAGGTCCTGTTTTGTGGGATTTGGAAGCCCAGTTCCAAAGCTTCCAATGACGCGCTGTTACGTCAAATTAGCTCCCAGTTTCTGGAGAAGAAGAGCCTGGTAGCGAACTATCAGCTGTGCGAGGACGGGCTGAGGTTACAAGTCATTCAAGAGAACGGACGGCAGGGGTCGAGGAAGTCGGAGAAAATACCCTTTACTGGGATTCAGGATATATGTGTCAATAGGTATAACTCTATATGCTTAATGACGATCTATGTGGATGCTCAAAGGAAGTCCAACTACTTAGTGTGTCGATGTGAGAGCGAGCGTGATGTGTCACAGATTGTGTTGACGTTCAGAGATCACAAGATATCCCTGGTTGGCGAGGGTTATAAAATAGACTTTGTGAAACCGCAGGGTACAAATTGGATGTTGATGCCCAAACAAGACAATGGTCAAATGAATGGTCACTCGGAGATGTCGTGCGATTCCGGGGATAATGTGGATGGTGGGAGGAGGCGGGAGGTTGTCAACGGGATGCAGAACGGTGTAGCTGGACCCGAGCATCATGTTAAGGTAGCGGTGGCTACAGAAACGTTCGAGCGTGAACCGTGCGAGATTGAAGGAAGGCCGGGGTTCAGTGTGGCGGTTCAAACCAACTTCGGGGAACTGGACAGTGACGGCGAGTCCATGATGTCATCCACGTCCTACCGCTCTCTAAAAGACGAACTCCTTTCCCTGTCTCAAGAAATTCGGGAGATTAAATTCCTGTTGGAAAAGACAACTGGCATAAGCGCGGCTGAATACTTTAAAAAAGACATAAATCCAAACAGACATGATCAACGGAAATATGTGTCCATACCCGTTGAAGAACAAGACCTACCTTCGCCAACGGACAGCGCCAATAGTGCCGACAAACGCGTCAATTTCAATATGCCGGACCATGACATCCGGAGTTTTGGTATCCAGACGGACAAGGGTCAGCGCAAGGGTTATTACACCAAACGCCCTGGACGCTCGGACGTGAGGGCTATCCATGTCCGTGGAAACGCGAGGCACAGGAGCAGCTCCAGTAGTTCCCTTCCAAGAAGTCCCGGAAGTATTGGACGTTCGGGGGGCAATGACGTTTTCGACGCGCCGTCTCAAGGACGTGCAGTGTACATCAGGGGTTCCGAGCAGCATGGGAAGTCAGGATATACCACGACAATTGAGAGACCTATAGAGGAGGTGTACAACGTGTATTCTAGAAACTTCCGCTATCCCAGAAAGAAGATTGTCGTAATGCCAACCGGCCATGCAACGATGCCTGCTTTACGGAGACCAAAAAGCGCATCGTATTCATCATCCATGAATGAATTTGAGGACACTCAAGCATTTTAGTGAATGAAGAACTGTGGAACTGCATTATGTCAAACGGGATATCTTGTGATATTGTCCTCTAGTTCCAGATGTGAGTTGGCAATTGGTGGCGCATCTGTGGGTTTTAAGGGTAAGGAAAACACATTGAAAACAGTTTGTAAAATGACTGATCATGTTTTGATTCATGTGAGGAAATTCTGGAGGATATGGAGCAGGATTTGGATCATTGTGCGGACCAGGATTTGGGTCAGGATGTGGATCAGGATGGATGTGTCATGATATTGTGTATAAAATTGTTATATATATCAACATATACGGTGCTCTTAACAATTAACATGTGCCTTCACAGCCTGACATTACGTTGTATAAATAGGCATCAGTGCTCAAGTTCTAAATCACTGAACTGCGAAACCCTTGACACAAATAGTGCCATATTAGGAACATATAGAACGCTTTGTACAGACGTAGGACGGGAAATTCGTACAACGTTGTACACGGAAGTTAACAAATATGTCATTCTGATGGTCTCCAATACGTGCGATTATTATGCACAGTGTGTAAAAAATACGCACAACTTTGTAAACAAATTATCGGCAACGTGTTCAGTGTGATACACCGATTGTCAGTAATATGTACATCGTTACAAACAGATTGAGTTATGTACAATTCTGCATTCTGATGGTCGGTAATAAGCACAAACTGCATGCACAGAGAGCTAGAAATATGTACAAGGCTACGAACAAATGTTTGGCAATATGTACAACGTAGATTACAAACAAATATTTGGCAATCTGTGAAACGTAATACACAGAATTTAGAAATGTTATAATTATACATACAGATTGCCAGTAATATGTACAACGCTACAGATAGGTGGAAAGCTTTATGAATCATTACAACGCTACATTCTGATAGTCAGAACATCATGACAAAGAGTTTAGGATACTGACAAGGTTACAACGATGCATACCGAGTGTTAGTAATATGTGCAATGCTGCAAACAGATTGTTGGACATGTGTACAACGTTGTACTTGTACGAAATATGTACAACGCTATACACTGATTGTGAGTAATATCTACAAGTTACAACAGATTGTCGGAATTGTGTATAACGTTGTACTTGTACGAAATATGTACAACGCTATACACTGATTGTGAGTAATATCGACAAGTTACAACAGATTGTCGGAATTGTGTATAACGTTGTACTTGTACGAAATATGTACAACGCTATACACTAATTGTGAACAATATCTACAAGCTACGACAGATTGTCGGAAATGTGTACAACGTTGTACTTGTACGAAATATGTACAACGCTATACACTAATTGTGAACAATATCTACAAGCTACGACAGATTGTCAGAAATGTGTACAACGTTATACGTGTAAGAAATATGTCTAACGCTATATACTGATTGTGAGCAATATCTACAAGCTACAACAGATTGCCGGAAATGTGTACAACGTTATACGTGTAAGAAATATGTACAACGCTATATACTAATTGTGAACAATATCTACAAGCTACATCAGATTGTCGGAAATGTGTATAACGTCACAGGTGTAAGAAATATGTACAACGGACGCCACATACTGATATACAACGTTTTTCATGTAACGGAAGAAAACGTATAACATTATACATACCCTGTACACATACATACCTTATACACATGGTGTAAAGAGATGTACATAATTAATCCCATAGAGCAAGAACTGTATACAACGTTATACATATTCAGTAAGGCGTAAATAAACGTTTTCACGTGTAGAAGAAACTCTAAGGTGTACGAAGACCTAAAAGTCTGGCATATGTTTCATGACATATTTGACTACTTTCACTTACCACGTGTCACACATCTAGCTTCTAAGCTGTTTCTCGCCAGTATATGAAATTTTACATGGAAATTCCGTGCAGCGGGATTATTGTGATACTATTTACATATGGACATGTTCAATTCAAGGATCCCTTGGAGTTACCTGCCCTTGGTGTGATACAGTCTCAAGTGAGGTTTTGTTATTGTTTTTTGTGCCATGATCGTAGGAGAAATACCTTAATGATCTATTGTTAAATATTTATTGCAAGTACGAATATTACCTTTACATCATTATATAAATGTACATGTGATATTGGCTTGATACCCCTCATGGATCTTTACTTAAATGATATAGATTCTAAAATGACAACTATTTACTTGTTTTGTGGTAAAGAAGTTAAATGTTTGACAAAGTTGTAATATGATGTGTTTGTTTTCGAAAAGATTAATTTATAATTCGTTTCGCATCAAGAAATAAGTGGATATTTTCTGAATCAACCAACGTTGCATTTAAACGTCAATTGCACATATTTATTCTGCATGTAGTGTGGCTTGCATTTCACTGTTGACGATATGTTGATAAACAACTGTTATTGATTTACACAAGGATTTGAAACACATGTACTGAAGTAAGTTATATGATAAAATCACCTCACGTAATATACTGAACAACAACAGTTCCTGTGACATTGAATAAGATTTAATGCAAAGTTATGTTCTTTACCAAATCTAAAACAATTTCGGTTGCCACAGAAAAAAGACTCCTGTGAGTGTTTAAATGGTTTAATTTGCCATACTGACATCAGAAAATGCGTGATTTCATTAAAAAAAACACATGAACATCCCAAAATGTCAATTTACAAATCAATAAGGTGTGTGTCCACCTCTGGTTGCGATGCAAGCAACACATCTTCGTCTCATGGAATGGACCAGGCGTCGCACAAAGTCCTGTGGGATAACTGTCCATATCTGCTGGAGCATGTTTCGAAGTTCCTGGAGTGTCTGTGGAACCCGTGGTTTACTTCGAAGGCGCCGATCCATACTAATCCCACATGTGCTCGATTGGTAAGAGATCAGGGGAGCGAGCCGGCCAGTGGATGACATTCACGTTGTTTTGTTGAAGAGAATCCTGAGCAAGTCGAGCAATATGAGGCCGGGCGTTGTCATGTTGAGATTTCCCTCTACCACTGTCAAACGGGTCCTCTGTCTTGCTGTAATCCCACCCCATACCATAACGCTTCCGCCACCGATCGACAATCCCTGCACATCTGAGGCGGCGACGTACGGTTTGTGATGATATTCGTCGAAGGCAAGGGATGCTTCTTGCAGTCACTGTTGCTGGCTGGAATCGATTTCGTAGGTGTGTTGTTCGAATCCAGGTGTCTTGTCGATTATTGGTTACGCGTGGCCTGCCACTCCGAGGATGGTCTCTGACTGCATTCGTCTATTGCCAACGTTGCTATAAACACCAACATGGTGTTTCTGTGGACGTTAAATTGTTTTGCAACATCACGTTGACTCGATCCAGCTTCAAACATACCAATGGCTCGCAGACGCTCATTTTCGTTCAGGCGTGGCATTTCGTAATGTTGAATAATTGCGTAATTTTGATGTTTTTCTGAGCGGTTGTTATCAGCACGATGCTAAACAATGCATATGGAATCCCGTTAACGCACATGTTTTTATACCCATCCTTGGGTATTGAAATGCATGGGGCTTGCATAAAAGTCAACTTTTGCATGGAATGCATGCTTTTCTGTAGCAGTTGCGTTTTTTGTGACTTGATTCCATACATGTACTACAATATATTGAAAACCAAACATTACTTGTTTGAAAAATACACTAAAATATTGGTGTCACGGGAACTTTTGTTGTTGAGTATATTTAACTTTAGTCAGAAATTCTCCACTTACTAATAATTATTAGGCAAACTAGTTATTATTGATATAAATCAAAAGAATCAGAATGGTATTTTATATTTACATGTTTTACACATTTACCAGGAGTATATGCATGTAAATATGTATTTAAGAATATCTTGTCATTCTACTGAGTTTGTAGTTTTGTGCCTGCCTTTGGCTATGTGCTTTCATAATATTGGCAGTACTGCAATATACTCATGGGAACTGGCCTTTACGAATAATAACAAAACAATATTCATGTTACCCAGCTTAAACGAAAAGTGAGTTTTGAAAAAGTCCAATATTGCTTTACCATGTCCACCATGAGGACAACCACCATTACTGTGCATGGTACGGACCTGAGGCATGATGGCTTATATATAGGCAGATCCCATGACTACTCATTTGTCAAAATGTACTATGATATTTTTATCAAGTGAAGAATAATAATATTTATCTCATTATTAATAACGTGTTCTGTTCTGTTTTCTTGGATTCATATATTCATATATTAAATTCGGAAATGTGTTGTTCTACGATACAGTTATCACCTGCATAGAACACGGTACTGCTTCTTAATACTATCGCCATCACAGCTCCACAGGTAACTATACTATTCAACGTTTGGTAGAGATAGTTTTTATCTTTCATTGATCGCACAGCTTATTCTCATAAGATGTAAAGTTTATATGTAAATAGAATGACATATCCCTATCAAAAGTTGAGTAGAATATATCACATTGATTGTATAAATTTGTAAGCTCCGTTTGGGAAAAGATTATAGATTTAAGGTATGTTTGATGAATATCATTATATTTTTAAATGTGAATATTATAAAGAAGTAAGACAATTATACATACCAAAGACTCTTATTGTACATCCATCTATGTTTAAACTTCAACAGATGTTTCATTGTAAAAATAATATCTTCTTGTAAAAATTATCAAAATATTTTAAAATAGTAATGGATACATTTAAATAACTATTAAAGCTGCCATCACTATTATACGTCACATCTCCTGTTAAACCTCAACATGCTACTTTTTATAGCCTTGGGCGTATTAAAGTTCTGTTATGGTACACTTTACGCAACAACCAGTAAATAAAACATACAAACACACCTCTGAAAACGTTATGCACTGGCATAGTTTCAAAGTGTTTTGAAGGAAAGTAAACTTCTAGTTGCTATCACATTCTCAAATGTTGGCGGCTATATACGTCTATATAAACAGACAGTGAGAAAATCTCTCACAAATGAAGAGGCTCCTCTTCAGATTTGTTGATAACTGTACGATAGTGCATAACTATTAACTATTTAATAAACAAAAGTCTATGATAAAAGTATACATATATAAAGAGAGATATTAAAGATGTACAGGCATGCTATCTTGCTTTAAAAATGTTCGGGATACAAAAATACATAGTAAAGGATGAAAAGGTTATTGATAGATGCAAATTAGAGAAACACAAATGATATTATCATAATGTATAAATATGTTTATATCCCAAATCTTCTGCGTAGCAATCTCTCATGGGTCAGATATATCTTTCTAAGTATTGACATACATACAATTATATATAATTCTCCTCAGAATCTGGAATTAACACAGGACTCCATAACACACACACCGCAGAGCAAGTATGTATACACATGCTGTTAATATGGAATATTGATAGCTGAATTTAAGTGAAAAAAATATCTTTCAAACAAAACTAAAGTGCATTAGATATGTTAGAACTGTGTTTTGAATGATGTAATTGCACCGATTATCTTCAAAGGCTCTGCTGTGTTTAAAGTGTGCACATTGATTTGTCCGTGATCAATGAACATGCATACATCATAATCTATAAGTTATGCCTAAACCTGATTTGAGTTTTTAGTTGTTGTTTTGTCTCGAAATGAACAAATTGAAAATGTCTTCAAAATATTTTCAAAGTATTTATTTATTTATTTATTTATTTATTTATTTATTTATTTATTTATTTATTTATTTATTTATTTATTTATTTATTTATTTATTTATTTATTTATTTATTTATTTATTTATTTATTTATTTATGTTCAGCGATGTAGAATTGCAACGTGTTCAGTGTTTGTGGGTTCGGGCGTACCGAAAGACGTGAAAAGATGTTACTTGTTATAAACACAAAATGCCTTTTAGAAAATGGTCAAATGTATCAAATGTTACAGTGGCAGTGTGGGTTCGAATCACGGACGGGACTTAATCCCAAAAAGTACGAGAATCTGTACTTTACTAAGAATGTGTTATACCAAACATAACATATGTTACATGGTACTTGTTGTTACTCTGCCTGGCGCTCCGCATTAGGGGGATAAAACAAGGACTGCTCGGCTCGGAGTCCACACATCTGATTCACCCGCCACAGTGTTATGTCTACAACAAAACTCACACACCTTGTACCGATGACTGCTACTATACGACGCATGTCATTAAACATAACGTATCTAGGAATATAAAAATATTGATTCAAAACGTCAGCGCCGGAGAATATAAGTCTTGAATATCTTCTATAGGGTGTGAAAGGCAAAATAGGCATGAACATGTATGAATGGATCACTGGTTAAGTACTGTTGTCATGTAACATTCACAAAATCACACCATTAGTGTGTTTCAGTAAAGTTTTATGTCACATGACACAGCGGGGAGTATTTCCATCTTCATCTTGAATTCCTTACGGGTTATCTTAAATTTCCATTTTTTAATATCTCAATATCCCTTAATATTTAACATATATACAGGGACATAATTAAAACAAGGAATAGCGTGCAGCTGAAATTTGTTTATTAAGTGGCTACTGTGTAACCCTTTCAAACATATATTATTTATGTTTATGAATTCCTAACTGGACTCATTATTCAAGAACGATGTTTTTTTAATGTGTAAAATACATTGAATAAAGGTCACAATGAGACGACAACAACCTAAACAAAAAAATTACTAATACAACATTAATCCTACATAACTCGATCCATATGAATAACATAAAAATGCCACTTCGTCAGGAGATATTATTTATTGAAACCACAGTAACAATTCTGAATAATAATCCGCCAAAATATTGTAGCTTGCACTCAACAAAATATAATGTCTCAACATCGTCGGTGTATTGTGACACGACCACACACAAATTACAGCTGTACATTACTTTCTGACAGATGTTTACAGCCTAGGTGTATCATAAACGCAGCTTTGAACAGCGTGTTACAAACTTAATGTCATAGGAACCAGTTCTGAGAAACTATCATGTTATTAGCTGTAGGCGATGGTTGAGGGAGGAATAAGTATAGGCTTACATGACATGAATATATATAATCACATGACATGAATATATATAATCACATGACATGAATATATATAATCACATGACATGAATATATATAATCACATGACATGAATATATATAATCACGGACCCAACTAATAGTATTTAAGTCAATGATATAAATCTTCACAAAGGGACATTATCATAGTTTTCTATATTTGTAATAAATGTCAAACAGATTTTACATGAATATATATTCATAATTGTAAGGCGTTTAAAAACTATTTTAAGATATGTATATAAAGAATATACCTTGTTTGCATTCAAAATTGAATGCTCAGCAGAATTTGAAATATAATGGTATGACGGGCGGCGTCTCATGGTCATAATAGAAATGATGTCAAAACTATAACACGTCATCGTGGAATTGACGTCATATGACTATATTTTAGTAATTTCTACCTCGGGTTAGTCAATCTGCTACATGTACTAAGACCCCTGCGTGTAATATAGCATAGAGCAACATCTACCAAATCACGTTGATATTGACACATACATGTGCTTCTACAGCATTGTCTACAAGGGCGTTGTACGTTTCATATGAGTGTGACATCATTATATGTCTGTACACAAGCATTTATTTATTCTGTCTGAACTTTTAATAATAAAAAAATAAAGTAAAATTTATCATATGATAATACATACTATATATCGTAACCTTCCAATAATTCTTAAAGTTTAACATAAAATTTCCTCCGTTTTTTACATAATTGGTTTTCTTGTATATTTTCATACACGATTAAATAATGTTATTATGTGGAATAGGATAACGCCTACATGTTCATGTAGTTTACATATGTCATAGATACTTGGATTATTACATACATAATTTATTAATATGATTTTATATAAGCAAGTGGATTGTTGATACATGTCTATAAATGAATGTTTTATCTGAGTTTTCGATCATAACTAAGAAAGATCTTAGTAACATTAAAATGATCATAAGGCATATTCCTATCATCTGTATGGTACGTTTCAAGTACAATGTATGACAAAGCAGACATGTATACTGCACATCCTTTCGTTTGAAATACAACCGCCTCCGTGGTCTAGAGGTAGAGCGTCCGCCCGGAGAGCGGAAGGTCCGGGGTTCGATCCCCGCCCGCGTCATACCAAAAGACGTTATAAAAATGGTACTTGTTGGTACCCTGTCTGGCGCTCGGTATTAAGGGGCTAAAACAAGGACTGGTCGGCTCGGAGTCAGTATACTGTGTCTGAGGTATTCATGTTAAACTGCGGCATGGTATCTCAGTGTGCTAGCACTATAAATCGGCATCAGTCCGGACTAGCACAAGCAGCCACACACGTGCATGCACCTCGCTATATAAGTGCAATAATCTTGGACGCGGCATTAAACCTCACATCACCTCTTTTGAAATACAGTTGGAGAAAGCAATGTTCCACCACATTCTTCTGTATGTCGTGTATGGAGAACCACGAACATATGGAATAATATTTAATATTTAACATATACTTTCTCGTAGTCGTTGTTTATCGTACAATAAAACACTGCCAGGAGAATAGTCCTACATGGTTTATGCTCCCTGCAGTGTTTTATTGTACAATAAACAACTACCGCTCGTCGTTTATTTTTTATATGCGATATCAACATTATGTACAGCCTCTTTAAGATGTCGATAACATGTACAAGCTTTAGAAATAGTAAGCTTAATTTTCATCATAATGACTCCTTGAATAGAATCCTACCTCGGCAATGTCGGACAAATCCAGTTTACGAATAGGTGGGTTAAGTTTGGCATTTCCCGCATATTCTCACAATCTTGACGTCGATTATCTGTACCTTTTCTCCTAATACAAATCAAATTGTCATATCTCTCCACTTTTGGATGCGATCTTTCCGCCACTGCACTTATCTGCGTACCCCAGCTACATCTATGTGCAACAATTTACTGGACACTTCCCTATAAAAATAACGTCGACCAATATATGACGTCATCAAGTTGTGAGCGCATAGTCAAATCTCCAGAAAAGAATGTCATGATCGTTTTATCGTGAAAAAAAACACTCTTCGTGCTTCATTAATCTTTGCGCTTTATGACGTATCTGTCTTATATTTACAATCAAATATCCGTACTACTGATACGTGATGGCGGTTTGGTGACAACACCAACTTCATCAACGTCTCCATGGTCTGATGTTACACTAACACAGCCAGGCAAAAACCTGCCACCAAGCATTAGTGTGTTTAACTAGCTTCAATGGACTTTTGGGTCTGACTATCGTTGAACCATGCTGGGATTCCAGGTTAGAATTGCCTCCTAACATCCTATACTGGTGGGAGAGACTTAATGGATGGGATGGTCAGGTCTGGTTGATTGCGTGTCATCGTACCCCGACGGCATCGTTGCTCACAATATCTATCACTTGTCTGTCTGGTGAAGATTATTGCACTTACATGCCGCAGTTTAACACGAATACCCCACTCAGGCACAGTACACTGAGACCGAGCCGACCAGTCCTTGCTTTAGCCCCTTAACGCCGAGCGCCAGACAGGGCAACAACAAGTACCATCTTTTAACGTCTTTAGGTATGACGCGTTAGGGAATTGAACTCGGACCTTCCGCTCTCCGGAGGTCGCTCTGCTAGACCACGGTAGCGGTCGTCAACAACAAACAACAAATATTATGTTTCAATATGTTCCCATGATAAGAATAGATGTTCTTTCCTTCAGTTTGACATTTAATATTTATTTTACAATGTACACAAGATGTATCAGGAAGTGCACGGACCGCTCTGTAAGATTCCATGATGAATATGAAAGGGAGCTACTAAACCTAATATTTTCATGTGTGTTTTGCCATATATTAACATGACCAAACAACACGCATGGCCCATTGAATACTCAGCATGTCTGTCTATATACATTTACACCCGGTGAACTAATTAATCCTATACAGGTTAACCCGATCTCGACTGCGTCTTGGCAACATTATGTGAGTGAGTGAGTTGGGTTTAACGCCGCTTTTAACAGGATTCCAGTTATATCGCGACCTGTCAGCTTAATGTGGGAGGAAAGCCCGAAGTGATGCAGATGTTAGACGTTTACCACTTCCGTGAAACCAAAGAGCACGGGTATGGTGCTGAGAAACTTAGAAACATAATCGGGGCGAACCGGGATTCGAACCCCACAATCATAGGTTTCTGGTGCGTCCAAGGGACGCAACTCTGCACAGCGAATCGCGGGGCTAAAGACGACTGGCCTATAACATTATGTACCAGCATGGTCACTGTGTCAGTTGGAAACGTTTACGTCTTGGGAGCCGTTATTCGCTGTGAAGAGTTGTGTCCCTTGGACGTGCCAGAAACCTATAATCGTGGGTTTGAATCCCGGTATGCTCTGATTATGTTTCTAGGTTTGTCAGCACGATACCCGTGCTCGTGGGTTTCACCAAACTGCTAAACATTTGAGACCTGCATCACTCTGTCCTCCCATATGAAGTAAACACGCCGTGCTATAACTGAAATACATTTCACAGTGGAGTTAAAGAAAACTCACTCAGGTGTGACACAGTAAGCTGTAAAATATTCAGGTCGTTATGTTATCGGAAATTCATTTACACACACGGAAACATTGTCAGCGATACAAAGAGGCAGGCATACATACTACGTGGTTTTTGTCAGACCTCGCAAAACACTAGACTCAATCGTCATGAATAATCTCGTATTGAACATCAAAGCTTTGCAAAAAATAACGCGGATCGAAATACAAACGCGCACATAAAATAAAATATAATTCATTCTAACGATTGCATTCATTATTATACAACAGATATGCAAAAAAGCAGACATGAATATTCATATCCTTGGTCTGAATGGAGAATTGCATGGTGGTTTGCGAGTTGACGCTGTCATCAAAGTATAGCACTACTAATTGGAAACCCAAGAAGCGGATTTATATCTATGAACTATGAACTACTGTAAAGGTCAAGTCTTGCGATCTTGGCCTTTGGAAACCAGGTAAAATGTCAATACAAGTATACGGAAATGTTTACTTTATTCATACGACGAGATGGCGAAAATGCGAGTACATAAGAGTGGCCCTTATAGTATTCAATAATTCATAGATAAAAAACCACCGCTTGTGGAGCTACGTTAACAATACACCATATCGTCCTGATCTAGCGCCCCCACACAGACTGTCACTGTATGATAATAATGTCAGGAGGCCGGTGTCCTGGTTATATGGTAGTGTTCCATGTCATTAAATATAAACGTTTGTTATAAATAGTCTCTTATAAATTATTATCTGAAAATAAAATCACTCAAGTTTTTCGTAAAATGAAAACGTCGGCAATATATACCATTTGTAAGTGATTTCCCATCTACAATGTTTCACTCTTTATAAGATAAAGCGAAAATGCAAATCTGTGATTGAATGAGTGAGTATGGTTTTACGCCACTTTTAGCAATATTCCTCCAACTTTCGCGGCGGAGGACACCAGAAATGGACTTTCACTGTACACTGTATTCGGCGTGACGAGCGTACGCTATAAACCACTGGGCTACCCCACCGCCCTCAACGTGGACATCAACAAAAATTCATGTGACGATCTACAACGTTCCGTGACATTCGTCACCACTCGCCCCTTTCCGTAACCTGCAAGAAGACTCGTCCCCCTATCCGCGTCCCCCTATACATACATACATGTGATGCACTTTTGTGGAACCCACGAGCACTGGCATGGTGCTACGGATCTAGAAACATTATCTGGACGAACCGGGAATCAAACCCACAATCATAGGTTTCTGATGCACGGGAACGTCCAAAAGAGGCAAACCAATACAGTTTTAAATGCTTATGATTGGTTGACTGTTGCATTACAATAGCAGCCAGGATCTTCAGGTAAATACGGAACATCATATCTGTATTCCCTAATATATTTCTCCCAGTATATCCTACTCAAAAGAAGTTAAACAACACCTATTCTATCATATTGATTACAGTTACATGCTCTTACAGATTAATTATAGTATTATGAAATAATTTGGTGATCCTTAACTTGTTTTGAGTAGTATATATGTATTGTCTAGTGATGTAGCCACAAGTGTATTGGTGTAGTTATATAATTTCGACGGAATCATGCATCAAGTAAGATTCCCCCCTCCGTGAAGTCTGCGCGAGATTGTAACTAGAGCAGCCTAAAAGATTCAAAAGGAACATGGACCGTTAAATGAGCCAGCCGCTCATAGCGCTGACATAGCCTATTTCCAAGTTCAACGCTTGGTTTGGTTCGTCTAAATTCTAAACGACATCGGTGTTTTTAAAACCGGTTCTCTTCTTCAAGATTTTTTTTTCAAGTCTTATGTGCAAGAACATCCTTCAGGGCAGTCGCGTGTTGTCATGCGTGTGTCGGCATGTTTGTGAGTGTGAGTGAGTGAGTTGGGTTAAACGCCGCTTGTAACATTATTCCAGTTACATCAAGGTGTGTCAGCTTAATGTGGGAGGAAAGCCCGAGGTGATGCAGGTCTCAGACGTTTACCACTTTGGTGAAACCCACGAGCACGGGTATGGTGCTGACAAACCTAGAAACATAATCGGGGCGAACCGGGATTCAAACCCACAATCATAGGTTTCTGGCGTGCCCAAGGGACGCAATTCTGCACAGCGAATTGCGGTGCCTCAGACGACTGGGCCACCCGTGCCCCACTTTCCTACAAGAACATCCTTCAGGGTAGCCGAGTGTTGTCATACGTGTGTCGATATGTTTGTCGACGTCTACTTGTGAGTGTGTAGTTCATCAGTAACAAGGTTTGACTGACAACCTCTAAGCCTCACAGAGAATGAATTGTGTAATATTGAAATATGTTGTTTTGGAGATTACATGGTGTCACAGAGGTGTATCCATAAAAGACAAAATCGCTCCAGGTTCGTCATATCTCGCGAGACTTTACGGCTTTTGAAGGAGACGCAGCTGATTTTGGTGAGTGATTTGTAACCATGGATGTCTTGGGTTCACATAATGGACAATTAAATGGATTTATTGATATGTTGATAGATGTAGAAATGGGAACATGGAAGGTTCAGTTGTTGATAGAATCAATTGATATATAGATAATTGATGCATGTTAGTCGACATGCCATAGATGAAGGAAAATACGATGAATAACGAGGAAAACGATGTATGTTCAAATAAAACATGACTGTCAGCATCTATGGAGATCCTCAAATTACAAACATGTGCATACCACAATCACCTTGTATCTCATCATGTCACAGCCCACAGCTATAACACATCTCTAATACCTGCTACCTGTGTTTATTTCTGTCTGGCTCCCGGCTTTACATTTAGCACTTACATACCCCTACATACCACGACATACCCCTACATACGACGGCATACCCCTACATACGACGGCATACCCCTACATACGACGGCATACCCCTACATACCCCTACATACCACGACATACCCCTACATACCACGGCATACCCCTACATACCACGACATACCCCTACATACCACGGCATACCCTTACATACGACGGCATACCCCAACATACCACGGCATGCCCATACATACCACGGCATATCCCTACATACCACGACATACCCCTACTTACCACGACATAACCCTACATACCACGACATACCCCTACATACCACGGCATACCCCTCCATACCACGACATACCACAACATACCCCTACATACCACGACATCGGGTACATACCCCTACATACCACGACATACCCCTATATACCACGACATACCCCTACATACCACGACATACCACGGCATACCCTTACATACGACGGCATACCCCTACATACCACGACATACCCCTACATCCCACGACATACCCCTACATACCACGACATACCACGGCATACCCTTACATACCACGGCATGCCCATACATACCACGGCATATCCCTACATACCACGACATACCCCTATATACCACGACATACCCCTACATACCCCTACATCCCACGACATACCCCTACATCCCACGACATACCCCTACATCCCACGACATACCCCTACATACCACGACATACCCCTACATACCACGACATACCCCTATATACCACGACATACCCCTACATACCATGACATACCCCTACATACCACGACATACCCCTACATACCACGGCATACCCCTACATACCACGACATACCACAACATACCCCTACATACCACGACATCGGGTACATACCCCTACATACCACGACATACCCCTATATACCACGACATACCCCTACATACCACGACATACCACGGCATACCCTTACATACGACGGCATACCCCTACATACCACGACATACCCCTACATCCCACGACATACCCCTACATACCACGACATACCACGGCATACCCTTACATACCACGGCATGCCCATACATACCACGGCATATCCCTACATACCACGACATACCCCTATATACCACGACATACCCCTACATACCCCTACATCCCACGACATACCCCTACATACCACGACATACCCCTACATCCCACGACATACCCCTACATACCACGACATACCCCTACATCCCACGACATACCCCTACATACCACGACATACCCCTATATACCACGACATACCCCTATATACCACGACATACCCCTACATACCACGACATACCACGACATACCACGACATACCCCTACATCCCACGACATACCCCTATATACCACGACATACCCCTACATACCACGACATACCCCTACATACCACGACATACCCCTATATACCCCTACATCCCACGACATACCCCTACATCCCACGACATACCCCTATATACCACGACATACCCCTACATACCCCTACATCCCACGACATACCCCTACATACCACGACATACCCCTACATACCACGACATACCCCTATATACCACGACATACCCCTACATACCACGGCATACCCCTACACACCACGACATACCCCTACATAACACGACATACCCCTATATACCACGACATACCCCTATATACCACGACATACCCCTACATACCACGACATACCCCTACATCCCACGACATACCCCTATATACCACGACATACCCCTATATACCAGGACATACCCCTACATACCACGACATACCCCTATATACCACGACATACCCCTACATACCACGGCATACCCCTACATACCACGGCATACCCCTACATACCACGGCATACCCCTACATACCACGGCATACCCCTACATAACACGACATACCCCTACATAACACAACATACCCCTACATAACACGACATACCCCTACATAACACGACATACCCCTACATAACACGTCATACCCCTACATACCACGACATACCCCTACATACCACGGCATCGGGTACATATTGCATCAGTATACTGTAATGTGCCCTAGATTACACCATTATGTGTGCTTGGGGCGGGTTGGGTGTCAACAAGCCATTCTGTCGCAATAAAATACAAACTGGAGACATTTTGGACTTGCAACAAATACTTCTCCCCCACGTGTATACACAGAGGCGTGGCTATTCCCGAAATTGTCCTTTCTTCTGTATCTTTCATTTCATTCATCAATTTCACGCTTTGGCGATCTTTCTCTCTGCTACGGCGTGGCATACAACACCCAGTCTGCTATTTCTGTCTACGTTTAGACCTTTTATTCCTTTAGTTGAAAGCATCTCCCACACCACGAAAGCTTCAGATTTGTGGGGGCGTTTAATATGGCTGACACAGACCGTTGGCGTAGCCGAAACCTTTCAATCACGTTCATAGTCTGTTAAAAACATGAAATAGTCAGTCACCCGACATTGAAATTAGCCAGGGCAAAGGTCACTGCATTTAAGGCGCACCATAAAGGAACATTTGAGTGCTTACAAGATGTAGGCATGTCAGACGTGGATTGTGTTATAATGGGGAATATGCTTGTGAGCATAGTTCAAAAACACATAATGACATGGTGTATACTTCTATCATATTTGGTATCCCTTATGAACACGTATTGTCCGTACATGTAGCGTGTATGCTTAAATAATGTGGTTATTTTGTTGTTCAGAACGGGATCTGCTTTGGATCGGCAATTAATTCTTCGAGGAGGTTTGAGTTTGTTCTCCCTAGAGATTCTGTGTCAAAATGATCTGTTTTGTGTGCGTGTCAACAATGCTTAATCAGAGTTGTCTTCTTATACAGAGGCGAAGTGGTAAAATAATTGACACCTCACTGCGGGTTTCGTTTCTCCAAACGGGACAATGGTGGCGCAAACAAATAAATCCAGCTCACTCAACGGTATTCTTAAAACACCTGACCCGAGAAGATCCGGGAAGAGAATAAGTCGGCAACCCATGCGTGCCGTTAGAGGTGACTATGTTTGTCGACATAGTTAAAGTCGGCAGGTAATGGCATATTCACATTGGTATTGGAACATGTTTAAAGATTCAAAACAATATGTTACCCGCGAAGATCCGTGTTAGAATAGGTCTTCAGCCCATGCTTGCCGTGAAAGGCGACTATGCTTGTCGTAAGAAGCGATTAATGGGATCGGGTGGTCAGGCTCGCTGAGTTGGTTGATGAATGTCACCGTATCCCAATTGCGTAGATTGATGTTCATGATGTCAATCACTGAATTGCCTGGTCCAGGCTCAATTATTTACAGAGCGTCGTTTTGTAGCTGGAATATTGCTGTGTTCGGTGTTAAACATTAAACAAACAAACAAACTTAAACACTTCACTGGTCAAGTCGATCCCAACACACCCAGTGATGTCCATAGAAACATCTGTTTGGCTCAAATACAGTAATGGTGATTGGATATCGAGCTGGGACCAATCGCGAAACCATTGCACAGTGTCGGTATTCAGTGTTCTCCTTCGTCGGCCATCTTCGTCATTATGTCACCTCGTTACGATGAATAGTATATATTATTGATTTGCTGCAAGCATCCCCACTGTTCGGGGGATGAGGAAGCAATATCCAGTGCGAGTAATGTCACGGGGATATTGCATCATTTCACAGCACAGGAGATGCATTATGTAAAGCTTGGCGGCAATGTATGAAGGGTGTGATCTCGGTTATGTCACGTTGTCCCAAGCAATGAAAGCAACAGCAAGTCATTTTCAATAAGGGGCGGACGGGTAGCCTAGTGGTTAAAGCGTTCGCTCATCACGCCGAAGACCCGGGTTCGATTCCCAACATGGGTACAATGTGTGAAGCCCATTTCTGGTGTCTCCCGCCGTGATATTGCTGTAATATTGCTAAAAGCGGCGTAAAATCATACTCACTCACTCACTCTGGTGTCCCCCGCCGTGATATTGCTGGAATATTGCTAGAAGCGGCGTAAAACCATACTCACTCTCTGACTCACTCATTTTCAATAACGCCATATACATGTATATAACATCTACCCATGCTTACTTACAACAATAATAAATTATCAAACAAAATGAATAAATGTTAACATTTATTTCGCTTGCATCATGTTTTTATCAACAGAAAGAATATAAATTTAGCAACACACTAAAGGTATTAAAGAACAACTAACAGCCTGAACAGACCAGAACGTCTTTCTTAACCATGAAGGTTAAATTGAAATAGAAATTAACAATTCATTGGTTGTTGTTTTTTTTATTGACACACATCAGCGCGTTGCATTCCCCCAGCAACTCTGCTCATGTGTGAGTGAGTGGGTATGGTTTAACGCCGCTTTTAGCAATATTTCAGCAATATCACAGCAGGTGAGACCAGAAATGGGCTTAATATCGAACCCGGGTTTTCGGCGTGACGAGCCAACGTTGTAACTACTAGGCTACCCGGACGCCCCACTCTGTTCATGAGGACATACGAGTAACTGTTGGCTCATGAATAAGCAAAGATGTCTTAAGTTCATATGAGGTTTCATTTCAACTTCACCCTTCACCGTTCACCCTGCCCCCCACATAATCGTGGGGTATTCGGAGTGACAAAAACAAGATTGTTTCGCGAATGATGACTTCAACTTTCTGACAGTCAGCTTTCCGAGTATGTCGAGCAAGATTCCAGCAATCCAGCCTGGTGTCAACATTTCACAACGTTTGAGCTACATTCGAGCATGCTCTTTCTACGAAGATTTCACAGAGAGTCATACGGCACTTGTTCAAAAGTGTTTGATCTGTGTTACAATGGTCAATGCCTTACGAGAAAAGGTTTCAAAAGATTGTATGGCAAGCATGGAAAGACATTTCCAAATTTGACGAAACTGACAAAAAATATGACGAATGATATTCCCTTTTTAGCCTAATATGTTGCAAGCCTTATTTAGGTGAACACTTGACTTGCCTGTGTATGTGTTTGTGACGGGTGGCACTTGTAGGGCAGGATACGCTGACCTTTTCGTGAATACCTGGTTTTATCACTATTTTCACATTGATTCCTAAACACATGCTCATGATACAGTTGGAATCGTACAACATATTCTTCCTTTAGCAGAGATTTCTTATGAATATGGAACGGATTTTATCGGTTATGTTTCTAGAACGCGTTGTGCGTCTTTTTTGTCAGACACATGTCTGTTATCACCCCAAAGCGAATGAATACCGAATTTGATGAGATGTTAACGTAAATGCAGAACATTCTAGCTTAAAAGTTTGAATACTTCCCAGGCAGCTAGGAATGTACTGTGTGTACACACATGTCTGAGCTATTGTGTGTGCGTGTGCGTGTGTGTGTGCGTGTGCGTGAGCGTGCATGTATGTGTGTGTGTGTGTGTGTGTGCGTGCGTGCGCGTACGTGTGTGTGCGTGTGTGTGTGTGCAGGTGTGTGTGCGAGTGTATGTGCGCGTGTGCGTGCGTGTGTGTACGTGTGTGTGTGTGCGTGCGTGTGCGTACGTGTGCGTGTGTGTGTGCGTGTGTGTGTGTGCAGGTGTGTGTGCGAGTGTATGTGCGCGTGTGCGTGTGCGTGTGCGTGCGTGTGTGTACGTGTGTGTGTGTGCGTGCGCGTGTGTGTGCGTGTGGGTGTGCGCGTGTGGGTGTGTGCGTGTGGGTGTGCGTGCGTGCGTGCGTGTGTGTGTGCGTGCGTGCGTGTGTGTGTGTGTGCGTGTGTGTGTGCGTGTGCGTGTGTGTGTGTGCGTGTGTGTGCGTTAGGCGTGTGTGTGTGTGTGTGTGTGTGTGTGTGTGCAGACAGGAGATGATAGAGGAGATACAGACAGGTGACAGCTCTGGGAATCTTTGTACACATCTCGATATACTCCAAATGAGACAGGTGTAAGAGCCACCAGCCACTATTTAGGACACTGTTGCACCACGGTGCAAGGCAAGTGAAGAAATATTCTTGAAACGTGTTTCTCCATTCTGGGTGGTTCATATTCTTAAAACAGTGTTACGCCGCTTACATAAGCGTAAGAGTTACCTCTTTGGTTGAAGCTACGTGTACGGGTTTGGGTTTCGCGATGACAAAACTCATAATCCATTCGCTTCCGAGATTTAAACTAACGATCAGTGGATCCTGGAATGGCTTGGGGACACAACTCTGCACAGCAAATAATTGTACCCCGGTAAGACCCGGGTTCATGCTGTGACCAGTGGATGAACTTTGTTGGTATCTTTCACAATCTTTTCGGAATCCTTATTTACATCATGACAGTTATGTCAGCCGTACATCGCATTGCACGTCCTAGGTGCTGGTTGTTCCTTCCCGTCTGGTGGTAGGACACCTCCTTGTGTCAGCCTACGGAATAGCGTATAGTTACCGTATAATTGCATAATGTTGACTGTGTGTGTCATAGATTTCAACGAAGGGCTGGTTGTCATGATTGTTATTGAGGGGGTCGCGTTCTATGTCATGTTATGATTGTTATGACAGGATTGTCATGTATTTTCTCAGAATTGTAATTCAAGGGGTTCGAATAATCTGTCATAATTCTAATTCAAAGGGTTCGTGTAATCTGACATAATTTTAATGCAAGGCGTTCGAGTAATCTGTCATAATTCTAATTCAAAGGGTTCGCGTAATCTGACATAATTATAATTCAAGGCGTTCGTGTAATCTGTCATAATTTCAATTCAAGGGGTTCGAGTAATCTGTCATAATTCTAATTCAAAGGGTTCGTATAATCTGACATAATTTTAATTCAAGGGGGTCGTGTAATCTGACATAATTTTAATTCAAGAGGTTCTGTAATAATTGTAATTGAAGGAATGTACGTATTCCGTCATGATTGTTATTTAACAGATGTTTCTTCTGGCGCGACCACCATGGAGCCCGCACAACACACAGTTCAACAGCTGTCAAGATTCTCGTCAATGTATCACCAAGACGAAGCCGTAATTCTAGTACACGCATCAAGTCACATCTGTAGGTATTACGTTCCCCAAATGCAACTTCGAGATAGGCATTCCAGTGTCTCAACACCCGGTCCCTGTCCACGCATGGTCCATGAACCATGCCTACATGCACACCACCCGGTCCCTGTCCACGCATGGTCCATGAACCATGCCTACATGCACACCACCCGGTCCCTGTCCATGCATGGTCCATGAACCATGCCTACATGCACACCACCCGGTCCCTGTCCACGCATGGTCCATGAACCATGCCTACATGCACACACCCGGTCCCTGTCCATGCATGGTCCATGAACCATGCCTACATGCACACCACCCGGTCCCTGTCCATGCATGGTCCATGAACCATGCCTACATGCACACCACCCGGTCCCTGTACATGCATGGTCCATGAACCATGCCTACATGCACACCACCCGGTCCCAGTCCATGCATGGTCCATGAACCATGCCTACATGCACACCATCCGGTCCCTGTCCATGCATGGTCCATGAACCATGCCTACATGCACACCACCCAGTCCCTGTCCATGCATGGTCCATGAGCCATGCCTACATGCACACCACCCAGTCCCTGTCCATGCATGGTCCATGAACCATGCCTACATGCACACCACCCGGTCCCTGTCCATGCATGGTCCATGAACCATGCCTACATGCACACCACCCAGTCCCTGTCCATGCATGGTCCATGAACCATGCCTACATGCACACCACCCGGTCCTTGTCCACGCATGGTCCATGAGCCATGCCTACATGCACACCACCCGGTCCCTGTCCATGCATGGTCCATGAACCATGCCTACATGCACACCACCCGGTCCTTGTCCACGCATGGTCCATGAACCATGCCTACATGCACACCATCCGGTCCCTGTCCATGCATGGTCCATGAACCATGCCTACATGCACACCACCCGGTCCTTGTCCACGCATGGTCCATGAACCATGCCTACATGCACACCATCCGGTCCCTGTCCATGCATAGTCCATGAACCATGCCCTCATTTGTCCTTACGAACATGTTTCAAACGAAGCCTGTCATTATTTACAGACAATCTTCACAATTATGATATTTTTTTCAGATATAACGACACATGCATGTATCGCACGACATTATCAAAGCTCCTCGCAGGGCTCAGTGTGCAGTCATGCGATGAGCTCGATCAATGAGGAACATGCAGTACGCCTTTATTCGGTCTATTGATCCATGGGATGTCACTTCAAATCTGTCGTGTTTTCAGAACCCTATAGTATGTGTTATTGTGTCTTAATGGCTATTTTCTGGGTTAATATATCTCCCATTTATCTATTCTTTGAAAAATGTATTCCATTTGCGCAAATATTATCACCACCAGGTCACCTAATTCGAGCCTAGTTGAAGGCACCAGGGTGTTTTTAAGAAGCCATGGTTGCATTTTGGGATTTTAATGTCCATTTATCTCTTTTATGAAACATATTCTCTATTTGGAGACACATTATCATTACTTTGACATCTGGAACTAATGTTATTGAACTTTACTTATAATAGTTGATTATACACTTCATAGGGGGCGGTCGGGTAGCCTAGTGGTTAAAGCGTTCGCTCGTCACGCCGAAGACCCGGGTTCGATTCCCGACATGGGTACAATATGTGAAGCCCATTTCCGGTGTACCCGCCGTGATATTGCTGGAATATTGCTAAAAGCGGCGTAAAACCATACTCACTCACTCACTTCATCAGATGAGTTACATAAGTGAATCGTTTCAGTTTGGCCATTTGTGATGATGAGAAATTATTTTGAGTATTTTAATTGCAGTGTTTTACTCTCTATTTGTTTGTCGTTTCAAAATTGTTGGATTGTTTCAATCTACGTGCCACAGATACCAGAATTAACGCACCACCAGTGTTGGCGTTTAAGGAGATAGTGAATGTTCAGATAGACCACCTGTGTCACCACGCCCGAATCGTTGTCATTGAATGTTCAGATAGACCACTTGTGTCACCACGCCCGAATCGTTGTCAGTGAATGTTCAGATAGACCAACTGTGTCACCACGCCCGAATCGTTGTCAGTGAATGTTCAGATAGACCACCTGTGTCACCACGCCGGAATCGTTGTCAGTGAATGTTCAGATAGACCACCTGTGTCACCACGCCCGAATCGTTGTCAGTGAATGCTCAAATAGACCACCTGTGTCACCACGCCCGAATCGTTGTCAGTGAATGTTCAGAAAGACCACCTATGTCACTACACCCGAATCGTTGTCAGTGAATGTTCAGACAGACCACCTGTGTCACCACACCCGAATCGTTGTCAGTGAATGTTCAGATAGACCACCTATGTCACCACGCCCGAATCGTTGTCAGTGAATGTTCAGATAGACTACCTGTGTCACCACACCCGAATCGTTGTCAGTGAATGTTCAGACAGACCACCTGTGTCACCACGCCCGAATCGTTGTCAGTGAATGTTCAGATAGACCACCTATGTTACCACGCCCGAATCGTTGTCAGTGAATGTTCAGAAGGACCACCTATGTCACCACGCCCGAATCGTTGTCAGTGAATGTTCAGAAGGACCACCTATGTCACCACGCCCGAATCGTTGTCATTGAATGTTCAGATAGACCACCTGTGTCACCACGCCCGAATCGTTGTCAGTGAATGTTCAGATAGACCACCTATGTCACCACGCCCGAATCGTTGTCATTGAATGTTCAGATAGACCACCTGTGTCACCACGCCCGAATCGTTGTCAGTGAATGTTCAGATAGACCAACTGTGTCACCACGCCCGAATCATTGTCAGTGAATGTTCAGATAGACCACCTATGTCACCACGCCCGAATCGTTGTCAGTGAATGTTCAGACAGACCACCTGTGTCACCACGCCCGAATCGTTGTCAGTGAATGTTCAGATAGACCACCTGTGTCACCACACCCGAATCGTTGTCAGTGAATGTTCAGATAGACTACCTATGTCACTACGCCCGAATCGTTGTCAGTGAATGTTCAGACAGACCACCTGTGTCACCATGCCCGAATCGTTGTCAGTGAATGTTCAGATAGACCACTTGTGTCACCACACCCGAATCGTTGTCAGTGAATGTTTAGACAGACCACCTGTGTCGCCTGTGTCGTCCAAGGCGCTGCGATGCGATTCGCTGTGCAGAGTTGCGTCACTTGGGCACGCCAGAAACCTATGATTGTGGGTTCGAATCCCGGTTCGCCCCGATTATGTTTCTAGGTTTGTCAGCACCATACCCGTGCTCGTGGGTCTCACCGAAGTGGTAAACGTCTGAGACCTGCATCACTTCGGTCTTTCCCTACCACATTAAGCTGACCCGGCGTGATATAACTTGAAAACTGTTGAAAGCGGCGTTAATCCAAACTCACTCACTCACTACTAGGTTAGATTCCCGGTACACAGTTTGGAGACCAGTCTTTATATCAGTCGCTATTGAATATTGCTAAAGTTGGCGTAAAACCACAGTCACTAGTCATACATGTACCTACAAACTTAATTTGATTAAAATGCATAACAATGGTACTTTTACAATTTTTCAGTTTTTGTTTTAATGATCTGAAACAAAGCACAAAACTTTATATTTTATTAATTACTGTAAACTCCATCTTCCCAAGGCAAGCTTGTCCATTAGCCTATATCAAAGCCTAGTTTCTACCCTTGTCACATCAAGGCGATTTTTCTTGGCTCGACCCTGGCGCCATCTACGATAACGCGATATCCAATCAGATCGCTGTTCTTATCTCGTATAGCTTCACAAAGATGGCGACTACCATAGGCGACGACCTGGTCGATCAGACAAGGAAACCATTTGCGATTTCATCCCAGGCACAAAAACATAGGCAATCGTTTGGAGATTTAATTGATGAAAAATAAATATTCGTGTCAACAAAGACAGGCAGCGGTAAATCACTTTCGTACGAAAGTGCACCCGTCGTCGATGTGATTTTGTGAAACGTTCTATGATTGGACTATCCATATACGCGATAGTCCAATCATATTTAGCACAGGGAAGTGGGCTTGATGTGGCAAGGTGGAAACAAGACTTCGATAAAACGGCTAGTTAACGCTCTTGCCTCGGGTAGATGTGAAAACTCATTCTGACACATTTGTGACTATTCGTATCAGGGTTAGAACGCAGGATTAGCATATCCTGTTGTGCTATTGACCCAGTTATGCACAGGGAATAGCAGAGCCATACAAGATCTATAATCGGTATTTTTCCCTTGATTATTTTGTTAAATGACACTAAAGTAACTGATTGTTTAGTGTTAATTATTTACCTTTGTACTTTTAACGTTTTTGTTTACATTTGTATTCATTTCTTTCGTAATATGTGTGCTGTATTGTTCATATGTTGACTCATTCTACCTTCACACGAGCGCGTATTCAGACTGGCTCTGTCCATACCCGTTAATTCAACATAGTGTATTCAATTTGATACTTTAATTGTTGATGAATACCGATTTATCTCACTGTTATTGAAATGAAGCATTTCTATTTAAAGAACAGTTTGTTTGTATTTCACAGAAATTTCCGGTCGTGAATTATACAGGATATGGGAAGAACAAATATTAGTTGTGTGGAAATCAATCGGAAGGTGTCAAACAGTTGGCGGTAGACAAAACCACGCAACAAACGTACATTTTAAGCTCCACACACTGTCGACCGCCTCCAACATGCATGAATATAAGCTCATTTGGTGGTGTTTTGAGCTCCGACATGACATCGCCTCAGGCTTTGATTGTTGTGCAGTAAACATGGTGGTTGCTAGGAAAATAGTATTTTTTCTGGATAAATTTTGACGAAAGGTTTGTGTGATGTGTCAAAAGAAATCATGATTTTTTTCTCCATAATATAGGCTTGAGTTTGTTATTGTAATGGTTTTGTGTTTTCATGTTGTTGTTAACAACCGCAGTCAGTGGTAAAGTGTCATTCCAAAGCGGATGTTAGGATTCACGTAAGGGATATGATCGTTTCTAGGAAGATCATGTGACCATACGCTTGTTGTTATGTCAGGGTAGCCTTTTGTTTGTTTGTTTCTTTCTTTCTATGTTGTTTTAACGCCGCACTCAGCAATATTCAAGCTATATGATGGCGGTCTGAAAATAATCGAGTCTGGACCAGACAATCCAGTGATTAATATCATGAACATCGATCCACGCAATTGGGATACGATGACATTCATCAACCAAGTCAGCGAGCCTGACCACCCGATTCCATTAGCAGCCTCTTACCACAAGCATAGTCGCCTGTTACAGCAAGCATGGGTTAACTAACATTGTTCATATGTTTACATTTTCAAATGCACTTTAATCATATTTCTGAATATTTAAATGTGTGTGCTTTGAGTGCGTGAGTACATGTGTGTTTTCGTGTGTGTTGTGATAGGGGGGTACACGAAGTTATATTTTTCATCTGTTTCATGGGAAGTGGACCATTTGAAACTGTAAACCTTCACTATTATCGTCACCGGCACGTTGCCACCGACGTCGTCGCTGCTGTCAACATCAACAACAATTCAGTTGATGACCATGATCATCAGCAACATCAATACTGTCAACGAAGCAGTCATTACATACATAGTTTCTCTGACAGCTAGTAGCGACATCTAGGGATAGACGGGCAGACTGTACCCCGAACCTTCATGTTAGGACTGACAATATTTAGGATAAGGTGATCCCAGAATAACCCGGATGATTGTACATCTTCCTATCTATCCTGCAGAATGATGTAATCCAATCTAATTCCGTTTTATTTATTTCGAATATCCTTCCATGTTTTGTATTTGATTCCCAATTTTAGTATTTACCACTCAGAGTAAAAGCGAATGGCTGCCTGTAAGTTATAATGGGTATCTAAAATGTAAATTTAAATCTAATTTCTTTGAAACACCCATTCCGGGTAGAATAGGTCTTCAGCAACACATGTTTGTGAAAGGCGACTATGCTTGTCGTAAGAGGCGACTAACGGGATCGGGTGGTCAGGCTCGCTGACTTGGTTCATGCATGCCATCGTATACCAATTGCATGGATCGATGCTCATGATGCCAATCACTGGATAGTCAGGTCCAGACTCGATTATTTACAGATTGCCGGCATATAGCTGCAATATTGATGAGTGCGGCGTTAAACAACAAACAAACAAACTAGCCCAGCCGATAATGTATTGACGTTCTCAATGATATTAACAGTTGGTGCGAGCAGTGTATTGATTTTCTCGCATTTCTCAATATAATTTTATGTATGATATAAGATTTAATCAATAAACTCACTTCTGTGTAATCAGGATGCTAGATATTCAAACCGATACAGAATAAAGACCTGATTTTTTGTAAATACGTGATAAATCGATGGACGAGTAATTATCCCCTAGGTGCCCGATGATACTCAGATCAGCCCATAACTATGACACGAATCTCGGATTAAAAATCATTTGTGTACAAAATATGGTTATTTCGTGTGCATGAATGTACAGCTCTCGTTCAAGGTAGCGTCCCTGACACAAACACGAACGCTGGTTTACGAGAGAGGTCGGGTCGATTAGCATTAGTACATTTCGTCACTGTGGTCCCGTACTCTCCCACGAGAGCTGGTCCACGAGACTACAGTTTCCAAGTGTTTTGAGCATACTTCTCCAAAGAGTGTTGAAAGGTGACCCTCCACTATTGCTTTCACTATCTTTCATTATATCCACAAATATACTTTCTGTCTCATTCGGTGCCAAACCCCAACTTCAACCCTAAATAAACCCCAACCCCAATTCGAACGCTAACTCCAATCCAAATCCTAAACCAAACCCCACCCCAACCACAACCCCAATCCTAAACCAACCCCCACCCTAATTTCAACCCTAACTCCAACTCCAACCCTCACCCAAATTCCTACCCTTACTCCAACCCTAACCCCAATCCTAAACCAAACACTACCCCAATTCCGACGCTAACTCCAACATTCACACGTGATATCCAAAAGAACGTCCTGTATTAAAATCGTAACTTACGATCTGTGCATGCAAGGTGGTAAGAGTTGCTCCCCTTACACTATTACACCAGTCATGCTCTAGGAATAGTACTCACTGCGGCGTCCTGCAACAAACTATAACATCTCCCTGTCGCACAAGGCGCCGCAATGCGCTGTGCGGAGTTACAGACCGTGGGATTGAATCTCACATCTCACATTTGCAGGGCCGGTGGGGTAGTCTAGTGGTTAAGCGTTCACTCGTCACGCCTAAGGCCCTGTTCGGTTCCCCACATGGGTACAATGTGTAAAGCCCATCTCTTGTGTCCTTCGCCTTGATATTGCTGAAATATTGCTAAAAGCGGCGTAAAACCATACTCACTCACTCGAGGTTTGTCAACACCTTTCGAGTGCTCGCGGACGTCATCAAAGTTATGACGTCCAAAACGTGCATTATTTCCGGCATTACGTCCCACGACGTAATATGACTGAAATACTATACTACAAAGCGACCTTTAGACGTTCGGAACCTAATAATATGTTTTTCGCCTTGCAATCACCATCCACGTGGTTGTTAGTTTCACTAAACTGGTAAATTGTTTGCGAACTGCATCTCTGCGGACGTCTCTCAAACATTAAGATGACTGACAGGCCGTAGTACAAGTGAAATAGTGTTCACAGAGGCGGTAAATCCAACAAGAATCTACTGAAATGAATGGAGAATGTTTTAGGAATCATTTTGAGCATAGCCACAAAATGTCATTTGGGACGTGAATGTACTCGTCATACTATTTCAGTGACATAGCGAGTACGGAGGAACGCCAGTCGTCACACACACGAACGCGCACATACACACACACACACACACAGACAAACATGGAGCAACACACAACACAGCATACACGCCATTCCTAACAACACACACATTCGCTGCTTCTACAACTCATACCAAGTTGGTCGATTGTAATCTTGTTTCGAAGTGAGTAGATCAGGGGACCAAAGACAACCATTTGGCTGCACACCTGATGACCAACTTGAGAAGAGGCTAATGTCTAACGCTTTATTGACAGAATCGCACACATGGTTCGGACTCTCCTAGTCAGTCTTAACCGGAAGCTACTGTCGTGTACCCTTTGGTTCCACATGGAGGCGCGACGTCGTTTGGCCAATCACAAGCCTGCAACGCCTCATTGAAGACAGTGCCTGCACAAAAACAGGGGAGGTTACCGCTAGATATCATTAGTTCATCATTTTACAAAGCAACTGAGGATTTTCTATCAATGGCATCAATACACGTGTATCATCCTAAGAATGTTTTAAAGAACAGCTGGATTGTGTTGCCGGTGCTAGTGTTGACAACTAACGTCGCCTGCAGGTACCCACTGGTCGTCTGAATCCTTTCCTTATACTTAACTTTACTGGGTACAAGACGTGAAGTTATGGGGGGCCAACCGGTCAAAAAATAAAAAGTTGAAATAAAGGACAACGTGCGCATTAATAGGCAAATGTTACGCATAAAGAATAAATGTTACAAATAAGGTCATTGTCTACATACAAATAATGAATGCACGAGGAATGACATAATACAGTGAGCTCTTCAGCATGCATCAAGCCGATTAAACTCGGAATGTTTTACAAATAGCAGCGCCATCTGGCGTTCTTTCGTGTCAGCGTTGTCCTCTGGCAGTTTAGTATCCTTTTTGTGCACTGATGTTCTTTAGCACACATTGTTAACAAAATGTCTTTCGTTTGTGAGTTGTTCATTGGTATCGTTTTGTATTTTGAATTCAATATTTGTATGAAAATAATTACCCTTATTTGTTACATTCATTCTTTGTTCGTAACATTTGACTATTATTGCATACTTTTTTCCTTTATTTCAACCTTGTATTTTTTGACCGAATGACCGCCCATATGAAACACTTTTTCGATGCATTAACACAATAGGAACCTTAGTCAAATACTTCATGTCATCTCACCCACAGCTTATCTGTCAGTTATCCTTAGCTTCACCCATACCACACCCTTGTCCTCATCTTCAACATATCCCATCCTTAAATTCACCTTATCACATCCGACCCGTGAAGCTCCGGGGTAGAATAGGTCTTCAGCAACCCATGCTTGCCGTAAAAGGCGACTATGCTTGTCGTAAGAGGCAACTAACGGGATCTGGCGGTCAAGCTCGCTGACTTGGTTGATGCATGTCATCGTATCCCAATTGCCAGGATTGATGCTCATGATATCAATCACTGGATTGTCTGGTCAAGACTTGATTATTTACAGACCGCCGTCATATAGCTGGAATACTGCCGAGTGCGGCGTTTAACAACAAACCACACCAAACCTTATCACATCCGTAACCTGAGCTTCACCCTACCCTTATTTTTTCTCCACCCAATCTTTATTTGGAGCTGCACCTCCCCCGGCCCCTCCCCATCTTAATTGAGTACCAATTCCCAAATCCAAATCTACTCACCACCTTCTCCCTAATCCTCACCTTAAAACGTTATCCCCATCGCTTTCTAATCCTTCCCAGATCTCAGCTCATAGCATATAATCTACCCCAGCCCAGCTCACCCGGCACCCTCGTACCCACAACATCCACCAAGTCACTCACCTCCGGGGCAGTAGTTGTGGCCAAAGTAGGTTCCACCGTTGCAGGTGAAGTAGGTGCTACACCCGGTGTTTTGATCCGCATACTTCGAGTTTGCTCGTGTAGAGCAGTCCTTGCTCTGTGAGCAGAGGTTACTCAGCGTGTTGGGACTGGAAACAGAAAATGATTTGTGTTTAAGACCACACCAAATTTACTTTGGGATTCGGGATAACAAAGAAAAAGTATGCAATTTCTTTTAATTATTTGCGGACAACACTAACTAATTTATCAATTTGGAATGGAAGAAACTCTTCCTCAATCACTTGCTACAAGCCCAATGGTCACAAAATAGAACAGCTTTCTAAAAAGATAGCATAAAGGAGCTTAGGGAGCAACCATTTGATTTTCAGGGGTGTGGGCGGAATTTGTTTCTAAAAATATGTTTAAGCCATTGTTTGACAGAGAAAAACATACATATGCCTCACATAATAGTAAAGAAATAATTGGCCCTTTTCTTGCAGACAATGTGTATTTAAGATCGAAAAGTGACATGAACAAGACTATGAAGAAACCCAACAGAAGTCTTGAGTCCCCCAGGCACTCTGGCGTTGTATTTAAATCACTTCTGGCAGCCCCTGCGATGCCTCTCATACTGAGCAGTATTGGCTTTCGCCTTTGCCTTGCATCTATAAGTGAGACATTGAGAGGTGGGGGTTTGGTCAATAGCTGGTCCCTCACATCAAGCTACCTAGGCCTGCTCCCTGCGACAGCACAACATGGCTAGCAGCAGCCTAATTGGCTTGACTGGCTCAAAACATGGAGCCATGGGCTGGTTCCAACAGTGGGAAGGATAATTGTATCTCACTTGACCGCCGGCCTCAGTCCCACAACAGTCTGCCTGTTCTACTGGATGCATGGGGCTTAGGGTTCTGACCAACCTGGCCCACTGACTGTAAACCTTGTACCGGATAAGACAACAAAGAAAAGAAGAAGGAAACTTAAGAAGTCAGTTCTGAAGTTGGGATGCTGGAATGTTCACCACGCTGCGTGGAATGGTAGGTGATTAAACCGGAAAACAGGGCATCTGCTTTGCTGTCAAGAACTGACTCCTCAGAACGATAGAGCCTGACGGATCGGTCTATCAGAATGTACGCTCCTATCCTCTGCTCCACAATGGAGGTGAAGGACGAGTTCTGCAACCAGCTCCAGACCGCCATCAAAGGTATCATAGAACTATTGCTCTTGCTTGGCTACTTCAGTTCAAGAGTTGTGCTGACCCTGCTGGTCTGGGACAATACAGAATTTGATGAGCTGTGCATACACCTCTGTGCAGCATCAATTCCTTCTACCAGACAAGCCTCAGCATAAGGTGTCCTATAGTCACCCCTGTCCAAGCACCATCTAGACCTGATGATCACAAGACGATGTAACCTCAGTAACGTGATCATGACACGTTCGTACCACAGTGCTGACTGAGACACAGCCCATTCTTTGGTCTGATGCATGGTCTGATGCATGATCAGACTCATGCACCACTCCAGGCCAGATGGACAGAGCCGTGTCAACGTCAGCAAGACATCACACCTGCAGAGAATGGACTCCTTTATTGGTGCCCTGGATCATGTTCTGCTTCCAGAACGTCCTAAGGGAAACGTCAAGCAATGTTGCGACCAATTGAGAGACACTCGCCGCCACTGCACACGCGGCCCTTTATAAGAAACAGGGAAAACTCGAAGCCCACTTCTGTGAGCTGATCCCTGTCACTGAGAAGGGTGCACAGATCTGACAGAATACAAATGCTACCCCAACCATGCAAGCTCTAAGAACAACCAGAACCAAATTCAGGTAACAGCAATAACATGCACGAACATATACTGGCTGCAGCTCTGCAAGGCCATTCAATCATCAGCTTATCCTTGGGGCATATTTTGGCATCAAGAAAGCCATCAGTGTACTCAAAGCAAGACAGTGCCTCTGATGCCAGAGAAGCCCTCATGAAAGACATGCTTTTCGCAGACACGCGGCTCTGGCAACCCACTCAGAAACATGGCCAGACTGACGAAGAGAGTGGTAGAACAGCATGCTTGCTCTCAGCAGACAAGAAAAGAGACCAAACGCCTTTTAATAGTGGCTACTTAAGGCGCATCCTCGGAATCAGCTGGAGGGAGTCACAAACACTGAAGTTTTCTCCTGCACCACGATCACCAGTATCTTCTCCCACAGCTCCAACAGCGCCGACTTTGCTGGCTCGGCCACTTTCTTCATATAAAGGACGCGATGATCCAGAAGGGCCTCCTGTACGACAAGCTCACCTCGGCAAAATGGCACCTTGGCGTCTCCACCTACGCTTAAAAAGACGTCTGCCAGCGGACACTAGATGCTGAAAGGTAGCAGGAACTCGCCGACCACGGGCGATGGAGGCAGGACCTCAGCGGAGGCCAAGAAAAACGGACTCGGCGGAAGAACAGGCGGTGTACAAGTCCAGCAGATTCTATCTACAGCTACAGCTACATGGCTTTCCTTTCCGAGTAAGCCTGTATAGACATAACAGGCACTGCTCTGCAAGTGCCAATTACCTTGCAAAAAAGTTATTTCATATGAAATAGAAATCTCTACATTAAGCAAAGTCGATTCCCAATCTATCATAAGAATATGTTAATGAATCACTATCAGATAGTGATGACACCAGGTGTTCGCGAAAAGGGGAGCGTATCCTGACCCAACGGCGGCACCCGTCACACACTTGCAAAGGCAACTGTTAGATAGGCATTACTTAGAAGTTGATGGACGACAAAGTTGATAAGTTGTTTATGAATAACAATTTCTTTAATACTGTAAAGGCGACGTTTGGGTATAGATCCTTATACCATTGCAGAGGCAAGTCAAACGTTCACCTGGAAAAACACGGGAACATGTCGTACAAGTCAAAATAGGGAATTGCATCCACAGGAACTCGTTATTGGTCAGTAACATAAAATATATACCCCTATATGTAAGTAGAGAAAAGGAGCGTATCTTATATAAGTCAGGATTTCTGTGTCTTCCATCACTCAGCCAAGCCCAGTCATGAAGAGTTCTCCCCTTAAGCTGTTGAGAAGCCATACCAGTGCTAGCAGTAACAGACACCAATTTTCCATTTCTCCTCAATCTCAACGTAATTTCCTTGATAAGAACCATTTTTCCTGCGCCAGCCTGGCCAATGATTAGAGTGTTGTGTCCATCTTTGATCAAATTCCATGCAAACACTTGTTCTTCAGTCAAAGCTATCATTTTGAACCCACGTTGGTTGCACATGTGTTATTGTTTTCACGCTGACTTGACATAAGTAGGTCAGCCAATCAGGTGGCTCGCTAGATTCTGCCCGCGTTAGAAATCTACTTCCGCTCGGGGTTGGTAGCATTTTCCAGCTAGCGAAATAAACTGTCGATATTTCGTTAGGTAAGGGACATTAATCGAATACAGATGACTTGTACATGTGTAGAAATATGTTATCGATCAATCTACGGCCAGAAATCCGCTTGTCAATAAGCGTATAATAAAAACATCGCCTTGGATATTGAATGTAAACAAACCGGCAAGATGGCGAGTGACGCTCCTTTTCTCTACTTACATATAGGGGGTATATATTTTTATTTACTGACCAATAACGAGTTCCTGTGATTGCATCGGACATAATCTTTGTCACTGATGCGTCCAATTTGGAAATGTCTTCCACATGTCAACCGTAAAAGGTTTTGAAAGCTTTACCGAGGCCTTGAATGCTGTAACTTTGATCAAACAACTTCTGAGCTTGAGCCGTATGACGCACTTTGAAATCTTGGTAGACAGAGCATGCTCGATTGTATCTCAAAAATTGTGAAATGTAAGCACCAAAGCCTGGAACTGTAATTATTGAACTCCTAAACTTTAAGAAAGAAAAGCTGACCTTTACAGGTACATTGTTTGACCAGTACCGCCGTCGATGACCACTTCTAAGGGACAGTGATAACAAAACTGGAGCATCGCTGGACCAGGTAAAACGTTTATTTTGAAAACATCATTCTGATCGATTTTCCATGTGACGCCATGAACTTTTCGATTTGATCAAATAGAATGGATAAGCGAGGGTGCACGGAATAGTAACTCCAGATTTGATATAAATAAAAATAAAAAATATCATGAGTGAAAATTATACTTTACTCAGCGCATGCCTTTGTTTTTTCATCGAAGACTTCGTTGCCTTGACATTCTGTTACCGTGGCAACTCCGCCCACACAAGTGACAAAGGCACGACATCCCTTCTCAAACACCCCATTACCACTAGTGGTGCAGTCTACCGCAAAAGCTGCAACAAAGTGTGCATTAAAGATCACGGAAAACTTAATGAGGCTGAATTTGTTCACCCCTATTCCCCAAATACCATTCACGATGGGGATCAACCGTGATTAATAAATATGTGTGTTTGTTTGTTTGTTTGTTTGTTTGGTGTTTAACGCCGCACTCAGCAATATTCCAGCTATAAAATGGGGTTCTATAAATAATCGAGTCAGTTCCAGACAATCCAGTGATTGATACGATTACATGCCCCGACCAAGTCAGCAAGCCTGACCACCCGATCCCCTCTTACGACAAGCATGGGTTTCTGAAGATCAATTCTAACCCGGATCTTCATGGGTGTCTAGGTATGTATTCTGATATCTGATCAGTGTGATATTCGTGACATATAATAAGTGAATGCATGTCCTAGTTTACTGTGGGGTTCACGAACAATGAGATGGGCATCTGGCAGGGCAGATTGTTCAGGGGTGCACCGAAAGAATGACGTTACTCATTTAAAGGTAGACATCAAGCGATCATTCCAAACGCTGTTTATTCCACAACGAACTTTCGTTATCATGCTTTTCTGAGTTTTCGAAACATCTGTCCAGTCTGACAGTTATTACACTGATGTTGTTTACAGAACAACTATGACGTATTTGGGTCACATGATACTTTAAGTCGTCAAGCCTTTGGGTATCGCTCGATGTCATCCTCAAGTCGTTTCACTCTCCCGAACTTCAACCGAAGCTTATTCTGCCATGGTTACTCAGTAAACGTCAGCGCATTTGACAAATTGGTCCCTGCACAATCCTTACATCTTGTCTTAGAAAAAGATATTCACTCTCAACAGTATGATATATTCCATAACACCAGTGTACTATTATATCTTCCAGTGTACTTATACATCTTTAAGTATGTTTTATTTTGTTTATGAATGTAGTTGGAACCAAAGATCTTTAAATTGAATAAAGCTGTTTGTTGAATTTTTCCTCCCAAAAGGGAGATAAGATAAGATCTGACAAGGAACACCTGTTTTCACCCAAGAACGTAAATGCAACAAAGGCTTAACAATATTCATAAAATACTGTCTCCACATAACACGTGTATTCACCCAAGGACTTACAGAAACCTATGATTGTGGGTTCGAATCCCGGTTCGCCCCGATTATGTGTCAAGGTTTGTCAGCACCATACCCGTGCTCGTGGGTTTCACCGAAGTGGTAAACGTCCGAGACCTGCATCACTTCGGGCTTTCCTCCCACATTAAGCTGACACGCCGTGATATAACTGGAATACTGTTAAAGGGGCGTTAAACCCAACTCACTCGCTCACTCACTCATAAAATAATGTCTTCACATAACAATTTAGCTTCACATTGTTTACTTATTCATGCAGGATGTGGTGGGGTAGCCTAGTGGTTAAAACGTTGGCTCGTCACGCCGAGGACCCGGGTTCGATTCCCAACATGGGTAAAATGTGTGAAGCCCATTTTCCGGTGTCCCCTGCCATAATATTGATGGAATATTGCTGAAATTTATATTCACTCATTGACTGGCCTGCTCACTTAGGCGTTCCAAAATGGCTTGGATCTCGGATTTAAATGATAAAAAAAGGACTGGTCAGTAACCTTTATCTGACCGGGTATCCATGTTAACAGGCCTGGTATCTGAGTGGGTTGGCGCTATAAAACCAGGATTAGTCTAGACTAATACAAGCTGCCACACACAGGCACATGTACGTTGCTCTATCAGAGCAACAATTTTAAAAGCGACGTCAATCCCCCATTTTATCCAACTTCAACATTAAAAAGGCTCAACATTATAAAGACTGACGTAACATAACGTAATGACGTTACAGTTGACGTTCCATCCCTACTCATTCACTCACTCACTCACCTGCCGGGAGGAGGGCGAGAAGCACCAGACAGATCATGTTGAACCAGACGAAGGAGAATGGCGGAATGGTGGGAAGGACACAGACACTTATCTTTTACCTAGACTTGCATTCCGTCTATATCGCCCCATGTTCCTTGTGGGCGATATAGGTCAGAAGGTCCTCGAAGGTCAGCCTGCGAAGGACGCAACTCTGCACAGCGAATTGCGACGCCTTGGACCACTGGGCCGACCGTGACCCCTCCGACGACAGAAAGTAAACAAACAGTTGTTGGAAAGCAGTTTATTCACTAAGATATTAAATATATTATAATCAACATATTTATTTAAATCGGCTAATTATAACAATGGTCGCCTCGCCATTGCATGATAAGTATCTACAATACAAGATCTCGGTGACCTCGGTGGCAGATAAGGTATGTCAAACTATTCTTGTCTGTATGTCTGCACTCTTATCTTACGTCACTACGCTATCGTAATACTGCCGTGTCTCTGAACATGTACACACAACAGGGTTGTGCAGTGGTACCGAAAAGTCGGGGACTTCGAAAGTCTTCGTCCTCGTCCCAAAATCCGAGGTCACTCCGAATGTCATCAGTGTTTCGAACCGCAAGGTGGCGCCACGTGATTCGGCCAGTCGCAGGTCTTAAGTTCCTGGTTGAAGATAAGACCTGGATACAGCATGCCAAAATTAGATCACCAGTGAATTATACCCCTCAACTTTTGATAGGGATAATCCGATATGTTATTCTATCGTAATATGCAGTAATCATATGAAAATATGAGAATCAGTTTTCTTTGAAAGATAAAAAAACTATCTTTCAAAACTGGAGTCGTATATGACTGGAATATAGGCGCTCACAAGGAATCGGGCACTGGTGTGTCTGGCTCCTGAATGCGGAGTGGGTGAGTGGGTGAGGTTTAACACCGCTATTAGTTTGTTTGTTTGTTTGTTTGTTTGTTGTTTAACGCCGCAGCCAGCAATGTTTCAGCTATATGACGGCGGTCTGTAAATAAACAAGTCTGGACCAGACAATCCAGTGATTGACATCATGAGTATCGATCCATACAATTGGGATATGATGATAGGCATCAACCAAGTCAGCGAGCCTGACCACCCGATCCCTTTAGTTGCCTCTTACGACAATCATAGTCGTCTGTTACGGCAAGCATGGGTTTACTAACATTGTTCATGTGTTTACATTTTAAGTGCACTAAAATAATATTTCAGAATATGTAAATGCGAGTGCTTTGCGTGTGTGTTGTGATAGGGGGTAGACGAAGTTATATTTTTCATCTGTTTCATGGGAAGTGGACCATCTCAAGCTGAAAACCTTCACTACTATTTTCACCGGCACGTTGCCACCTACGTCGTCGCTGCTGTCACCATCAGCAATAATTCAGTTGATGACCATCATCATCAGCATCATCAATACTGTCAACGAAGCAGTCATTGTTTCACTGACAGCTAGTAGCGCCATCTAGGGTTTGGGTTTGGTGTTTAACGCCTCACTCAGCAATATTCCAGCTATATGACGGCGGTCTGTAAATAATCGAGTCTGGACCAGACAATCCAGTGATTAATATCATGAACATCGGTCCACGCAATTGGGATCGATGACATGCATCAACCAAGTCAGCGGGCCTGACCACCCGATCTCGTTAGTCGCCCCTTACGACAAGGATAGTCGCCTTTTACGGCAAGCATAGTCGCCTTTTACGGCAAGCATGGGTTGCTAAAGACCTATTCTACCCCGGAATCTTCACTAGGGAAAGACGGGCAGACTGCACCCCGAACCTTCATGCCAGGCCTGGCAAAATTTAGGATAAGGTGATCCAAGTATGACCCGGATGATTGTACACCTTCCTATCTATCCTGAAGAATGATGTAATCAAATCTAATTCCGTTTTATTATGAAACCATTTCGAATATCATTCCATGTTTTGTATTTGATTCCTAATTTTAGTATGCACCAGTAATGGCTGCTGTGGAATTGAGTCAAATTATAATGGACATCTAAAATGTAAATTTACTTCATCCGGGGTAGAATAGGTCTTAAGCAACTAATCCTTGTAAAAGGCGACTATGCTTGTCGTAAGAGGCGACTAACGGGATCTGATGGTCAGGCTCGCTGACTTGGTTGATGCATGTCATCGTATTCCAATTGCGTGGATCGATGCTCATGATGCCAATCGACCCGTGAAAATTCCGGGGTAGAATAGGTCTACAGCAACCCATAGTTACCGTAAAAGGCGACTATGCTTGTCGTAAAAGGCGACTAACGGGATCGGGTGGTCAGGCTTGCTGACTTGGTTGATACATGCTCATGATGTCAATCACTGGGTTGTCTGGTCCACACTCGATCTCTTTACAGACCGCCGTAATATAGCAGGAATATTGCTGAGTGCGGCGTTAAACAACAAACAAAGAAACAAACATGATGCCAATCACTGGATAGTCTGGTCCAGACTCGATTATTTACAGACCTCCGTCATATAGCTGCAATATTGATGAGTGGGGCGTTTAACAACAAACAAAGAAACTAGCCCAGCTGATAATGTCTTGACGTTCGCAATGATGTGAACAGTTGGTGCCAGCAGTGTATCGATTTTCTCTCGTTTCTAAATAGAATTTTATGTATGATTGGTTTGGTTTGCTGTTTTACGCCGCACACGCACACACACAACACAATACACATAGCTGGAATATTGCTGAGTGCGGCGTTAAACAACAAACAAAGAAACAAACATGATGCCAATCACTGGATACTCTGGTCCAGACTCGATTATTTACAGACCTCCGTCATATAGCTGCAATATTGATCAGTGCGGCGTTAAACAACAAACATACAAACAAACTAGCCCAGCCGATAATGTCTTGACGTTCGCAATGACATTAACAGTTGGCAGTGTATCGATTTTCTCTCGTTTCTAAATGGAATTTTATGTATGATTGGTTTGGTTTGCTGTTTTACGCCGCACACGCACACACACAACACAATACACATTCGCACACACATTCGCTGCTTCTACAACTCATACGAGGTTGGCCGATTGTAATCGTGTTTCGTAGTGAGTAGGTCAGGGGACCAAAGACAACCATTTGGCTGCACACCTGATGACCAACTTGAGAAGAGGCTAATGTCAAACGCTTTATTGACATAATCGCACACATGGTTCGGAGTCTTAACCGGAAGCTACTGTCGTGTACCCTTTGGTTCCACATGGAGGCGCGACGTCGATTGGCCAATCACAGGACTGCAGCACCTCATTGAAGATAGTACCTGCACAAAACAGAGGAGGTTACCGCTAGATATCATTAGTTCGTCATTTTACAAAGCAACTGAGGATTTTCTGTCAATGATATTAAAACACGTGTATCACCCTAAGAATGTTTTAACTGGGCTGTGTCGCCGATGCTAGTGTTGACAACTAACGTCGCTTGCAGTTACCCACGGTTCATCTCAATCCTTGCCTTATATTTAACTTCACTGGGTACAAGACGGGAAGTTATGGGGGCCAACCGGTCAAAAAATATAAAGTTGAAATAAAGGACAATGTGCGCATTAATAGTCAAATGTTACGAATAAAGAATGAATGTTACAAACAAGGTCATTGTTTACATACAAATAATTAATGCACGAGGAATGACGTAATACAGTGAGCTCTTCAGCATGCACCATGTACACGGCGGAACAAGCCGATTAAACTCGGAATGTTTTACAAATTGCAGCGCCATCTGCCGTTCTTTAGTGTCAGCGTTGTCCTCTGGCAGTTTTGTGTCCTTTTTGTGCACTGATGTTCTTTGGCACACATTGTTCTTTCTTTGCACGTGACGTCTTTGTTTGCGAGTTGTTCATTGGTATCGTTTTGTCGTTTGAATTCAATATTTGTTGGGCGGTCGGGTAGCCTAGTGGTTAAAGCGTTCGTTCGTCACGCCGAAGACCCGGGTTCGATTCCCGACATGGGTACAATGTGTGAAGCCCATTTCTGGTGTCCCCAGCCGTGATATTGCTGGAATATTGCTAAAAGCGGCGTAAAACCATACTCACTCACTCTCTCAATATTTGTATGTAAATAATTACCTTTTTTGTATTGGTTGATGCATGTCATCGATCCCAATTGCGTGAATCGATGTTCATGATATTAATCACTGGATTGTCTGGTCCACACTCGATTATTTACAGACCGCCGTCAAAAAGCTAGAATATTGCTGAGTGCGGCGTTAAACAACAAACCAAACCCCAAAAAACTTTATTTGTAACATTTTCTTTGTTCGTAATGTGACTATTATTGCATACTTTTATCATTTATTTAAACACATCCTATCCTTAAATTCACCTTATTACATCCGTATCCTGACTTTCACCCCACCCCTTATTTTTCGCTGTGCAGAGTTGCGTCTCTTGGGCACGCCAGAAACCTATTATTGTGGGTTCTAGGTTTGTCTGCACCATACCCATACTGCTCACTCATCGTATCCTGAGCTTCACCCTACTCCTTATTTTCCCTCTCACCTCATCTATATTTGGAGCTGCAGCCCTCCATCCACCACCCCACCCCCCATCCCCCTCTCTTAATTCAGTACCAATTCCTAAATCCAAATCTACTGACCACTTTCTCCCTTATCCTCACCTTAAAATGTTATCATCATCGCTTTCTAATCCTTCCCAGATCTCAGCTTACATCATATAATTTGCCCCAGCCCAGCCCAGCTCACCCAACATCCTCGTACCCACAACATCCACCATGTCACTCACCTCCGGGGCAGTAGTTGTGGCCAAAGAAGGTTCCTCCGTGGCAAGTGAAGTAGGTACTACACCCGGTGCTTCCATCCGCATACTTCCCATCTTGCTTTATAGAGCAGTCCTTGCTCATTGAGCAGAGGTTACTCAGCGTGTTGGGACTGGAAACAAAAATCGATTTGTGTATAAGGCCAAACCAAATTCCCTTTAGGATTCAGGAAAACAAAGAAAAATTATGCAATACCTTGAATTACAACACTAACTTAAAAAATGATTTCTCAATGGAATGGAAGAAACTCTTCCTCAACCACTTGCAACAAGCCTAATGGTCACAAAATAGTACAGCTTTCTAAAAGTATAGCTTAAAAGAAGCTTAGGGAGCGACCATTTGATTTTCAGGGGTTTGGGCGGGGTGTATATAAGATCGAAAAGTGACATTTTACATCACAAGTGCTTATGTTAAACTGTGACATGAACAAGACTATGAAGAAACCCAACAGAAGTCTTGAGTCAGAGTCCCCGAGGCAGTCTTGCGTTGTAATTAATTCACTTCTGGCAACACTTGCGATGCCTCTCATACCAAGCAGTATTGGCGTTCTCCTTGACATTCAGAGGTTGGGGGTGTGGTCAACAGCTGGTCCCTCACACCAAGCTACCCAGGTGGGGGTGTGGTCAACAGCTGGTCCCTCACATCAAGCTACCCAGGTGGGGGTGTGGTCAACAGCTGGTCCCTCACATCAAGCTACCCAGGTGGGGGTGTGGTCAACAGCTGGTCCCTCACGTCAAGCTACCCAGGTGGGGGTGTGGTCAACAGCTGGTCCCTAACATCAAGCTACCTAGGCCTGCTCCCTCAAGAGAAACCTCCAGCGGCAGCCCAATTGGCTTGACTGGCTCAGAACATGGAGCCATGTGCTGGTTCCAACAGTGGGAAGGATAATTGTATCTCACTGGATCCCCTGCCTCACCCACACAACAGTCTGCCTGTTCTAGTGGATGCGTGGGGCTCAGGGCTCTGACCAGCCTGGCCCACTGACTGTAAACCTTGCACCGGATAAGACAACAAAGAAAAAAAGAAAGAAACTTCAGAAGTCAGTTCTCAAGTTGGGATGCTGGAATGTTCACCACGCTGCGTGGAATGGTAGGTGATCAAACTGGAAAGCAGAGCATCTGCTTTCCTGTCAAGAACTGACTGCTCAGAACGATAGAGCCTGACGGATCGGTCTATCAGAATGTTCGCTCCTATCCTCTGCTCCACAAAGGAGGTGAAGGATGAGTTCTGCAACCAGCTCCAGATCGCCATCAAAGGTATCACAGAAATGCTGCTCTTGCTTGGCTACTTCAGTTCAAGAGTTCAGTTCAAGACCCTGCTGGTCTGGGACAATACAGAATTTGATGAGCTGTGCATACCCAACTTCCTGTGCAGCATCAATTCCTTCTTCCAGACAAGCCTCAGACTAAGGTGTCCTGGAGTCACTCCTGTCCAAGCACAATCTAGACATGATGATCACAAGACGATGTAACCTCAGTAACGTGATCATGACACGTTCGTACCACAGTCCATTCTTCGGTGGTTTGATGCATGATCAGAGTCATGCACCACTCTAGGCCAGATGGACAGAGTCGTATCAACGTCAGCAAGACACCACACCTGCAGAGAGTGGACTCCTTTACTGGTGCCCTGGATTATGTTATGCTTACAGAACGTCCAAAGGGAGCAATGTTGCGACCAATTGAGAGACACTCGTCACCACTGCACACGCAGCCCTTTATAAGAAATCGGGAAAACTCGAAGTCCACTTCTGCGAGCTGATCTCTGTCACTGAGAAGGGTGCACAGATCTGACAGCATACAAATGCTACCCTAACCCTGCAAGCTCTAAGAACAACCAGAAACAAACTCAGGTAACAGCAATAACATGCACGAACATATACTGGCTGCAGCTCTGCGAGGCCATTCAATCATCAGCTTATCCTGGGTTGTCCTTGGTGAAGCAGCTGAGGCAAGGCCATCAAGAGGCTGTCTTGCAGGAACGTGCCTGGAACGGATTGAACCCCTCAAGAGACCATCAACTGCGGACAGGTGGTCCTGCTAAGGCACCTGTATGAACTTCCATGTCAGTGTTTGGAAGAAGGAGCGGTGCCCCAGGCAGCCTTAAGGGCAAAACACAAAGTGGGAGAAGCCCTCATCAGAGACATGCATTTCGCAGACAAGCGGCTCTGGCAACCCACTCAGAGACACAGCTGCAAAACGTCATGGACCGCTTATCAGGGGCAGGTCAGAACGTCAGCTTGACCATCAGCTTGAAGAAGACAAACGTCTACGAGCTGGAGCTGGTGAAACAGTTCATCTACCACAGCCCCACCATCACAAAAACCCTGTCCTTGGAAACCTGTCCGGAGATGAACAGGCGGATCGGCTGAGCGTCAAATTTCCCTCGCCAGACTTACGAAGAGAATGGTAGAACAGCAAGCTTACAACCCACTCCAAGCTTGCTCTCAGCAGACAACAAAAGAGACTGAACGCCTTCAATAGTGGCTACCTAAGGCGCATCCTCGGAATCAGCTGGAGGGAGTCACAAACACTGAAGTTTTCTCCTGCGCCACGATCACCAGTGTCTTCTCCCACAGCTCCAACAGCGCCGACTTCGCTGGCACGGCCACTTTCGTCGTATGAAGGACGCGATGATCCAGAAGGGCCTCCTGTACGACAAGCTCACCTCGGGCACTAGATGCTGAAAGGTAGGAGGAACTCGCCGACCACAGGCGATGGAGGCAGGACCTCAGCGGAGGCCAAGAAAAACGGACTCGGCGGAAGAACAGGCGAAGTGCAAGTCCAGCAGATTCAATCCACAGCTACAGCTACAGGGCTTTCCTTTCCGAGTAAGCCTGTATAGACATAACAAGCACTGCTCTGCAAGTGTCAATTATCTTGCAAAAGGTCGGATCATCCTTAACAGAAGTCTATATTATAAAGTGCCCAAAGAATACAGTTCGTTTTTAGGTTAAATAAATAAAGCGACAAAACCCTTTCCATATCCAATAGAAATCTCTGCATTAAGCAGAGTCGATAGTACGCTTTCCACTATATCATAAACATGTGTTAATCAATCACTATCAGATAGTGATGATACCAGATGTTTGCGAAAAGATGAGCGTATCCGGCCCAACCGGCGGCACCCGTCACAAACACATGCAAAGGCAAGCCAAATGTCCACCTGAAAAAACACGGGAACATATCGTACAAGTTACCGAGGCCTTGAATGCTGTAACCTTGATCAAACAACTTCTGAGCAAGAGTCGTATGACGCACTTTTAAATCTTGGTAGAAAGAGCATGCTCGTTTGTATCTCAAAAGTGCACCAAAGCCTGCAGCTGTAATAATTGAACCCCTAAACTTTAAGAAACAAAAGCTGACCTTTACAGTTACGTTTTTTGACCAGTACCCCCATCGATGACCACTTCTAAGGGACAGTGAAACTGGAGCATCGCTGGACCATGTAAAACGATTATTTTGAAAACATCATTCTGATCGATTTTCCGTGTGACGCCATGAACTTTTCGATTTGATCAAATAGAATGGATAAGCGAGTGTGCACGGAATGGTAACTCCAGATTTAATATAAATATAAAAAAAATATCATGAGTGAAAATTATACTTTACTCAGCGCATGCCTTTGTTTTTTCATCGAAGACTTCGTTGCCTTGACATTCTGTTACCGTGGCAACTCCGCCCACACAAGTGACAAAGGCACGACATCCCTTCTCAAACACTCCATCACTATTGATGGTGCAGTCTACCGCAAAAGCTGCAACAAAGTGTGCATTAAAGATCACGGAAAACTTAATGAGGCTGAATTTGTTCACCTATACCTCAAGTACCATTCACGATGGGGATCAACCGTGATTCATAAGTATGTGTGTTTGTTTGTTTGTTTGTTGGCCGCCTTCGGGCCTAATGGTAGAGCGTCCGCCAGGAGAGCGGAAGGTCCGGGGTTCGATCCCCAGCCGCGTCATACCAAAATTGATGGTACTTGTTGTTACCATGTCTGGCGTTCGGCATTTAGGGGCTAAAACAAGGACTGGTCGGCTCGGAGTCAGTATACTGTGTCTGAGTGGGTTTTTCATTTTAAACTGCGGCATGGTATCTCAGTGATCTAGCACTATAAATCGGGATCAGTCCGGACTAGTACAAGCAGCCACACACACACGTGCATGCACGTCGCTATATAAGTGCAATAATCTTGGACGCGACGTTCAGCCCCATTTCACCTCACCTCACCTTGTTTGTTTGGTGTTTAACGCCGCACTCAGCAGTATTCCAGCTATATAATGGGGTTCTATAAATAATCGAGTCCAGTGATTGATTCGATGACATGCCCCAACCAATTCAGCAAGCCTGACCACCCGATCCCCTCTTACAACAAGCATGTGCTGCTGAAGATCAATTCTAACCCGGATCTTCACGGGTGTCATAAGTATGTATTCTGATATCCGATCAGTGTGATAATCGTGACATATAATAAGTGAATGCATGTCCAAGTTTACTGTGGGGCTCACGAATAATGAGATTGGCATCTGGCAGGGCAGATTATTCAGGGGTGCACCGAAAGAATGACGTTACTCATTTAAAGGTAGACATCAAGCGATCATTCCAAACGCTGTTTTTCCATAACGAAATTTCGTTATCATGCTTGTCTGAGTTTTCGAAACATCGGTCCAGTCTGACAGTTATTACACTGATGTTGTATACAGAACAACAGGAACGTATTTGGGTCACATGCTACTTTAAGTCGTCAAGCCTTTCGGTATCGCTCGATGTCTTCCTTTAGTCGTTTCAATCTCCCGGACTTCAACCGAAGCTAATTCTGCCATGGTTACTCAGTAAACGTCAGCGCTTTTGGCACATTGGTCCCTGCACAATCCTTAAGCCCCCGTTACACTTTCAAAAACTTTGATAAAAAACTTGGTGAAAGTCCATTTTGACCAAGGTTTTGATAGTGTTACATACCGTCAAAAACTGTGACAAAGTTTTTGACGGGACTTTGATGGAATAGAAACCGATACTATTTCTCGTCAAACTTTGATCAAAGTTTGATGACGTTGATTTAATTTAGCCAATCAGACTTTTCAGCCGGAAGTGCAAAGAGTCAAGTCAAAATGAGTCAACTATTTTGGACTGAGGAGATGTTGGAAGAATTAATTGATTTGTTTCAACAACGAGCAGCCATTCTCGGGACCAAAAATGACTTTGCCCACCCCGACGCCGCCTTCTCAACATGGCAATACACAAAATACAAATAACAACAGCAAACAATTCTTCGTCAGTATCATCCACCTTGGCAAGATAATTCCCACCAAAACTTTGACAGCCTATCAAAAACTTTGATTAGAGTAAACCGTCCATCTTGGACCAAGTTTTGGATCAAAGTTTTTGATAGTGTAACAGGTTTGTTTTTTTATTTAGAAGAAAGTATTCACTCTCAAGATTTATTATATATTCCAAAACACCCGTGTACATATTCATCTTAAAGTATGTTTTATTCTATATATGAATGTAGTTGGGGCCAAAGATCTTTAAACTGAATAAAACTGTTTGTTGAAAAGAGCTGACAAAGAACATCTGTTTTCACCCCATGACTTAAATGCAACAAAGGCTTAATATTATTCATAAAATACTGTCTTCACATAACAATTTAGCTTCACATTGTTTACTTATTTGTGCCGGGGGTGGTGGGGTAGCCTAGTGGTTTAAACGTTGGCTCGTCACGCCGAGGACCCGGGTTCGATTCCAAACTTGTGTGAAGCACATTTCCCCGTATCCCCCGCCGTGATATTGATGGAATATTGCTGAAAGCGGCGTAAAACCATACTCACTCGTTGACTGACCTGCTCAGTTCGGCTTTGCAAAATGGCTTGGATCTCGGATTTAAAGGGATAAAACTAAGGACTGGTCAGTATACTTTATCTGACTGGGTATCCATATTAACCTGCGGCCTGGTATCTGAGTGGGCTGGCGCTTTAAAACCAGCATTAGTCTGGACTAGTACAAGCAGCCACACACAGGCGAACCGTGAAGATGCGGGTTAGAATAGGTCTTCAGAAACCCATGCTTGTCGTAAAAGGTGACAATGCTTGTCGTAAGAGGCGACTAACGTGATCGGGTGGTCAGGCTCGCTGATGCTCATGATATTAATCAGTGGATTGTCTGGGCCAGACTCGATTATTTACAGCTGGATTTAAGCTGGAATATTGCTGAGTGCGGTGTTAAACAACCTACCAACCAACCATCCAACACACAGACACGTGCACGTTACTATATAAGTGACACAATTTTTAAAAGCGACGTCAAACCCCAATTTCACCCAATTTCAACATTATAAAGACTGACGTAACACAACGTAATGCCGTTACAGTTGACGTTCCATCCCCACTCACTCACTCACTCACTCACTCACTCACCTGCCGGGAGGAGGGCGAGAAGCACCAGACAGATCATGTTGAACCAGACGAAGGAAAATGGCGGAATGATGGGAAGGACACAGAAACTTATCTGTTTCCAAGACATGCATTCCGTTCACACCGCCCCATGCTACTTGTTATCGAAGGTCAGTCTGGTTCCGGACGTTGATTAGGTGAAGAATCGCATGCCCCATGCGCCACGATAACTCCATGCGCCATTGTCACATCCATCCCAAATATAGAACACGCCTGACGACATATGAACGGCCATGTGACATCAGTAAGTAATCCAAAACGAGGCTGCTGTTACCGCCAATCGTGTTGGCTCGTTATATCCGTTTTGAAGGGGACAAGGGTTGGGCCAGGTGGCAGATCCAGCGCGTTTGGTTTTAGTCGTTTAAAGGCGACTTTGAATATATGTATGGTAAATCTATCGGTTCCCAGCAACCTATGCTTGTCGTAAGAGGTGACTAAATGGGTCGGGTGTTCAGGCTCGGTGATTTCGTGCGTGGATAGATGCCTATGATGTCAATCACAAGATTGTCTGATCCAGACTCAATTATTACCGCCGTCACGTCGATGGAACATTGCTGAGGAAAGCAAAACTCACAATTCTTATATTTTATTCCAGTTCTTTTCAAAACTATTAGCCGTTACATTTAAAACGAATTTGTTGGTGTCCAGTACTTCTCGTCATTTAAAGTTATTTAAATATATAAACTGCATGTATGCATGTAAACAATGATTCTCTGTCCAGCATCCAATATAGTTTAAATTAGAAGATAATATAAGCCTTTAGCCATATGTTGTTCTATAGTTAGTGAGTGAGTGAGTTGTGTTTAACGCCGCTTTTAATAGTATTCCAGTTATATCACGGCGTGTCAACATAATGTGGGAGGAAAGCCCCATGTGATGCAGGTCTCAGACGTTTACCACTGTGGTGAAACCCACGAGCACGGGTGTGCTGACAAACCTAGAAACATAATCGGGTCAAACCGGAATTGCAACACACAGTCATATTTTTCTGGCGTGCCCAAGGGACGCAACTCTGCACAGCGAATTGCGGCGCCTTAGACGACTAGGTCACCCGTGCCCCTTCCAATGACAGAATTCGACAAACAGTTGTTGGAAAGCAGTTTATTCACCAAGATATTAAGTATATTATAATTAACATATTTATTTAAATCGGCTAATTATAACAATGGTCGCCTCGTCTTTGCATGATACGAATCTACAATACAAGATCTCGGTGACCTCGGTTGCAGATAAGGTATGTCAAACTATTCTTGTCTGTATGTCTTTACTCTTATCTTACGTCACTACACTATCGTAATACTGCCGTGTCTCTGAACATGTACACACAATAGGGTTGTGCAGTGGTACCGAAAAGTCGGGGACTTCGAAAGTCTTCGTCCTCGTTCCAAAATCCGAGGTCACTCTGAATGTCATCAGTGTTTCGAACCGCAAGGTGGCGCCACGTGATTCGGCCAGTCGCAGGTCTTAAGTTCCTGGTTGAAGACGAGACCTGGATATAGCATGACAAAATTAGATCAGAGATAATCAGTATACCCGTCAACTTTTGATAGGAATAATCTGATATATTATTCTATTTTAATATGCACTTGAAATATGAGAATCAGTTTTGCGTATCGTGGAAAGATAAAACAACAACTATCTTTCAAAACCGGAGTTCGTATAAGACTGGAATGTAGGCGTTCACAAGGAATCGGGAACTGGTGTGTCTGGCTCCTGAATGCGGAGTGAGTGAGTGGGTGAGGTTTAACGCCGCTTTTAGTTTGCTTGTTTGTTTGTTTGTTGTTTAAAGCCGCACTTGGCAAAGTTCCAGCAAAATGACGTCTGTAAATAATCAAGCCTTGACCAGACAATCCAGTGATTGACGTCATGAGCATCGATCCACGCAATTGGGATATTATGACATGCATCAACCAAGTCAGCGAGCCTGACCACCCGATCCAGTTAGTCGCCTCTTACGACAAGCATTGCCGCCTGTTATGGCTAGCATGGGTAGCTGAGGACCTTCTACCCCGGATCTTCACGGGTTCCGCTTTGACTAATAATCCAGCATTAAGCCTGTATACATCAGACAATCTTGATGTTGTATTCGTGACTATTTTGGAGAAAGTCATTCGTTTACTTCAATATCTATAAAGAAATTACTGACACACACACTTTATACACTAAAAGCCTGTTAATCCGAATGTACTGTTCCTATGTTAATCGACGGATTAACACATGTACATATTAATAAATCGTAAATATGACGCTTTATCTATCTGTAAAATAGACAGTAAACGTTAGAATGGAAGGTCTGTGGATTGACGGGGTCGGACGTATGGCGTTTATGTAGTAAAATTCAAATTCGTTTATCTGTCAAGTAAAACGCCGCAGTTCCACAAAAAAACCCGTGTTGTTTTTCATACAATAAATTTTGGTTTCCCAACGCCCCACAGTCCAAAGTTACTGCTGAACCATACATCATCTGTTTATTTCCAGACTCAATTAAACTCGAACCAATCAACCGACCTATACTACTCAACAGAAGTTAAGGACCAACTCTTTCATATTTCTATATTTAGTGAGTGAGTTAGTTGGGTTTAACGCCGATTTTAACAGTATTCCAGTTATATCACGGCGTGTCAGCTTAATGTGGGAGGAAAGCCCGAAGTGGTGCAGGTCTCAGACGTTTACCACTTCGGTGAAACCCACGAGCACGGGTATGGTGCTGACAAACCGAGAAACATAATCGGGGCGAACCGGGATTCGAACCCACAAGCATAGGTTTCTGGCGTGCCCAAGGGACGCAACTCTGCACAGCAAATAGCTGCGCCTTAGACGCCATGCCCCCTTTTGCTATAATTAAAATGTCATGGCACGACAATAGTGAGCACTTACAATAGCTAATCGGTCATGGCATGCCAGATTAACTATAGTGATATAAAGGAAACGGAGATCCTTAACATCTTTGAGTAATATGGAGACAATTTAAAAATCACTATCTCAAAGCACTGGTTTAATGGCGACACCTAAGCAGACTGGGGTCTGATAAGGATATCTACCTCGTCAGTGTGGGAATAAACACATTAATCAGGGGAGTTTTTTTTAAATTATATCATCTCTACGAGTATCGTATGTCTATGTTAAATAGTGGAGTACAGTTTTGGGTTAAAGGTTTGTTGGTCCCTTGTTAAACAGATAACGCCTGATCGCCATTGTGTGTCAGCATTGACGGGAACCATGAGGCACATTTGTTTGTTTGTTTGTTTGTTTGTTTGTTTGATTTACGCGTCACTCAGCAATATTCCAGACGGTGGTCTGTAATTAATCGAGTCTGGACAAGAAAATCCAGTAATTGACATCCAGAGCATCGATCTACGCAATTGGTGTGCGATGACGTGCATCAACCATGTCAGCTAGTCTGACCACCCGATCCCGTTAGTCGCCTCTCACGACAAGCATGGGCTGCTGGAATCTAGGGGGGGCAGAATGCAAGTCATCTTCCCGAGGCAAGGGCGTTAACTGAGTGTAAAAGTGTAAAATGCAAGTGTCCAAAGGTCTAGTTAATCAATATTTTCGCAGTTGGAAAATGTATCATACTCTCCGGGCTTACTTTCGGGACATAAGTCGTGACCGAAGAAGACTTCCCCCATGCATGTGTAGTAGGAACGACACCCGTCGTCCACGTAAACACCGTCGTCCTTGCCGGTGCAGTCACGTGATCTACCACAAGGGGGCTCTACGGCACTTGGGCTGAAACGAGAAAAAATAATAACTGAACAGTCAACTGAGTGAGTGAGTGAGTGAGTTGGGTTAAACGCCGCTTTTATCAGTATTCTAGTTATATCACGGCGTGTCCGTTAATGTGGGAGGAAAGTGATGCAGGTCTCAGACGTTTACCATTTCGGTGAAACCCACGAGCACGGGTATGGTGCTGACAAACCTTGAAACATAGTCGGGGCGAACCGGGACTCGAACCCACAATCATAGGTTTCAGGCGTACCTAAGGGACGCAACTCTGCACAGCGAATCGCGGCGCCTCAGACGACTCGTGCCCCCTGAACTGTCAAGAAACATGTTTGTTGTTGTTTTGTAGTTGTTTTGTTGTTGTTTTGCTATATTAAGGCAACCGTCTCCGTGGTCCCGTGGTAGAGCGTCTGCCCCGGCCGCGTCATACCAATTGGCGTTAAAAGATGCTACTTGTTGTTACCCTGTCTGGCGCTCGGCATTAAGTGAGTGAGTGAGTTTTCCAGCCATATAGTGACTAAATCAAGTTATATATTAATACCTATAGACATTAAAATCTGTCGACAAAGGACAGTAAAACCACTAGACTATCACAGATGTAGATTTAAAACTAGCATTTCATAATAAAATTCACTCGGCATTAAGGGGCTAAAACAAGGACTGGTCGGCTCGGAGTCAGTATACTGTGTCTGACTGGGTATTTATGTTAAACTGCTGCATGGTATCTCAGTGAGCTAGCACTATAAATCGGCATCAGTCCGGACTAGTACAAGCAGCCACACAAACACACACAAACACACACACGTTTATGAACGTCGCTATGTAAGTGCAATAATCTTGGACGCGACGTTAAACCCCATTTCACCTCACCTCACCTATATTAAGGCGGTTTGTGGTAATCTAATCTGGACTAGACAATCAAGTGATTGCCATCATCAACACCGAGTCTGACCACTTCGATCTATTTAGACGCTCGCGAGCATGGGTTGCTGGGGACGTTTTCTTACCCTAAATCCCCACGTCATCTGTCAAGATAGAATTCTCAGAAAATATTAATACGAAAAATATGTTTAGTTGTCTATGGATGCTCGTTCATATATACGTTACAGTAGAAAGGGAAAACCAACACAAAACTATAACTTCCCCACGCCTAGGTTGGACTACTGTGCGTCGCCATTGCATCCCATGCTTCGCGTTAACTGTTGTAACGTACCTGTTGCATTAATGACCAACTCGTGTTATTCCGGGACAAGCCGAACGGGCACAGCTAAAAGTATTGTCAACTCGTTGTGTAATGATTCACATATATTTTCCCCATCATGAATATTTTCAGATGCTATTTAAAACACATCGGGACTTGCGGTATTATACAGCATGTTTGAACACATTTAACTGTATGTTGGGTATATTTTTGGATGCAAGACATGTGTAAATTCCAAAATTATTCCTGAGGGATTCTTTGACCGAAGAACTTGAAGTCATACGCGCATTCTGATTGGTTTGTCGTATTTTCGCACATAAGATTCATCGATAGGGGTGTTGACGAATGGTACCTGTCGCAGCTGACAGTCTTTGCGTTGAAGACCAGTCCATTGTCACAGAATTTCACTTCCGCTTTGCCGCCATGACAAACGGTGAAGGAACGGCAACTCTTCTCGTACACGCCGTCGTTTAACGTCGTGCAGTTAACACCATCGGCAACGTCGGCTACAACAGAAAGAACATTGACAAAGGGGAGATGGGCGTGTAAGCGTAAATATCACTTAGGGATAGAGTTTGTTTGAGACAGAACATTTATATAGTTCGAGATTCTGGGAAGATGGAGCATTTTAAGCAAAAGTTGAACCCTGGTTAGAAATTAGTTATTTCGAGCATTCCCGGAAATACATTTTATTGCAAAAACTAAAACCTCTTTTAGATACATGACGTCACCCATTAGGTAGTCTATGGCTCGTGGAATGAGGGCAGTGCTCAATATCAGAGTTGGGACATGGATTATATTTACACAGGGACCCAACAAACTAGGAGTATGATAGTGTCAGCAAAATCCCCAAACTGTAAAACCCAAGACGTCAAGAATGTCACTAATAATTGGCACTTATTAAGTGAGTGAGTGAGTAATTGTGGCTTTACGTCGCTTTTAGCAATATTCCAGCAATATCGCGGCTTGACCCCAGAAAAGGGTTTCCCACATTGTACATATGTGGAGAATTGCACCCGGGTCCTTGACGTGACGAGCGAGTGCTTTAACCACTGGCCTACCCCACCGGCCCCGGCACTAATTAGCAGACTTCCGAGGCGTAAGCCAGACAACGCCAGGGGCGGTCGGGTAGCCTGGTGTTTAAAGCGTTCGCTCGTCACGCCGAACCCGGGTTCGATTCCCGAAATGGGTACAATGTGTGAAGCCCATTTCTGGTGTCCCCCGCCGTGATATTGCTGGAATATTGCTTAAAGCGGCGTAAAACCATACTCACTTACTCAGGCTACGCTACATGAACGGTCTTCTGCCTAGGGACATGGTATGGTCGATCACAGCAGAATGGCGAAGATAAGATAAGAAAATCGATTTGTACAAACTTCTAAAGAAAAATATCTATGTCCGATACCAAAGCTGAATATATACCCAAGTTAATAATTACTGTCACTCCCTAGATATATGCGTCTTAGGGGTGACAATAATTACGAGCATGCGTATATTACCAAAATTATGATTGTACGTTTTAGGCCAACCATTTAGTTTCCATTTATATCATACATTTACACAATTTTGGATTTCTTAATGAATGCAGACCGAGTGGGTAACAGAGTCTTACCACACACTCACCTACAAACAGGGTCAACAATACGGTCAGCAAGGGGTACAACATCGTCTCCCTGGGTCCACATAACACTGAGACTCTGACCTGGGCCGGTGGTGTCTCTGTTCACACGCATGGCCTTAAAGGTACACTCTCTACGTGTTTCCGGCGCCAGGCAGGTACTTGCCCCAGCCGCGTCATACCAAAAGATGGTAAATTTGTTTGTTTGTTTGTTTGTTTGTTTGTTTGTTGCAATTTTCCAGCTGTATGACGGCGGTCTGTAAATAATCGAGTCTGGACCAAACAATCCAGTGATTGACATCATGAGCATCGATCCACACAATTGGGATACGATGACATGCATCAACAAAGTCAGCGAACCTGACGACCCGATCCTGTCAGTCGCCTCTTACGACAAGCATGGGTTGCTGAAGATCTATTCTAACCCCGGATCTTCACGGGTAAAAAGGCCTGAAAAGATTGTACTTGTTGTTACCCTGCCCGGCGCTCGCCATTAAGAGGATAAGACAGTGACTGGTCGTCTCGGAGTCATGTAAAATTGCGACGTTTCATTTCACCTCACCTTCAACTGGTAGGTTCAGAGAAGGATTTTGATGACATGTACCCATGTGCATGAATCAAGTCAAATGAATTCTGCAAGTCTTGATTTCAAATGACCAAAGCCAAGAACATTAAATGACAAGCGTCTAAACCAGCAGAAGCATGTGAAGTTTAACTATTATTGCATGAACGGTTGTGGCTTTGTCTTTGAAATGATTTTGTTAAATAATATTGGTCATTGGACGAATGGTTTTGGATTTTTTGTGGTATTTGGTTCTCTGCAGTTTACTAATCGGTCCACTGGTTATAGGGTTATCCCTGCTGCTGCTGCTACTGCTGCTGCTGCTGCTGCTGCTGCTGCTGATGATGATGATGATGATAGGATTCTGAATAATTCTGGCTTGGAGTCCTAAATATTGCTGCTTAACACAAACTAACAGAGAAAGAAGTCATTAGTCATCACTCGCTCCTTTCCGTAACCTGCAAGAAGACTCACCCCCCTATCGATGATTGTTACGTGCGAAAATACGACAAACCAATCAGAATTTCTCCGTCAAAGAAACCCTCAGACAGAATTTTTGATTTTACATATGTCTTGCATCGAAAAATATCTCCAAGACACAGTTAAATGTATTCAATCATACTGTATAATTCCGCATGTCCAGATGTGCTTTAAATTGCATCTGAAATATATATTATAATATATGGGGAAATATATGCGAACCATTGCGCAACGAGTTGACAATTGTTTTAGGTATGCCCATTTGCGCTAAGACGGAACCCGAGTCCCGGAAAAACACGAGTTGGTAACGATAGATGGTAAGGTGCGAGTAAAACTGTATGAAGCGCCCGTATAATATGCACATACCGCGACTGTCCCGTCACAAGTTGTCCTCGAGACTGTTCAAATTGTATGTCGAATTATCTGTAGTTCGAGACAAGCGAAGTGCCGATGTTAGGTTATTCTACAGATAGAATGTCTGCCTGCGTCATAACATTGCCTCGTCTCAAGAGTTGAGGGGTTCGAATTAACAACGTGTATTCGGTACCTGCTAATTGCGGGTCATTTTAAGCCTGTCGGGTCAATGCATTTTCCCCGGTTTCGAATTCGACTATGATTTAAATTTCTACATGTTTAAAATAGTACAGTATTGTATGGTTCCTCCTGTCCTTAAGGCCATGATAAAAAAACTACAGTTTGTTTGCTTGTTTGTCTGTTTGTATATTTCCACGTTCATGGAACGTACTTACAACTCTTTCGCTGTTGGAATTAGATACTCACTCTTAGTTAGTGTGTCTGGCTGTCCCTTTTCAATCGCTGTATGAAAAGGCCATCTACGCAAAAATATGAGAAACATTTCTTTTGTAGACTAAGTGTCCCTAGGGGAAGGCAGAAACCTATGATTGTGGGTTCGAATCCTGGTTCGCCCCGATTACGTTTCTAGGGTTGTCAGCACCATACCCGTGATCGTGGGTTTCACCGAAGTGGTAAACGTCTGAGACCTGCATCACTTCGGGCTTTCCGCCCAAATTAAGCTGACACGCCGTGATATAACTGGAATATTGTTAAAAGCGGCGTTAAACCCAACTCACTCACTCACTCACTCACACACCTGTTCTCCTCACCACACGGCAATGCCGCTTTAACAAGGCGTCCGTCGAAATATGAAGGTCATGAGCTGTGGGAGTATCTACACTATCAGCACTGACCAGTGGTATCAACACTTCACGCCCTGTCCGTCAACATCAACGGTGGCTTCTCTGCTATGCCTTGATTATCAACTCCACTCGTGCTCCCCTTCTATGTCTTTTTAAAAGAGCTTGAAGTGGAAGGCTGCTAAAACTTATTGAATACAGTGAAACCTCGCAAATTCGGGCATTACTGACCCAAGTTAACTTTCCTTTTTAAAAGATCTATCCATGTGTGTGTGTGTGTGTGTGTGTGTGTGTGCGTGTGCGTGCGTGCATGCCTGCGTGCGTGCGTGCGTGCGTGTGTGTGTGTGTGTGTGTGTGTGTTCAGGCTGGTTCTCTTTGGTATTATTTATTTTACATATATCCATAGGGGATTGGTGCTCTCACCGATTCCATTGCCATTTGTGCCACACCGGAACCACACTGTTTGGTTGATATGATGCAAGCGGTATTTATACACGAGACTATATTCCCAACACAGTTTCCACGTTATGTGGCTTGGTGTAGAATGGCTTTATGATATTCATATGCACCAAAAATACTTTATTGACGTTGCAAAATGCTGCATCCGGCCTTGATCTACCCCTGGGCACTTCACGTATACCCTATACCGTATTTTAATGTCGTAATATGTTTGTGGAATTGGCGTGTACTAAATGTGTCTTTCTAAATGAGAATTTCCTGTCCATTGTAAGTACATGCAATACCTGCTTTCTATACCTGTTAATTGTTGTATTGTATGTCGTCATGACAACTACTGCTGTGTCAATATAAAAGGCAAACATTCATATCATTTTATTACAATCAATATGCATGACATTGTATTATATTAGGGCGACACGAGTTCAAATCAAACAGGAATGTGGCACAGTTGCTTGCACCCAACACCCTACCTCCAACTCTCACACTCTCTTACTCACTCAGACCGCCTCCGTGGTCTTGTGGTAGAGCGTCCGCCCGGAGAGCGGAAGGTCCAGGGTTCGATCCCGGGCCGCGTCATACAAAAAGACGTTAAAAGATTGTACTTGTTGTTACCCTGTCTGGCGCTCGGCATTAAGGGGCTAAAACAAGGACTGGTCGGCTCGGAGTCAGTATACTGTGTCTGAGTGGGGTATTCGTGTTAAACTGCGGCATGGTATCTCAGTGAGCTAGCACTATAAATCGGCATCAGTCCGGACTAGTACAAGCAGCCACACACACACATACACGTGCATGCACGTCGCTATATAAGTGCAATAATCTTGGACGCGACGTTAAACCCAATTTCACCTCACCTCTTACTCACTCACAACACACACTCGCACACACACTCACACACACACTCACACACACACACACTTACATTCACACACACGCCCACACACACTCACACACACGCCCACTCGCACACACACACTGCACACACACTCACACACACGCCCACTCGCACACACACACTGCATACACACGCGCATACACTCACAACACACACACTCACTTACATTCACACACACACTCACACACACACTTACATTAACACACACACTCACTCGCGTACACACACATCCACTCACACACACGCCCACTCGCACACACACACTGCACACACTCACACACACACTTACATTAACACACACACACACTCACTCGCATACACACACACAATCACTCACACACTGCACACACACTCGCATACACTCACACACACACGCGCTCACGCAAACTCTCTCTCTCTCTCTCTCTCACACACACACACACACGCGCGCACTCTCATACACAGACACACACACACACACATACTCACACTCTCACACAGACACACACTCTCACACAGACACACACACACTCACTCACTCACACATACACACACATATATACACACACCCACTCTCACACACAAAGACACACACACACATACTCACACACACACATACACACACACTCTCACACAGAGACACACACACACACAAACACATACACACACACACACACACACACACACACACACACACACACACACAAACACTTAACTGGGGAGAAAGAAAGAATGGAACGGACGCAGACCCTTGACGTCTACGTGTGGTAATCCCTAGGGATGCCAGGGTACCATAGTGAGGATGGCGTGAGTCCACTTTGTCTCCATTATTGAGGAGCGAACCCATTGTTCGACCCCGCGGTCAGTACACCGTAGCTTGGCTCCTGCGCGGGGAATTGGGTAGAAGTTGCTGTTGTTTGCAATGCAACAGCTGATAATGAATGATAACGATCATATGCACAGACAATCGCAAAGATGTACTATGTAATAAGATGATGTAATACATATACATGTATATGTACGTAATGTAGCAAAAAGGCTTTGTTATACATCTTCCGGTGAGCCCCTTTGTGGCAAACTGCTGCAGACAGAGTCAAGTGCAGTTACAAAATGGCGCATTTTAGTCTAGTGCTGTGTTCTCATAGACGTTAAACTCAACACAATTAAAAAACCAGAGTGTTATGTCAAAATTAAACAATTCCACTGAAACATATACATGATCTTCCAATTTTGAAACCAGCAGTTCTTTCGTGTTTCTATACCGCTCAAAAGAAGTTCAGGACCATCCGTTTCTTTCATATTGGTGCGGTCGGATAGCTTGGTGGTTAAAGCGTTCGCTCGTCACGCCGAAGACCAGAGTTCGATTCCCGAAATGGGTACAATGTGTGAAGCCCATTTCTGATGTCCCCCGCCGTGATATTGCTGGAATATTGTTTAAAGCGACGTAAAACCATACTCACTCACTTTCATATTACGATACGTAATCTGTAATGCCAGTGCTATAGTAATATGAAAGAAGCGGATGATCCTTAATTTCATTTGAGTAGTATATAAAGTTATCTTCCTCACAACGCCACCCAGTGAGGCAGGTAGTAGTCATTCTTCACCACCCGGCCGTCCAGCCATGAGCCTCGTTCTGGGTAGTCCTTGAAATACACCACGTGACCTGAAACAAACCACCCCGCCCACCAACTGAAGGTTCCGGTAGACTGGATCATGTGACCACAACGAGATAGAAGGGCCAGGTGGATGCCCGCGGGGTGCGGCTCAGATATAACTACATCCGGGCCCTGCAGGTTGACCTTGGCCCAAGGGAGATCATCCCCAACAACAAGGAACGTCACGTTACCGAGTTTTCTCTTCATGTAGTCCATTGCTCTCTTGTAGTACTGAAGAGACGGCACCGCGTATCCAAGCTTCTTAAACCGATTGTACATGTAGTCACCGTGACGAATATGTACACCAACCACGTGACGATTCACATCCGTCACGGATTCCACATAGCGTTTGAAAAGACCTTTTGCTTGTTTAGCAATGTAGGCCCGGAAACGAAATTCAGCCCTAAGTTGAGATTCAACTGCTTTAAAATATTTCCATGATTGCAAAAATTCAAAAAGTGTCGCATTCGTTAAAGGTAGGGTGTAAAAACTACCGTCATAAATTCCAGCAGACTTTTCCTTCACGAAGGGCCAACATCTCGAATCCACCTCTTGGACGTAGGTGAGTTCAAACAGCTCCAAGAGGGGATAGGAGGGTGGTATGAACGGTGTACGGCGCGTTCGCTCCGCAATTCCTAACAATGAGGCATACTTGAAGAGATGGTTTCCCGTTCTGCCACCAGGTGTCACTGTCACGTACAGCCTCTGTGACAACAGTTCGTCCACGTACACAGCAGGTGGACACGATACGTAGCGCCATATCAACACGGAACAAACAACTGACGCCAGAAACACGACCGCAGCGCCCAAACACACCGATTTGTGACACGTCTTGGATAAGCGTCTCGACTTCGACACCACGAACAGGCTTCTGAGAATGGTTGACGTAAAAACCGTCATCATCAGTGGTGTTGATAGCAAGGTCCTTTTGGGTTTTTTCCCACAGGTAATAATTTTTCTTTGATTCTGTCCATTCAAATGTGTTTAAATCTTGAAGACCGAAGACCTAGTCTGTTTATCTGGGCTTTTGGAACAAATGTTTCTCTGACAAACATTAACTTGCACTAACAGTGGCTCTTCATGAGAACAGGATTATACTGACTCTCTATATATGCGCTGACTCTCCCCGGGCGTGGTAAGACCATGGCATCATGCACACCCGTGGGCGTTTCCTACGAAGCTGTGCTGACGTCGCCGGAGACTGACTGTCGCTGGTGACGTTCTCAATCCATCTATGAACATAAACAGTCTTATTCAACTAATATGTATTTGGTGATGAGATACTGTAACAAAATAAGAAATTTATCTCTCACTCAAGTGCAATAACACTATCTGTCGTAGCTTCTTCCAGTCTTATTTTAGGAATTGGGAAATTCACGGAAGTGACGCTACGGTTTTCAGACAGATCGTGAAGCTCGAAAGAAAATACATAATAAATGAAAAAATATATATATTTGTCAAACATATTTTTACCAAACAAAATGTACGCCACTCCATCTTCTCGAGGCAAGGGAGTCAACTGACTTTAAAAGTCCAATTTGTCAAACATATTTTTACCAAACAAAATGTACGCCACTCCATCTTCTCGAGGCAAGGGAGTTAACTGACTGTTAAAGTCCAGTTTCCACCCTTGCCGAACCAGGCTGGAATTTCTGAGCTCGATCGATCGAAGTGATAACATATCACTCCTGGCATGCGTTTTTGTCGAATGACACGTGACCGTTTGTCGGCCAGTGAATATGTCGAAAAACATCACTTTAAACGATAAAGAGATTAATAGATGAGTGTGTTTCTTATCGTAAATACATGTATCATATATTAACAATACAATTGTAGTATGCGGGCCTGTTTCGAGCATAATGCGTACTTTTTATTCTTAAAATACTAGAACAGTAAACTACGGTTATAGCGAACTCAAAAGGGACCACCAATTTTAGTTCGTAATAACCGTAGTTCGTTATGAGCATATATACAGCATGTATACAACAAATGGGTCGGACTAAAAAATAAGTTCGTTGTATCGGCCGCGGTAGTTCGTTATAAGCGTGTTTGTTATAAACGTAGTTTACTGTATGTACTAATCCGCAAGGGTAATAAACACTTTAACATGCAATGTCATTCTTATGATACTTTTAAGACATATTTTCATTCACTTAAGTAACTTGAGATACAGCGTTGGAATACAGTGACCGAGTGAATATCCCCATGTATAATCTTACATAAGTGCCAACGCCTTGCAGCCATGTTTGTTTCACAAGGATTCAGGGGGCACGGGCGGCCCAGTCGTCTAAGGCGCCGCGATTCGCTGTGCAGAGCTGTGTCCCTTGGGCACGCCAGAAACCTATGATTGTGGGTTCGAATCCCGGTTCGCCCCCGATTGTGTTTCTAGGTTTGTCAGCACCATACCCGTGCTCGTGGGTTTCACCGAAGAGGTAAACGTCCGAGACCTGCATCACTTCGGGCTTTTCTCCCACATTTAGCTGACACGCCGTGAAATAACTGGAATACTGTTAAAAGCGGCGTTAAACCCAACTCACTCACTCACAAGGATTCACAAATCAGGAAGCCGAGATAATCTTTGGTGAACACTGAGCATAGGATAGTGAGCAAGTTGGCATTCCTTGTATGTATTGATCTTCCTGCGAGATTATCTCATTTGCATATTTATCAGATCGGGACACCACGTTAATCAGATTGGTTTATCTTATCGATAATCGGCCGCCTCCGTGTTCTTGAGGTAGAGCGTCCGCCCGGAGAGCTGAAGGTCCGGGGTTCGATCCCCGGCCGCGTCATACCAAAAGACGTTAAAAGATGGTACTTGTTGTTACACTGTCTGGCGCTCGGCATAAAGGGGCTAAAACAAGGACTGGTCGGCTCGGAGTCAGTATACTGCGTCTGAGTGGGGTATTCATGTTAAACTGCGGCATGGTATCTCAGTGAGCTAGCACTATAAATCGGCATCAGTCCGGACTAGTACAAGCAGCCACGCAAACACGCAATATAAGTGCAATAATCTTGGACGCAACGTTAAACCAAATTTCACCTCACCTCTTATCGATAATCCATTATGTCATACACTGAGGTAACATTCTGTCCCGTAATCACCAGAGGGTAATACGGTACTGAGCACGTCCATCGTCCGTCACTTGATGATCAGACGCTCGTGTCATCTGCGGGCTTCGTGCGGTTCCACATTCAACAAAGACTATTTGAGTACAAGATCTTTGAGAGGGGGCGGCGTTTACTTACACGCGCACACAGACATACAGTGAGAGAACAGAGGCAGAGGGAGACAAGACATAACCAGGATACACCGAAGATTGATTCTGTGCAATAATTGGGTTGTTATCACAACTGTACGGGTTAATTAATTATGACGTCAATTTCTTCTGGACATACGCTGAAGAAGAGGGGTTCCCAGCGCGTCTGGTCGGTCGTCGGTCGTAGTGTTGTTTACATAACTTAGAGGTGGATCTGGTAGCGACAAACATGTAGTAGAAATCAACAAGTCAACAACTCAACTACTCAACATCTCAGCTACTCAACAACTCAACAACTCAACTACTCACCCAAACGGCCTCCACGGTCCTGTGAGCTGTCAGTTAGCGTTGGGGATATTGACTTCCGGTATGTTAATTAACAACGCAGGTCGGAGTCTTACATCAATTATTGATGGCCTACCCAACATTGAACCCTGCCACACGCAGACATCACGCTTCAATTGACTGGGGCTATTGTTTCTTCATCAATACTTTATTGACAATCAATATGATTGGAAAAAATCTCCACGATCTTACTCAATCTTTTCTTTTTCAAAAGTACAGAATGAATAACGTATGCATACTTACAATCAACAGTTGGTGCATGAGAAACACCGGTTCAACATCAATGTATCGGGGGATTGACCTAATGTAACCGAGCCGACAAGACGGCCTACCGTTCAGGACGTCACTACTGTGAGTGAGTGAATTTGATTTTACGCCGCTTTTAGCAATATTCCAGCAATATCACGGCGGGGGACACCAGAAATTGGCTTCACACATTGTACCCATGTTGGGAATCGAACCCGGGTCTTCGGCGTGACGAGCGAACGCTTTAACCACTAGGCTATCCGACCGCCCCTCACTACTTTGTCATGTACAGGACCTTATATTCTGAAAGGGAAACAGTTGTGTCTCGAAATGTTTTGGAAGAGTTCATTTTTAGGGTTGGTTTGATGGTTTGTTGTTTAACGCCGCACTCAGCAATATTCCAGCTATATAACGGCGGTCTGTAAATAATCGAGGCTGGACCAGACAATCCAGTGATTAATATCATGAGCATCCATCCACGCAATTGGGATCGATGACATGCATCAACCAAGTCAGCGAGCCTGACCACCCGATCCCGTTAGTCGCCTTTTACGACAAGCATAGTCACCTTTTACAGCGAGCATGGGCTGCTGAAGACCTATTCTACCCCGGAATCTTCACGGGTCTCATTTTTAGGGTTGATTTGAGTGTTTTCAAGGATGAGGATTCATTGTTTTTAAACCCAATTTAAGGTATACACCCCCTTGCCTTCTCGGGTATTATCGAATGAATAGATTAGCCCTGTCACTGAACACCAAGCTACCTTGAGGCTGCGAGAACGGAGTTTTAGGCAAATAAAATAGTATTTGGTATGCAGATTCAACATTTAAAATAAATAATTGTGTATGTTATAAATCCTTTATAAAAACTGACGTCCAAAAGAAAGTATACTAAGACTTTGAGAGGCGATTGAAGCAAAGATATTGGAAGTTAAAACATATACGTCAAATTTTAATGAAGTGGTGTTGAAAATAATAATCTGTTTCCAGGAATACAGCAAAAAAATAAGCAAAATAAAACATCTGGCATACAACACACTGGATCTTCCGAGTTCCCCCAAACTGTCTGGCTCCCCCGTCCAGAGATTGTTGCATGCGGACATTTGATATTTGACTTTCACGTTCTTTGATTTCACTGGAGGATTAACCTTCACAGTCAGTGGGTGAGTGAGTATGGTTTTACGCCGCTTTTAGCAATATCACGGCGGGGGACACCAGAAATTGGCTTCACAGACTGTACCCATGTCGAGAATCGAACCCGGGTCTTCGACGTGTCGAGCGAACGCTTTAACAACTAGGTTACCCGACCGCCCCTTAACCTTCTCAGATCCAGGGCCAAACTGTATGAACGTCGAAGCTTGCAACAATTTTTGTTTTTCATATGCGTTTATATTTATTTTTATGTTAGCTTTTGCTTTGTTATTTATCTAATTATTTACTTTGGAAGGTTTAATATTTGTTGGTGTGGCTGTTATTTATATCTTTTCTATTTAGTGCTTTGTTTGTTTGTTGATGTTTTTGATATTTTCTATGAAGGGTTAGATATTTGACCGGAACAGATAACCTGTGACGATGATGTTATGGAAGGAAAGTGCTGCCACACCCCTGGGAATGTCTCTCTCGCTTTATCTTCTTTACTTTAAATAATTTAAATTTACCGACGTTTAAATAAATAAAATCCGTCTGTCGACCTTCCGGGTGCGAGCTGGCATCTCTCTGTTAAATAGGTCATGGCATACCTGTCCCTCAAGTGAATTATCGATCAATCACAGAATGCCTAGAGATCGATCACGAATTTCAAAGTTACGCGAGATCTTACGAGAGTGACGCCGGCTGTGTTTTGTTCTATTTTCCAAGAATCTCGCCATAAACCGGAAGTGCCTCTGGTTTTTACGTTTGAGGGTTGTATACAATGAATATACACAGTATTTACATTGCAATATGATATATATATATATATATATATATATATATATATATATATATATATATATATATATATATATATATATATATATATATATATGTGCCGTCAGTGTGGGCGCGGCCATTACAAGAATTGGCCGTCTAACCCCAAATGTAGTCATATTATAGTTCTGTTCATGTCTTTGGGAATGCCATCATAGTGAATTTTAAAAATGTTTACGACTGACCAGTTTACCCAGATGAATTTACCTTTTTGTTTGTTTCATCAGATTGATTCGAGATTGCAGACGAACGGAAAATCAATCAACTTCCCCTTTACATTCTTACCATACCAATTACATGATAGTTGAAATGAAATAGAAATTCAAATTGACAAACAACGAAAATAATTTAGCAGAGGTTAGAGTATTCGACGTCTTGGCAGCCATCACTTGTTTGAAAACATAACGGCCAGTATGGCTGCGAGTTCAACTCCAAGCATGGTTGTGGCCACCTATCACAGTGGGGAGTTTTGACTGGTGGCAGCGATAGCATACATTCGTCACCACTCGCCCCTTTCCGTAACCTGCAAGAAGACTCGTCCCCCTCTCGATGAATGTTATGTGCGAAAATACGACAAACCAATCAGAATGCGCGTATGATTTCAAGTTCTTTGTCAAATAATCCCTCAGAAATAATTCTTGATTTTACATATGTCTTGCATTTAAAAAGATACCCAAGACACAGTTAAATGTGTTTAATCATACTGTATAATTCCGCACGTCCCGATGTCCTTTAAATTGCATCAGTAAAATATATATTATATGGGGAAATATATGTGAACCATTACGCAACGAGTTGACAATTGTTTAAGGTATGCCCGTTTGCGCTAAGACGGAACCTAGTCGCTAAAATGGTCATAAGAGGGGCACGAGTTGCTATTCGGCTTGTCCCGGAATAACACGAGTTGGTCACGAATGCGATAGCATAGAGAGCTCCGCGGATGGGATATCGCTGCGAGGGCCTTGTAAGTGTCTGGCCCACAAACTGATGACTTCCTTGACCCGTGATCCGGGATAGAATAGGTCTTCATCAACCCATACTTGCCGTACAAGGCGACTATGCTTGTCGTAAGAGACGACTAACGGGATGTGGAGGTCAGTTTCGCTGACATGGTTGATGCATGTCATCGTATCTCTATTGCGTGGATCGATGCCTATGATATCAATCACTGGATTGTCTGGTTCAGACCCGACCATTTACAGACCGCCCTGATATATCTGGAATATTGCTGAGTGTGGCGTTCAACAACGAACAAACAAACAAACAAAACGATAGTACCACATTGACAAAATAATGACAAACGACCGTCAAGTATCCCTCCCTCGACGCTTCGACTAATTATAGGTACTATTCTCAGTTTAAATCTTTACTAAATGTGGAAATATATTTAACCTGTGACCTTTTCCTCTACAACGGAAAATATTAACCATGTTTCGGTGTAAGATCTTCAGATTTGCAGTTATGGTCGCGATACGAAGTCTCCATATGACGAACGTCTTTGTAGTTTGTCATGCTAAACGCCTTGATAATGTGACAGATTAACTCAATATACTGTTGATTTGTAACAGATATACCCAGCTGAGCTCAAGAAGAGGGTGTCGCGCTAATTATTTCATGAATTCCCCAATAATTGAAACCTATCAAAAGACTGATGTCAACCGACATATCCATAATATTACACGAGTAAAATCCGTTGCAAAGTACGCCGCTTTTAGCAATATTCCAGCAATTTCACGGCGGGGACACCAGAAATGGGCTTCACACGTTGTATACCCATGTGGGGCATCGAACCCGGGTCTTCGACGTGACGAGCGAACGCTTTAACCACTCAGCTACCCCACCGCCCCCAAAGTACTACACGATATGAAGCGACAATCTCAGGACCTGAGGAACATTTCATTTGCATTTCAGTGTTTCAATATACAAATAAACGAAATCCTTGTGATGGTTTGGGACAATTTTCCACTCTTCTCCCTTCTTCTCCCTTTGCCGCCCTTCAGCAATGAGAAAATGGCTCAACGTAGGCAAATATGGGGATGAAATTATCATTGTAATTGACTTGTAATTCTCAAAAACATTTTTTTCTCATTTTACTTTCGCTTTACTCTATCCACCGGCCGTCAATACTTGTACAAGGTGACTTTAAGAAAGGGTTTAAATTATTTTTCAATTTATCTTTTGAAAAATATCCTGAACCAAACAATCGGAAAGAATAAGAGATGTTTTTAGTCTTCGCATAGAACCTTTATATATAGATGTAGTCCCTGAGTGAAGATATATCAACAGTTGATCTATATTTGTATGTTAGTTTGTTGTTTAATGCCGCACCCAGCTATATACCAGCCATTTTACGTCCGTAAATAAGCAAATCTGGGCCAGACAATGCAGTGATTGATATAATGAGAAACAGCGGGATACGTTGACAAGCAATCAACCGAATAAATCCCTCAAAAAAGGAGAAAATGCTACACAGAGTAAAATCTGAATTTTGCTTTGTTTACTCTTCAATCAAACGTGATTTTGTAAACACTATCCACTTCGGCGTTCGTATTTGCGTATTTTTAAAAAAAAACCAACTTCTAAACGATTAAGGCTTATCGGCGACGATTCAGAATGATCATCGATGATGTGATTAGAAAACAGATGCCCGTTATCACATACAAGCATTTTTGGTAATTAAAATCTCTGGGTAAATAGCCGATATTCATATTTCAAAACATACGCGAATAACGCCGTGAATGGTGATTTGGTAATATGTAAAAAATGCCGAGATTTACGATGTTACTAATTTTCAGTTTTCAGTAATTTTTGTTTGCCTAAAATGTCAGCGGAATATGTCTCAAAATAGAGAATTTCCGGCAGGGTTCACAACCTGAAGAGTATGTCTGTGAGTGATGCAGTTTGAATTTTATTTGTGTTCAATTTGGGGTTAAAAGGAGGGACATATATGTCCCCGTGGCATCCAGGGGTTGGTGCCAGTGAAGGTGGTCGTAGCGCTAACAGAGGGCGCTGGCATAACCAGTGACTTTTTCCCCGGATCGACGGAAATAGCCGAACGTGGAATTGGGGCGCTTCTCGAAGTGCCATTACTGTTTAAAGTCACAAAGCCGTGACGTCACAAACACCATGACGTCATAAGCCACAGAGCGCAGTCATCGCCATGGCTGGATAGCGAGAAGACGTGGCGATGTAACTGCGCAAAGAACGGACAGATAGAAAAAAACACCTGCAAATGGCAACGGATACGATTAAGCTACCTTACAATCGCAGGGTTAATGTACCAGCGGCCGAGGGGGGTAAGAAAGGAAAACTCTTCGCGTGTAAGTCCGAAACCGAGAGTGAGATTGTAAAGACAGAGTGTCTGGGCAGGGGGTACAGACTACTCGGTAAGACTTTGGGGGAAGGGGCATACGCCAAAGTCAGTCTCGCTGAAGTATCGGCAGCCAAACTCGCTCGATGCAAGGGACTGTCTGAGACCCTGGATGGTAGCAACCCGTTCGTGAGTATACCGTTTGTCTTTATTGAGTGAGAGTAAATATGGTTTTACGCCGCTTTTAGCAATATTCCAGCAATATCACGACGGGGGACTCCAGAAATGGGCTCCACACATTGTACCCATGTCGGGAATCGAACTCTGGTCTTCGGCATGACGAGCGAATGCCTTAACCACTAGGCTACCCGACCGCCCGTTTGTCGTTATTAATTCTTGGGTAAAACTCCCCCACGGTTTTTTTTTTATTAATTCTTGGGTACAATCCGTGTAACAGTATCGTTGTATAGGGGCAAAGCGTGTACTTGTTGTTAATTACCATTAACTTACGGCTGAAGTAGGCTTGATCCCTTGTGATACGGCACATTGAAGAATTATTTCGATTGTTTGTTTGTTGTTTAGCGCAGCACTGAGCAATATTCCAACTTAATTATGCGTTCTGTAAATAACAGACCAGACAATGCAGTGATTGACATCATGAGCATCGATCTAAGCACATGGGATGCGATGACATGCATCAACCAAGTCAGCGAGTCTGACCACCCGATCCCGTTAGTCGCCTCTTAGGACAAGCATGGGTGGCTGCAGACCAATTTTAAACCAGTTTTTTACGGTGGTTCGCTCGTCACGCCGGGTTCGATTCCCGACATTGGTACAATGTGTGAAGACCATTTCTGGTGTCCCCGCCGTGATATTGCTGGAATATTGCTAAAAGCGGCGTAAAATCACTCTCACTCACTGGGCTGGAACAATCAAATGTACATACAAAATTTATCCTCATTCATGACATAAGTTACTGTAATGCAAAAGAAACTATACCTCTCAGTTGATTTTATCATATGTTTCATTTTCAAATGAAAATATCGTTAGTTAGAGAGATTATATAAAAATGAACTGTACTTGCCTTTTCTCAACACTCAAAGAATACTTCTACATGGTATAAATATTTAATTTGCTTTAAAAACTTTCAACAATTAAAATAACTATAAATCGCATAATACACAACTGCTGGTGGGTATCTTAGAATCTGATCTTTGAAAATCAATAAATTTGCTTCATTTGCCCCAAATTTACATTTCAAACACGCGGACAGCTTAATCTTTTCGAGTTTGTTTCTGGAACAAATTAATCCATTTTTTTAACTCCCACGGTTGGGATTCGTTTTTTGTCAAATAAATAATACGAATATTGATTATAAAAACGGTAAAGGGTACCGACTGAACCATGATATTGGGGTTACATTATTTACTGATATTATCATTATTATTCTTTCAAATCTGGATTTATAAATAATGAGAAATATCATACAACTATTATATTTAAGTCATATGAACATGTACGACAGAATTATTGCACCATGTACTAAAAAATGGACCATGCAAATGGCTCTTTAAATAAAATGTAATGCACGATTTACGATGTGGTTATTTTGTATTAATATATCTTTCTAAGCGATCCCATACAACTGATTTTGTCAAATGTATTTGTAAACAACTAATTTGACCCCTTTGTCTTAGGCGGCGCAAATCGCTGTGCAGAGATGCGTCCCTCAAGCATGCCGCAAACGCCAATGATAGTGGGTTCGAATCCCGGTCCGCTTTGATTATGTTTTTAGTTTTTGAGCACAATATACCCGTGCTCATAGAGGTCACCAAAGGGGTAAACGTCTAAGACTTTCCTCCCACATTTAGCTGACACCACGTGATATAACCGGAATACTGCTCAAAAGCTCCTTTTAACCAAATTCACTCACTCACTCATTAGTATATACAACGCACAGTTAAACCCTGTCAGTCGGGACCGTAGCATGTCTATTGAGATGGTTCGGATTAATAAATGTCCAGATTAACTGGTGAGGTATGTGAGATGTTCCTTTCATATATAAGCCAACCTTCCAAGAAGTAATCTCCTAAAGGTGGCTTTCTGGACAAAGGGTGTCCGCACTAAAGAGGTTGTACTGTATCTCTACACCCCAGGTGGCTATCAAGGTAATCAACAAGAAGTTGGTGCCAAAAGAGTTCCTCCGAAAGTTCCTTCCCCGTGAACTAGACAACCACTCTATACTCCCTCACCATCCACACGTGGTGAGTATATCCCTCTTCCCCACCCCCACATCCCACACCCCACACCCCACACCCCCACCCACCAAAAAAAGTAAAAAACATATACATATATATGAACTCTCAGACAGCAGATAGATATAAATACCAACTTTGAGTAAATTAATCCCAACATTTGAGCGAACTTTCAGCTCCAACGAACCTCTTCAGGCTGGTTCTCCTGGTTGTTGGGGGCACGGGTGGCCCAGTCGTCTAAGGCGCCGCGATTCGCTGTGCAGAGTTGCGTCCCTTGGGCACGCCAGAAACCTATGCTTGTGGGTTCGAATCCCGGTTCGCCCCGATTATGTTTCTAGGTTTGTCAGCACCAACATGTGCTCGTGGGTTTCACCGAAGTGGTAAACGTCTGAGACCTGCATCACTTGGGGCTTTCCTCCCACATTAAGCTGACACGCCGTGATATAACTGGAATACTGTTAAAAGCGGCGTAAAACTCAACTCACTCACTCACTCTCCTAGTTGTTATTTGTCGAACATGCCGCAATATAACTGGAATACTGTTAAACGCGGCGTTAAACCCAACTCACTCACTCACTCACTCACTCACTCACTATTTGTTTAACATTTTATTGGCTTGGGGCTCTCACTAATTCACCAATTCCTCAAATCCTCCACTCGTGGTGAGTACTTGGTGTATACGCATCCAATCGTGATGAGTATACTAATAGATGCTCACGCCATCGACATCCGGTTTCCCCCTTCCAGAGTTAGCCAGTAGGAGATGAGACACAAAACTTAAGTCTAATCGAAGCTATGTCACATGTCCACGTCCCAGGTTCAAGTGTTCGAGAACTTCTCCACGGCCGACCAGGTGTACCTTGTCCTCGAGTATTGCGAGAAGGGGGACCTACTGGACATGATCAACCAAACCATCAACAACAACCAACGCGGCATCGGTGAGGACCTCACCAAGAAGATCTTCAAACAGATGAGCCAGGGCGTGCAACACATGCATAACAACGCTATCGTGCACAGGTAGGTGGATTTTACTCACAGTAACACCTGCACAACAACGCCATCGTGCACAGGTAGGTGGATTTTAGTCACAGTAACACCTACACAACAACGCCATCGTGCACAGGTAGGTGGATTTCACCCACAGTAACATCTACACAACAACGCCATCGTGCACAGGTAGGTGGATTTTAGTCACAGTAACACCTACACAACAACGCCATCGTGCACAGGTAGGTGGATTTCACTCACAGTAACACCTGCACAACAACGCCATCGTGCACAGGTAGGTGGATTTCACTCATAGTAACGCCTACACAACAACGCCATCGTGCACAGGTAGGTGGATTTCACTCACAGTAGCACCTACACAACAACGCCATCGTGCACAGGTAGGTGGATTTCACTCACAGTAACACCTACACAACAACGCCATGGTGCACAGGTAGGTGGATTTCACTCACAGTAACACCTGCACAACAACGCCATCGTGCACAGGTAAGTGGATTTCACTCACAGTAGCACCTACACAACAACGCCATGGTGCACAGGTAGGTGGATTTCACTCACAGTAGCACCTGCACAACAACGCCATCGTGCACAGGTAGGTGGATTTCACTCACAGTAACACCTACACAACAACGCCATCGTGCACAGGTAGGTGGATTTCACTCACAGTAACACCTACACAACAACGCCATGGTGCACAGGTAGGTGGATTTCACTCACAGTAACACCTGCACAACAACGCCATCGTGCACAGGTAAGTGGATTTCACTCACAGTAGCACCTACACAACAACGCCATGGTGCACAGGTAGGTGGATTTCACTCACAGTAGCACCTGCACAACAACGCCATCGTGCACAGGTAGGTGGATTTCACTCACAGTAGCACCTGCACAACAACGCCATCGTGCACAGGTAGGTGGATTTCACTCACAGTAGCACCTGCACAACAACGCTATCGTGCACTGGTAGGTGGATTTTACTCACAGTAGCACCTGCACAACAACGCCATCGTGCACAGGATTTCACTCACAGTAACACCTACAAAACAACGCCATCGTGCACAGGTAGATGGATTTCACCCACAGTAACACCTGCACAACAACGCCATCGTGCACAGGTAGGTGGATTTTAGTCACAGTAACATCTATACAACAACGCCATCGTGCACAGGTAGGTGGATTTCACTCACAGTAACACCTGCACAACAACGCCATCGTGCACAGGTAGGTGGATTTCACTCACAGTAGCATCTACACAACAACGCCATGGTGCACAGGTAGGTGGATTTCACTCACAGTAACACCTGCACAACAACGCCATCGTGCACAGGTAGGTGGATTTCACTCACAGTAACACCTGCACAACAACGCCATCGTGCACAGGTAGGTGGATTTCACTCACAGTAGCACCTACACAACAACGCCATGGTGCACAGGTAAGTGGATTTTACCCACAGTAACATCTACACAACAACGCCATGGTGCACAGGTAGGTGGATTTCACTCACAGTAGCACCTACACAACAACGCCATCGTGCACAGGTAGGTGGATTTCACTCACAGTAGCACCTGCACAACAACGCCATCGTGCACAGGTAGGTGGATTTCACTCACAGTAGCACCTGCACAACAACGCCATCGTGCACAGGTAGGTGGATTTCACTCACAGTAGCACCTGCACAACAACGCTATCGTGCACTGGTAGGTGGATTTCACTCACAGTAGCACCTGCACAACAACGCCATCGTGCACAGGTAGGTGGATTTTAGTCACAGTAGCACCTGCACAACAACGCCATCTTGCACAGGTAGGTGGATTTCACTCACAGTAGCACCTGCACAACAACGCCATCGTGCACAGGATTTCACTCACAGTAACACCTACAAAACAACGCCATCGTGCACAGGTAGATGGATTTCACTCACAGTAACACCTGCACAACAACGCCATCGTGCACAGGTAGGTGGATTTTAGTCACAGTAACATCTATACAACAACGCCATCGTGCACAGGTAGGTGGATTTCACTCACAGTAACACCTGCACAACAACGCCATCGTGCACAGGTAGGTGGATTTCACTCACAGTAGCACCTGCACAACAACGCCATTGTGCACAGGTAGGTGGATTTCACTCACAGTAACATCTACACAACAACGCCATCGTGCACAGGTAGGTGGATTTCACTCACAGTAACACCTACACAACAACGCCATCGTGCACAGGTAGGTGGATTTTTGTCACAGTAGCACCTGCACAACAACGCCATCGTGCACAGGTAGGTGGATTTCACTCACAGTAACGCCTACACAACAACGCCATCGTGCACAGGTAGATGCATTTCACTTACAGTAACACCTGCACAACAACACCATCGTGCGCAGGTAGGTGGATTTCACTCACAGTAACACCTGCACAACAACGCCATCGTGCACAGGTAGGTGGATTTTACCCACAGTAACATCTACACAACAACGCCGTCGTGCACAGGTAGGTGGATTTAACTCACAGTAACTCCTGCACAACAACGCCATCGTGCACAGGTAGGTGGATTTCACTCACAGTAACACCTGCACAACAACGCCATCGTGCACAGGTAGGTAGATTTCACCCACAATAACACCTGCACAACAACGCCATGGTGCACAGGTAGGTGGATTTCACCTACAGTAACACCTACACAACAACGCCATGGTGCACAGGTAGGTGGATTTCACTCACAGTAACACCTGCACAACAACGCCATCGTGCACAGGTAGGTGGATTTTCTCACAGTAACACCTGCACAACAACGCCATCGTGCACAGGTAGGTGGATTTCACTCACAGTAACACCTACACAACAACGCCATCTTGCACAGGTAGGTGAGTTCACTCACAGTAACACCTGCACAACAACGCCATCGTGCACAGGTAGGTGGATTTCACTCACAGTAACACCTGCACAACAACGCCATCGTGCACAGGTAGGTGGACTTCACTCACAGTAACCCCTGCACAACAACGCCATCGTGCACAGGTAGGTGGACTTCACTCACAGTAACACCTGCACAACAACACGTCGCTATATAAGTGCAATAATCTTGACCGCGACGTTAAACCCTGTTTCACCTCACCCGTAAAGCATTATATTGCAATTTCATTGTTCATATATCCAAGCGATATCTCCTGCGGAAGCCAGTATGGATGATAAAATCGCATTAGCCCTGCGATCGTTTTGAGGAATCGGGTCCATGTTTCTGTTTGTGTGAAAGATTATGGAGGTATATTCTCAATGTATGTTTCTGTCTTCAGAGATCTGAAGTGTGAGAACATCCTCATCACGTCAGAAACAACCGTTAAAATAACAGGTAAGCCTTTATAAACAGAAGGAATGTAGGTCATGAAATACTGATTTCTTCGGAATGTAGGTCAGTATGATGAGGAAGTATACTCGTTTATACACTCAGAGTCGCAGCCGTGAAGATACGGGTTAGAATTTGTCTTCAGCAACCCATGCTTGTCTTAAGAGGGGATGATACTTGTCGTAAGAGGACGGGGGATCAGGCTCGTTGACTTGGTTGATACATGTCATCGTATCCCATTGCGTGGATAAATGCCCATGATGTCCATCACCGGAGTCTTTACAGACCGCGGTCATATAGCTTGAATATTGCTGAGCGTGGCGTTAAACAACAAACAAACTTAAACGACAACTAACGGGATCAGGAGGTCAGGCTCCCTCTCTTGATTCATGATTCTGTAGATCGATGCTCATGATATTAATCACTGGATTGCTGTGTCCAGACTCGATTATTTACAGACCGCCGTCATATAGCTGTAATATTGCTGAGAGCGGCGTTAAACAACAAATAAACAAACAAAACCCGATCTACCTGGCCTCCTTTTCCGACCAGCATAGGTTTCTGGGGACAATTCCAACCCAGAATCACCGCGGGGACATATGAAGTAGTACAATTATTTTACACTAAGTCTTCCTTATCACAATGATACGAAAACAGAATACTGAAAACATGCATGTTTATTATTATAAATGTGTGTCATATTTTCATTGTAGACTTTGGATTCTCCTGCCGCTTCCCAGACCGGAACCTGCTCCTGAAGACTTCCTGTGGGTCATATGCGTACACAGCACCGGAAGTGATAAAGAACAAGCCGTACGACGGATACAGAGCGGATGCCTGGAGTCTGTGAGTAAATGCTTTACTCGTGGCTATAAACAGTGTACAGGACTTTTGTCTTCTGAAAATGTGCTCTCAGGTAATTAAGGAACGTAGAGGATACATACCTGTGAATGTCAACAACGGGGTATTCCAGGCATTGTACGTGCGGCATCATAAAACAATGCAAACGCATGCGCAATGATTCCGGAACATGTGATACATGGCTACAGCGAACATTTTCAGTATTATCAGAAATTAATATATTTACCATTTCCTGTTTACATTTGACATTATTGACAATACATGGAATGAATTTCAATTGTATTTTATCAAATTTCAAATTTTTGAAAATCACGAACAGCATAATCAATAAGTACAATGTCAACACAAAATAGCAACAACAGAAATCTTTAAAAAAATTATAACGCGAAAATTCCACGGTTACGTTCCCTTTTGATAGTACACGCTGTCTCGTTTAGAAGATGAATAAAATTGGGCTCAAGACACAACCTTGTCTGATACCGATGGGTGTGTATTTCCAGTGGCATCATCCTGTTCGCCATGGTGAACGGCCGTCTCCCTTTCAACGACAGTCACCTCAGCGAGATGGACGAGGATATGAAAATGCAGAGGCTCAGATTCGAGCGTAATGTCTCATTTGGTGAGTGTTTCTTACATGACCGCCAGGATATTGTAGCGTCCTATACTGCCCAACCTTTACATTTGTTAATACATTATTTAAGTCGTAAGAGGCGGCCAACGGGATCGGGTGGTCAGGCTCGTTGACTTGGTTGAAGCATGTCATCGATGCCAATTGCGTGGATAACTGGATTGTCTGGTCTAGACTCGATTATTTACAGACCGACGTCATAGAGCTGGAATATTGCTGAGTACGACGTAAAACAACAAACAAACAAACCAACATTATTTAAGAAATAAAAGACAAGTAGGAGTTGTTTATCGTACAATATAATTTATTGGACGATAAACAACGACCACGAGACGTTTATTTCTTATATGAGATATCATTTTGTACACCTTTTTCAAGAATGTAAATAAATTGTACAAACTTCGAAAACATTTTCCAGTATTTAAATAATAACTCCCTGAATACAGTCTGACCTCTTCAATGTTGGACAAATCCATTTCATGTACAGGGGGGTGGGGGTTAAGTTTGGTATTCTCACAATTTTCACGTCGATTATCTGCACCTTTTCTCCCAATACTGACTGTCATATCTCTCCTACTTTTGGGTGCGATCGCGCGGCCATTGCGTTCATCTGCGCTGTCCAGCTGCATTATGGGGAACAACTCACTAGACTTTCCTCGTCATCAAGTTGCGCGCGCATGTTCTATTTTCCATAAATGACGTCAAGACAGAACAATGTTTCATCGTGACATAAACCACGCTTCGTTGTTCATTGTTATTTAGGATATATCGCGTAGCTATTTCATTTAATAAATATTCAGTAGTATGTACTTCTCAAAAGAAGTTAAGGACCACTCTATTCTTTCATATTACCATAGTTAATCTGTCATGTTCTACACAAAAGAAGTTAAGGACCACTCTATTCTTTCATATTACGATAGTTAATCTGGCATGGCTTGGTCCTTAACTTCTTTTGAGTAGTATAGTTGGCCGAGCCGACCCGATATGAGACCAAGATGAGACCCAATCAGTTGATACGGGGGCACGGGTGGCCCAGTCGACTAAGCCGCCGCGATTCGCTGTGCAGAGTTGCGTCCCTTAGGCATGCCAGAAACCTGTGATTGTGGGTTCGAATCCCGCGTCGCGCCGATTATGTTTCAAGGTTTTTCAGCACCATACCCGTGCTCGTGGGTTTCACCTAAGTGGTAAACGTCTGAGACCTGCAACACTTCGGGCTTTCCTCCCACATTAAGCTGACACGCCGTGATATGACTGGATTACTGTTAAAAGCGGCGTTAAACTCACTCACTCACTCACTCAGTTGATACAGAACGATAGATGCGCGTCCAGCGCGCTGATCTTGTATTTTATATCGGAAAGTAAAGAATGTATACACATGAATATATACTGACGGTCAAAAGAAACTTTACCATAATTTTAAATGACTGAGTTTTAAAATCACAAAAGATAGCTGCATGATGTAAAATGTATTGAGAAGATCAATCTGTCAACGACATTTCCCAGCTATGTGACGGCGGTCTGTAAGTAATCGAGTCTGGACCAAACAATCCAGTGACTGACATGATGAGCATCGATCGCAATTGGGCATGCATCAACCGAAAAACCGAACCTGACCACCCGATCTCGTTGGTCGCCTCCTGCGACAAACATGGGTTGCTGAAGAAATTCTAACCGTGATTTTTCCGCGTCAAAACATATGTCTGTTAAAGTAAATACCGTAGATATATTGATTTTTAATTCGGCTATGCGGATTTACACTGTATGCACACCAGTTTTACGCTTATACCACCATGAGCAAACAATAAATATCTTTTTTGCTTATTCATGGTAATTTTGGGGCGGTAGGGTAGCCTTGAGGTTAAAGCGTTCACTCATCACGCCGAAGACCCGGGTTCGATTCCCGACATGGGTACAATGTGTGAAGCCCATTTATAGTGTCCCCCACTCTGATATTCCAGGAGTATTGCTTAAAGCGGCGTAAAACCAAACTCACTCACTCACTCATGGTTATTTCGGTATGTTGGGTCAGGTGCTTGCTCTGAAATACACGCCAAAATGTTGTTTTAAGTCTCCCCTGTTGTGTAGACTGCATGGTACTGATACGGAGGATGCTCCAGTACAACCCCCTGCTCCGCCCGGTCGTGGAGGAGGTGCTGGCAGACCCCTGGCTCACTGGCAAGAAGCCCATCCCCCGCCAGTTCAACAGGCCCAAGTGGATCGTGAGTAGCAAAACAGCCTTACAGGCCTGGGCATCTATAGAACAATGTTCTTCATCCGACATCGTGCGGTCGGGTAGCCTAGTGGTTAAAGCGTTCGCTTGTCACGCTGAAGACTCGGTTCGATTTCCCACATGGGTACATTTGTGTGAAGCCCTTTCTGGTGTCCCCCGGCGTGATAGTGCTTGAATATTGCTAAACGCGGCGTAAAACAATACTCACTCACTTCTTTCAGGTGATACCCGCTGTGATATTGCTGAATATTGCTAGAGAGGCGTAAAACCATATTCACTCATCCGGCATTAATGAGGTTAAATATGACCAGACAAGACCGACAAATAGACAGACGGAAGATTGTATTTAAGTCTCATACGTAAAATAAATTTTAAAATACAATGATATTGTAGGGAAAGTGTCTACGACAATCGCTCAGTGATTTATGAGAGAGAGTAAAGCATGGTTAAAGAGGTATCTACTCCACAGTGGGACTACATCAAATTTCAAAACACAGTAGGTTTATCTCCTAAATAAAACGGGTCTTACCTCGCGAAGTGCATCAAATCACGTGAGCACCTTGATTAAAAGCATTAAAAGATTTGGAAAATATCTGTCTACGCCCAGTTGACGACACACATGCTTTGCAAATCCTCCAGTCGACCGAAATCTGGACGTTGAAATCCTTGTTGTTTACAACCGGATGTCGATTTCGTTACGCGATTTTGATTGGACTATGCATAGACTCGTTAATCCAGCCAAACGATAACTCCATAAATCCATCTCAGTTCTGCAAGGGTGGAAACTGGACTTTTACAGTCAGTTAATTCCCTTGCCTCGGGAAGATGGATTCCTTCATATTTGAACCTTAAGAGATTAAACAAGGACTACTCGGCTCGGAGTATACTGTGTCTGAGAGTGGTATCCATGTTACGAAGCTGCGTGGTATCTCATTGGTTAGAAGTATAAAACCGGCATTTCTTCGGACTAGTAAACCGCACAAGCAAACCACGCACACACGTGCATGCATGTCGCTGTATATGTGAAATAACCTTGAAAGCGACGTTAAATTCAATTTCATCCACCAAAAAAAAAAAAAAGTTGAAATATAAATGTAAGACATTAAAGTCTTCACGCAGTTATATGTCGCTATCGAAGTTATATATGTCCTGTGTTTCAGAATCCATACACGGCGAGCAAGGAGGAGTTTGGTCCGGAGAAGGAGCACTTGCGTGTAGATGGCGCTGGTTCCAAGAAGAGCAGTCAGCCATTATGTTACCATGGTGATAGAGGTCGGTCGAACGCCACCCCAAAGTCTACTGTGACAATCAACCAGAGAATAGGGGAGACAGTCATTCTGAAGAGCCGGGGCAAGAACCAGAGTAAGTCGACTACAGTATGAAAATAGAAATCTGATGAAGCACGTGGGAAAAGAATATGCCCCATATTGAAGGAATAGCGATGTCATTTGATTGATGACGTCACAATGATCTGCAAAGTATTGGGATGCAAATTCACTGCACTGCAGCTTGATCTTACCCAGGGATATCCCCATCTTCCCGGGGCAGAGGAGTTAACTGACTATAAAAGTCCAGATTGCAGTCTTTCCGAACTAGGTTGGAATTTCTTGGCTCTATCGTTGAATCACCAGAGTCTATAACGAGTTATGTCCCTTCTGTGCCCTTCCTATTGACCAATCAGCTTCCATCTTTCATATCACTTGTAAGGCTATAAGATCTATATTGTATTCTACCATGACATTGAAGAATGCTTGATTCTTATTGGTTAAAAAGGGGTTTCGTTTTTGCTATGGAAAGCCCTTTTAAATACAGTAAGCCTTTTCACACAAAAACGTCCGCATAAATACATCGGTCACCACTAGGAACATAAAACGTAATACTATCGATATTTCCTATATTACACGCTTTGTCTCTAATACAAGCCTGGGCGCCGTTGTACAAAGCCACCTTAGCGCTAAGGTGATCGTAACTCCCATACCTTAACATAGACTTACGACAGTCGTAGCGCTAATGTTGTTTTGTACAACGGCACCCCGGTCTCTAATACATGCCAAGTCAATGGCTCTCGCGAAATTAATAGACGGCCTGGCGTCTAATAGAGGAAATACGGTAGTTTGATATCGGTTATTTTTGGCGACGGAATGTTTTTCTAGGAAGTAATCCTGACTGCTTCGGAGATGAGATTACAAGACTTTACAAAGGCATATCATTTGCATGCAAGTGAAATGTTTATGAAACTGTCAGGGACATGTTCGAAGTGAACAGACTCGGAATAGGCAATATCGATCGTCATTGAAAAGACCGACCATGAAAGTAAAATATAACATGATAAAAATGTGTTTGAAGAAACTTTATTTATAACAACATGTAGTTTACTAAACTTTTTGTGTTCGATATTCATTGCCATTTCTGTGGCAGGATTTGGCAGGAAGGGATTTGAAAATCCATCAGAAAATACTCCTCCCTTCGAAAGGCCACGAAAACAATGTCCTGGCATTACTGAAGTCACCGCTTATCAAACTTGATCAAATTCATTTCAAAACACGCACAATTAAGAAAATACTCCAGGAACCACATTTTCTTGGCCACAAAGGTCTCATTGCTTTCACACTCTGGCTTTGAAACCGTGAAATCTTTAAATTGACAGGTCACACCATGCAAATACCCCTGTCAAAATATCCGGCTCGTTTGCAGCCTGAAAAACGGCTGTTCAGTCATACTCAGTTCCTTTGGTAATCATAATGTACCAGCAGGCTCAATCATTCCCAGTATATCTACAGGTTAATGTTGAACCACATCATAGATCGGAGTTGTCATCTTGCTTCGTTTAACTAGTTACAGAGAATGTAAACACAAGATTGTCAGCCATTGACAGCTGTGAGGTGTGAGTAACCGTGATGTACGTCAAGTTCTGCCACATCCAAGTTGGAGAGGCATATATATTTTTATTTTTTTATTTACTAGGGGTAATTGCAAACTAACTAATCAGACTTACACATGTTAAATACATAGTTGAATGTTAATTCATAAAGTTTGTTGTAGACATATATAAGTTTAGAATTTTAAAAATATGTCACCCCTACAATGGAAATGGCATGTTCGATTTCCAAGAAATGACCTCTCGCATATTTCCAAGAAATGACTAAAAAATAAAGAGGTATCTACACTACAGTGGGACTACATCACATTTCAAAACACAGTTGGTTTAAAACGGGTCTTACCTCGAGAAGTGCATCAAATCATTTGGGCACCTTGATTAAAAGCACTAAAAGATTTGGAAATTTTCTGTCTACGCCCATTTGACGGTACACATGCTTTGCAAATCCTGCAGTCGACCGAAATCCGCCCGTTGAAATCCATGTTGTTTACATCCGGATGTCGATTTCGTTAGGCGATTTTGATTTGAATATGCATAGACTCGTTAATCCAGCCAAACGATAACTCCATAAAACCAGCCTAGTTCGGCAAGGTTGGAAACCTGACTTTTACAGACTGAGTCAATTACCTCCCTTGCCTCGGGAAGATGCACGCTCCTTCCCAGCGCGTGACACCTTCGTTACGCTCTCGGTAACATCGCTGCCACCAGTGTGGGCGCGGCCATTACAAGAATCTTGAAATTTGCCCTCTAATCCCAAATGTAGTAACGTTTATACTTTTGTTTATGTCTTTGGGAATGCCATCATATTTCATTTTGAAAAGGTTTACGTTTAACCATGTTTTCCAGATGAATTTACTTTGTTGTTTGTATAATCAGATTGGTTCGAGATTGCAGACAAACGGAAAATCAACTAACTTCTCCCTTACATTCTTACCATATCAATAACACGATAGTTTTAGTGAAATAGAGATTCAAATTGACAAACAAAGACAAGTAATTTAGCAGGGGTAAGTATATTCGGTGCCACGACAGTCGTCACTTGTTTGTAAACATAACGGTCATTCGATTGCGAGTTCAACTCCAAGCATGGTTTGGGTCACCTATCACAGTGGGGAGTTTTGACTGGTGGCAGCGATAGAATAGAGAGCTTCGCGAACGGGCTATCGCTGTGAGGAGCTTGGGGAAGATGGGATATCTCCTTTGGACGCCAGTTTTGGGATGATACATATCGAATACTAAACGAGCTCCCATGTAAAACCAATTTTATGAAACGAGTGAGTCACATACCAGGGCCCACTTGCACAAAACCATCTTAGAGTTAAGATTATCTTAAGCCTATGGTAGTTACGGCCATCTTAGCGCTAAGATCACTTTGTGCAAGTGGGCCCAGAACCGTCCACGTGTGTCATAAAATAAGGTAGACTTGCAAATGTCAAGACGGTGAGTTGGTCATCTGAACGTGGGCACATATAACCTGTATAACTGCCTGTTATCTTGTTATCCGGACACCCCCCTCCCCCTTTATAAAACCAAATGTAGTCACTTTTGAAAATGTTTGATCCGCACTTGAGTGGTCTAGTGTCGCATCATACAAACACAAAAACACTGAATGAAAACAATGTCGTGTAGTTATTATGGCATGTAGACAACCCCTATAGATTTATATAGTTTTAATTAGTGCCATGTTAGTTGTTTTTAAACAACAATCTTGTTTTTTAACGGACTGCCACATGTCCCAATCCCAGTCCACCTTTTACAAAGACAACACCAAAAGCCCGAAAAGAAAAAGGGCGAGACTGAAACGGGTCACTGTTAGAAACTGGTAAACGTCCGAGACCTGCATCACTTCGGGCTTTCCTCCCACATTAAGCTGACACGCCGCGATATAACTGGAATAATGTTAAAAAGCGGCGTTATACCCAACTCACTCACTCACTCACTGTTAGAAACCAAAACCCCAGAATGATCTTCGCATGTTTGTTTGTTGTTCAACGCCGCACTCAGCAATATTCCAGCTATTAGACGGCGGTCTGTAAATAATCGGATCATCACGGATGGATCTTCACATATCAGTAAGTTGTATTGGAGTGCTGTGTTTAAGAGTACCAAGGAGTCGAACCACGCCCACAAACATGGCCGAAGACCGAGAAGGAGAGAAGACAGGAAGACAAACAGTTGCCTAGAAGACGCGGTAGGACGGCACCGCCAAGGAAGCTTAAGGGCCAATCACAGTCCACGGCTCGTCTGACGCAGTTGCTAGAATTGGCCAAAGAGAGAGCAACACGTCAGAAGGCTGGACGACAACACGGCCAGATGAGAGTGCCACTGTGGTATGTGTACAAGGTGAGCTATTTGTGTTCGTGTCGTGCCGTGTCAGATACATATCACTCTAGAGGTGACCGCCTCCGTGGTCCTGTGGTAGAGCGTCCGCCCGGAGAGCGGAAGGTCCAGGGTTCGATCCCGGGCCGCGTCATACAAAAAGACGTTAAAAGATTGTACTTGTTGTTACCCTGTCTGGCGCTCGGCATTAAGGGGCTAAAACAAGGACTGGTCGGCTCGGAGTCAGTATACTGTGTCTGAGTGGGGTATTCATGTTAAACTGCGGCATGGTATCTCAGTGAGCTAGCACTATAAATCGGCATCAGTCCGGACTAGTACAAGCAGCCACACACACACATACACGTGCATGCACGTCGCTATATAAGTGCAATAATCTTGGACGCGACGTTAAACCCAATTTCACCTCACCTCACTCTAGAGGTTAGACATTAAACGTGTAACCATTATGTCGGACGTGTAACATATATGAATGATCAGCATACATGGTTAATGTATGACTAATGAGGACAGTTGTTTGCTCTTACGTTGTTGTTTGTTTGTTTTTTGTCTAACGCCGCACTCAGCAATATTCAAGCCATATGACGGCGGTCTGTCAATAATTGAGTCTGGACCAGACAAGCCAGTGATTGATATCATGAGCATCGATCAACGCAATTGGGATACGATGACATGCATCAACCAAGTCAGTGAGCCGATCCCGTCAGTCGCTTCTTACGACAAGCATAGTCGCCTTTAGTAAAACCCTAGAGCACGTGTATGGAACTGACAAACCTAGGAACATAATCGGGAGGACCAGGATTCTAACCCACAGTCGTAGGTTTACGAAACCCTGCATAGTGATTTGCGGCGCCTTAGACGACTGGTCCCCTTAAGAACAGAAACCCAGAGAGTGACTGATTGATTATGCAAGTTGCGTTTGGGGCTGCATATTCCAGCTATCCCAGCTTGTCGTCTGAATGTTCGAGGAAACGTTACGAGTTTGAATATGTTAATGAACCGATAGACCGTGGGTCATAATCGGGGGAAATTGGGGATTCAAGTCAAAAATGGTTAAAAAGGGGCACTGATCTACAGCAATTCCCCTGTTGCGTAAGCGAGCAAATCGACACACGGCAGCTAATGAGCCCAAGCGGGCAGTGTTAGACAGCCGAGAAGAAGCCAGCGATAAGTGCCCCTTTAAAGTGAACAATTCTGAAGCCATGACATCCGGTCGAACTGTTATTGTACAAAAAGTATCAGAATATATTTGATTGTTTAGATAAATGTACACGGGTCATATCCTGTTCCACAGATCCTACAAAACAGCTGTAAACAGAATGGTCATAGGTTCAACGACTCTACCGGTCAACACGATGGTAACACCGGAAGTCGCCAGATGGGCTGCACTGCAGTGCCCTCTAGCGGGCCAAGGAAGCGGTACAAGACTTACGCGAGGGGCGCGAAGAACGGCGGGGGAGTAGTGAAGCTCCACGGCGACACCACGAAGAGTGCCCTCATGGACAACCTGTCAAAGAGCAGCGAGACAGCAACCCCCGAAGTAGAAGCCGTGAGTGAATACAATTATTATGTCGTGGGAAGTAAATGTTAAAATCGACTTTATGTTCTAGTCTACATTATAGTGAAACTTAGTTGACAGCTGGACCGCCTCCGTGGTCTTGTGGTAGAGCGTCCGCCCGAAGAGCGGAAGGTCTGGGGTTCGATCCCCAGCCGCGTCATACCAAAAGACGTTAAAAGATGGTACTTCTTGTTACCCTGTCTGGACAAGGACTGGTTGGCTCGGAGTCAGTATACTATGTCTGAGTGGGGTACTAGTATTCATGTTAAACTGCGGCATGGTATCTCAGTGTGCTTGCACTATAAATCGGCATCAGTCCGGACTAGTACAAGCAGCCACACACACATACACGTGCATGCACGTTGCTATATACGTGCAATAATCTTGGACGCGACGTTAATCCCCATTTCACCTCACCTCACCTAGTAACCAGCTGGAAGCCATACTAGATATCACTATTTCACATGTTTGTATACATTTACCATGTTGCTCCATCACGTGTTTGTTTGTTTGTTTGTTTGTTGCTCAACGTCCCATATCCCAGCTATATGACAGCAGTCTGTAAATGGACGAGTCTAGATCAGAAAATCCAATTATTGACATCATGAGCATCGATCTACGCAATTGGGATACGATGACATGCATCAACCAAGTCAGCCAGCCTGACCACCCGATCCCGTTAGTCGCCTCTTATGACAAGCATAGTCGCCTGTTACGGCAAGCATGGGTTGCTAAAGCCATATCGTATCCCGCTTATGAGTTCATGATAACCACGTTATTAACATTTTAGGTGATATTAGATGAGTGATAATGTGTTTTTAAACTAACAATGTTTACCTTCCTTTCTCCTTCTCCAAGGGACACGTGAAGATTCGGGGGTAGAATAGGTCTTCAGCAAAATGAGAATATGATATTTCGGGTTTTACAGTTGTCCACATAAATATACAAAACTGTAGGGGTTGCCCTTCGCGCTGCTATTTGCTGTGCGGAGTTGCATCCCTTGAGCGTTTGGCTCATTTGGCAAATTCATTCATATCGACTTCACTCATAGACCCGTGAAGATTCCAGGGTAGAATAGGTCTTCAGCAACCCATGCTTGCCGTAAAAGGTGACTATGCTTGTCGTAAAAGGCGACTAACGGGATCGGGTGGTCTGGCTCGCTGACTTGGTTGATGCAAGTCATCGATCCCAATTGCGTGGATCGATGCTCATGATAATAATCACTGGATTATATAGCTGGAATATTGCGGCGTTAAACAACAAACCAACCAACCTTCTCCAAGGGAGGGGTCCTCGAACCACACCATGTCTTTACTCTTTCCAGGGGGACGCAACTCCTGTCACTGATGCTGCCGACACACAACAACCACAGGAAAGTCGTTCTTCCGCCAATAGATCCAAAAGCTGCAGAGAAAGGTTCCTCAAAATTTATGGTCCGAACATGCCAGCATACCTTAATGAGTATGTTTGTTTTTGGTTTTGTTTGTTTGTTTGTTTGTTTGTTGTTTAACGCCGACTCGGGTGGTCGGGTAGCCTAGTGGTTAAATTGTTCGCTCGTCACGCTGAAGATCCGGGTTCGATTCTCGACATGGATACAATGTGTGAAGCCCATTTCTGGTGTCCCCAGCCGTGATGTTGCTGGAATATTGCTAAAAGCGGCGTAAAACCATACTCACTCACTCACTCACTTTAACGCCGACTCAGCAATATTCCAGCTATATGACGGCGGTCTGTCAATAACCGAGTCTGGACCAGACAAAGTCAGCGACCTGACCACCGGATCTGTTAGTCGCCTCTTTAGTTGTTTGTTTCTCTTTTAACGCTGCACTCAGCATTATGCAAGTCATGTGATGGCAGTTTGTAGTACAGTAAACTACGGTTATAACGAACTCAAAGGTACTACTATTTTTAGTTCGTTATAACCGTAGTTCGTTATAAGCATATATACAGCATAACTACAGCAAATAGTCGGGACTAAAAAGTTAGTTCGTTATATCCGTCAGTTCGTTATAAGCGTGTTCGTTATAACTGTAGTTTACTGTAATAAACAGATCCGTTAGTCGATCCGTTACGACAATCATGGGTTGCTGAAGACCAATTCTAACGCGGATCTTCACGGTAGGACATTTGAACTTGAGCTTCTGACGATGAAGTATTTTCAAGTGAATATGTAAAAACTAGCTTAACATGTGGAGACGAATATAAATTGATTAAGGGCCCATGGTCAGTTGATATTTCCAGTCAAAGTCCAATTATTCAATTATTCAGTTTATTATATACTCTGTTATTATATGCCTATTTCATACCTCGATCTCCCCGCCGCTTGCAAAAACGTCATTGTCCTGTGCAATATCGACTAAAGCTTAGTCTCTCCATTTAAATTGAAACTCCATTTAAATTGAAAGGGAGCCCCAGTGTAATGGGAGATTCAAAGCTGAACCTGTGGAAAACCTAGACTTGCTTCGTTTAGAGCTATAGCGTTACAATAAGGAATGGGTGTAAGGAGAAATGATACTAATAGGGTATGTGCGACATACTATTTGTAATATGGAGAATCTGGTTGAATTCACTCCAGCTAGCTTGATTGAACAGTATGCAAATACAATTTGGTCGATAATGAACGGATTGCAAAAGGCGTGCGTGTTAACCATGGTTGCCTTCGAAATTCACGTTAGTTCGAGACTATTTACTTGTGCCGAGGACAAATCCAATGGTTGTCGTCATTTACTGGTAGCATTTGAAGGTTATTATTCTGAACCAGGTCTCAATTCTTCAACTTTGCTACAAACTGGAACTGAATAATAATTAATCTAAACATAGAAAACATATTTGTCCTGTTCAAGCAGGACTAGCGACACGCTCTGAGCACCAGTGAAGTATGGTGTTTAAGGCTGTCATGCTATCAACCCCTAGGTGGAATGAAACAGCAGTCTCGCTCAATCTTTGCTTTCATCAGGTTCCCACTCCCGCCGTTGATGGTCCAGCGTCTTCAGATTCAGAACAATAATCCCAAGGCCGTGAAGAAGAAACCTTGCAGTCCCCAAGCCACCGGAAGTACTCCACCGGAACCACGGCCACCTTTTCCAAGCGCAGCCGCAGTCCACAAACCTGGTTCTGCGCATGTGAAACCAGTTTACAAAGTTGTTTATCACACCTCTGTGTGACATCTTTTTCAAAAGTGTTTTGTTGTTATGTATTTATTTGAACATCTGTGGATCAGTGCAATAAATCCAGAGTTCTTTTTTCTTGTTATTTTTGGGTACTTACTTCATAACGGTACAATCACCAAGCAACGAGACGTCGCATTGAAGAAGAGAATGGGTCAATCTCATTAAAATCAGATCTTAGTTCTCGCTATCGCTAAACAAAGATCTGAGGACATCCCATTACGGGTCACGTCGGAACGAATTTTCGCGAACTTTTACCGACCAATGGAATAACTAACAAGAAGTCGGCAATAGCCAATCAGAAGGCAGCCTAATCGAGCTTTACATCACGAGTTTCCCACTGGCGACTACGATTCAAAACATATTTTGACATATACTCGATTAAAAAATTAAAAACTGAACAAAAGAACATTCTGGAATGGCTAATACCCTTTGTGTTTTTTAGGTTGCACGATAAAAAAAATCACATTCCAACTGACACTTTCATGATCTTCTAAGCGATGCTCTGATTGGTCAGATGAAAGGTCGTTCTGACATGACCAGCAATGGGATGTCCTCAGATCTTTGTTTAGCGGTTGCGAGAACTAAGATCTGATTTTAATGAGATTGGAATAACATTTTCACTTAGGCATGTTATTAAACGCCTACATAATCAGTTATTTCAAATTAACTGAAAAATGACATACAATATTTATATATTTTATATATTGCCTAGTTGAATCACATTGACTGTAACATATACACGCCTACAAACCAAGGACTGTGAAAACAACAACTGAGTGTTGTCTGTCTCGCATCGAAGAACTTCCCAACGAAAACGTAGAGGAACAAGAATGATTCTGTCCATGCTACAGAAAATGAATGAAAACAAAATGCAAATATCGTAATAACAACCGATCAAAGCTGTCACTTCGGGTGTGGAAATCTATACTACTTAGAGCATAACAGTGTAGAGCGTCTGACTACTCTGCCTCATGCTCCCTGTCGGGTGGACTAGCGCTAAACCTGGTCTACAATAATACAGCCATAGCGAATTTGGGGCGCCCATTGTCTGAATGAACATTAAATTCCAAAGGGTAATTACCCTGGAGCCATGACATCTAAATGCCTTGAAAAACGCAATTGCTGTTATTAATAAGATGCTAACCCAAACTGTTAATCCCTATTGCATTGTACGTCCACTGTCTGTCATCCTGAACGAGAGAGAGAGAGAGAGAGAGAGAGAGAGAGAGAGGTCTTACCCTCAGCCTAGCTACGGTCAGGCGGGGTGCTCCAGGGCACCAAGACAACAACCACTACCACTATGTGCTGACCTGGAGCACGGTGTTTTTTGCATGTATATATCTACCTGTATAAAGTAGAAATGTATACACCGCAAGCCATTGATGTCGTTACGTCTTACCGAGAACCATAAGCCGACCCTTTGCATATGGGAGTATGCAAATTATTCAACTGCAACGTCACGTGTGCCTGCAACGCACGTGCACTAGAGGGTTGTAGATAATAGCATTCGTGTTTTAGTCGTGATGTAAACATCCGATGAACGACATGTCAGGCGCAAAGCATCCTCCAGAGGCAAGGGAGTTGACTGACTGTAGAAAGAAGCTGGGCTTTTACAGTCAGTTAGCTCCCTTGCCTGGGGAAGATGCCTGAAAGCGGCAGAAAAATTGTAATATGGAACTGGAATGTGATCATGTTTGTTTGTTTGTTGTTTAACGTTGCACTCAGCAATATTCCAGCTATAAGACGGCGATCTGTAAATAATCGAGTCTGCACCAGACAATCCAGTGATTGACGTCATGAGCATCGGTCCACGTAATTTGGGATACGGTGACATGCATCAACCAACGACCCCACTATGTTTGAAATGTAAATTTGTTCCTAAAATATTTATTGACTTTCAAAGATAAGATGTCTAAGACACCCACCAACAATTGTGTATTATGCGATTTTTAATTTTTTAAAAGTTTTAAATCAAATTTGTTTTTTTTAAATAAACAAATAAAACCGTGTTGAAGTATTCTTTGAATGCTGACTAAGCGCTAGTATAGTCCATTTTGGGGATATAATGTCGCTTAAGATATTTTCAATTTGAAAATCAACCATGATCAAATCAACTTTGAGGTAAATTTCCTATTGCTCCTCAGTTGAATGTCCCAGAGTGAGTGAGTTGGGTTTAACGCCGCCTTTAACAGTATTACAGTTATATCGCGGCGTGTCAGCTTAATGTGGGAGGAAAGTCCGAGGTGATGCAGGTCTCAGACGTTTACCACTTCGGTGAAACCCACGAGCACGGGTATGGTGCTGACAAACCTAGAAACATAATCGGGGCGAACCGGGACTCGAACCTACAATCATAGGTTTCTGGCGTTCCCAAGGGACGCAACTCTGCACAGTGAATCGTGGCGCCTAAGACAACTGGGCCACCTGTGCCCCCGTAAACATGTTAAAATGATTGTAGATAGATACATGGGAAATAAAAAGAAAACATGTCAGGTCAAGCGGTATTACAAGTACCATAATCGCCATAATAAGAGCCTGGGCACTTAGACAACTGACAAAGTTTGGTGCTGTACAACGAGTTAAATTCCGATCATCTCAGAAACCTGGTGGTATCCCGACTGTCCCCTCTCTGTGGTGTAGTGATACGGGGGGCACGGGGGGCCCACCCCCGGCGCCGCGATCCGCTGTGCAGAGTTGCGTCCCTTCGGTTCGCCCCGATTATGTTTCTAGGTTTGTCAGCACCATACCGTGCTCGTGGGTTTCACCGAAGTGGTAAACGTCTGAGACCTGCATCACTTCAGGGTTTCCTCCCACATTAAGCTGACACGCCATGATATAACTGGAATACTGTTAAAAGCGGCGTTAAACACAACTCACTCACTCACCCATACGTTCATTTCATTTGTTCATGGAATGCACCCTTTTGATTGATGGTCGTGACGAAGACAAATATCTTCAAATGACTGACGTTTCTGACAAACGATATTGTTTCTAAATCATTAAATAACTTCGGAAAATCATAAAATTTAATTTTCAAAATCAATTTTGTCAATTTTCATGTGATAAATGTAAATCATACAAAGATTCGTAGCTCTCAATGAAATACAACAGCATTACGTAAGCAAATAAAACAAAATATTGGGTTTACAGTAATACTTAAATAATCAGGATTCTAAACCACTCAATACCTTACGTGAATAATATTATGTTGTGAGGGATCATGAATAGTTTTGTATATTTAAATTGAATTGTGTTCAGTCTTCACTACAAAATAATATCTCCCCAAATATTCACGATCGCTTAATAAGTCGGAAAATGAGTCCAAACGTTTGATGTCATGTATCTCTGCAATAAATATGAATTTAAGCTTGTGAATTGTATTTTTGTGTTCCGAAGACACTTTAGTTAAAAAATATAATGAAAAGTTAAAATGTGACTTTTCACCCATACGGTCCCTTATGTTGTAGGTCACATTTCGAATTGCTTCTAAATAATTCTTACATGTAGGGGAGACAACTCTTCACATACTGGCATAAGTTTCACATGTTTACTGCCTTGCTTTGAAGCACCTTTGACCTATTGGTAAAAAAATAGTTATACTAGTACCTATGTATTAGTGAATAGCTACAGTTTCTGCTTTCAGTTGTTCTACAGCAACCACAATCTGGGTTTTGAGTCGAAACAAGGGTCAATTTACGTTAACAAAATGTTGTTTTTTGTAAATTAATTCAACTTTATGACTTTACTGTTTTCTATTCATGTCGCAATAAAATTGTTTCCTTAATATACATGAGGTAATTGATGTGGTCGATCAGGATATCAAATAAATATACAACAACATGTATATGTATAATTATACGCCTTCTATCAAAACCACTTGAAATCGTCGACTCGATCCTGAAAATGGATGGTTGTTCGAGAAAGAACACCGAACATTAGTCTGACAAAAGTAGTCTCCCCCTTGACCACCAAACTTGGCAACTTATCAAAATGGTGGCAGATATCGGTCAACGATGACATTGACCTTCGTAGTATATTTACTGTCGTATCGTCGTCCACAGCATTTATCAGAGGATTAATTGGGGTAGGTAAATTATCGATTTCACGCAAACATATCTGATGTAATGTGTTCTCTGGCATGAAAGGCCCGTCGCTTAATTTATCCACTGTTGTCTGTGAGTAGGACTGTGTATGATCAATGCATGACGGTACGGCCGAGCAAGTGATGTTAGCGAGTGCTGAAAAATTCAACTCGTTTTGTAATTAGGTGTTGCTGGATATGAAGAAGTGTGTTGTGGTTGTGATTGGGAATTGGTGTCATTGAAATAGGCCAAATTCAATTAGACATCTCTCAAAGTATCACACTATTATAGTCAACTGAAAGCCTTGTAATAGACCTAATGCGGAGACATTGGCCAAGGGATGTTGAGATTGTCTTACTGCCGTTATACGAGATCTCATTGAGCTGTTCGCATTTTTGGACATCAGCTGCACTGATTTTTGCAATACCTGAATTCCGTACAACTGCAGAAGAAGTTCAGTTTTTTTTGGTATCACAATTGCGGAAATAGCCAAGAATGTTCCTGTTGACAATCTTTACCCGTTGTTCAATATAGCTGATGGGATCATTGCAGTTCCACAAACAAGAATCTCAAACATGATAAACATTCCTACATGGCCTGTAAACATGATAAACATTCCTACATGGCCTGTAAACATGATAAACATTCCTACATGGCCTGTAAACATGATAAACATTTCTACATGGCCTGTAAAGATGATAAACATTCCTACATGGCCTGTAAACATGATAAACATTCCTACATGGCCTGTAAAGATGATAAACATTCCTACATGGCCTGTAAAGATGATAAACATTCCTACATGGCCTGTAAAGATGATAAACATTCCTACATGGCCTGTAAAGATGATAAACATTCCTATATGGCCTGTAAACATGATAAACATTCCTATATGGCCTGTAAACATGATAAACATTCCTACATGGCCTGTAAACATGATAAACATTCCTACATGGCCTGTAAAGATGATAAACATTCCTATATGGCCTGTAAACATGATAAACATTCCTACATGGCCTGTAAACATGATAAATAATAAATTCTACCATGAGTTTCGAAAATGCTTGATTCTGATTGGTCAGTCAGGAGTATCAAATCACTATGACCACCACAGAAGTTACTATTTGTAGCAAAGTACTTGGGCCTACCTTTAGAATACAGACACTTGACAATACCCTATGATGTAATTTGTACTATTGTAGTGATTTTACCTCCGCGAACAATATAGTGATTAGCTGCTCTGAGGGTTTCGCCAATTAATGGCAAGATTGCACAGCCCAATCCGCGTAGTGTTAGGTTAAAATACGGTCCGCGACTGCTAGCTGAGACCTAGGGATTTTACCTGTTTCGAAGCTTCGTTTGCAGACGACCTCTTTTCCGGGGGCGCTCGGCCATGTGCATTTCTACCTCGGCTGCCCGTACAGTTCCGAGGGAAACCGAATGTCTCCAACGGAAGTGGAGATTGTCTCACACACAACAGTATGTTATTGCCCTTCACACCGGCGAAATAATGCCCTGTGATTTCAGGGGTCATCGAGTGTGCATAAACTTTTTTCCAGTGATTTATCATCTCTATATGCAATGTCATTAAATACACCCAGCTATGTTGAGAGCACATTTTATAGCAAGGGCTAGTTTATGTAAGCACTTTTATTTTCAGTATATTTTTTTATTTCGTCTGTTTCGTAATTCAAGTGGCTAAAATGGTTATAAATGGGAACTAATCTATATATATTCTTTTTTCTGTTCATTCATTTTCATTATTATGCATAGGAATGTAGTTTCTTTGGTATATTATATTGGCGCTAAACACATCCAAATGTTGCCAGTGTTAGGGTAGGTTACCCCGAACTCTATCCTTAGCTCTTGGATCCCCTTTACGATCAATCACCCCTTTACGATCTTAGGGTTACGTTCCCGTTTAGTGTCTATTGTAGATTCTATAGAGACTCCTAATATTTTTCTTAGAATAACATCAAGTAAAAAGGATGAAATGGTTTTGTGTCAAATATTTTGGCTACTGGAATCTGTCCTGGAATATTCACACAAGCCACTTTCACCGGCTACATTTTTTCAGTACTTATTCAAAAGCAAACTCACCGTTGTGTCATCACTAGCCATGCTCATGCCTCCCTCGATCCTAACTATTATCCACATCATCCTTAGAGTGTTCCCTACCACACTTTTCTGTCACAAAATCCACCCGACGAATTATTAAATATCATGTCATTCATGCGTACTCGCGAGGTCGACGTCTGACACATGTAGCTGTTTTCAGTTCACGCCATTTTGGAACGTTTCTCACCACTCGGAATTACGGAATGGGACGTGTGTGCCAAATGGCATCGGGATAATTAGTAAGTGTCCGTAGACAAAAGTCACGAGACACCATGCCTACCCGTAATCTTCGTAAGTGTCCGTCACCTATTCGACCCTTTTCGTTCAGTTCTGTAACGTCTTAGGCATGACTGGGTAAATTTGCACTTAGTTTCACAGTGTGGACGTAGCTCCGTCGATTAGCTGTCAGAATAACAATCCGAAGGTCGCGAGTTCGTGTTCGATGGATTCTCACTAAAACTGGTTGCTTGTCTTTGAGACATGTTATCTATGGCCATGCTGGCAGAGATCATCCTCACGAGAAGTTGTGGTACTGTACTCTAAAGGTGCTCGAAACAATGATATACAATTATAATTTACACTGTTGCAGTTCCTACAATAATCAAAACTTGTGTGGCAAAGACTACCTTAGCACATGGACTGAACATGCTATATCTGGACCAGACAATCCAGTGATTGACATAATGAGCATCGATCTATGCAATTGGGATACAATGACATGTGTAGCGGCCATAAAATTTCCGAGTCCCGTGATGGGATTCGAACCATGGACTTCTGATCTGAGGTCTGACGCCTTGTCCACATGACCAAAGAGGTTAACCCTGTCAGCAACCTGACAAAGTAAGGATGTCATCTGTGGAATGACTTCACGCCCTCCTAGATACTTCCCCGTCAACTTAAGGCACGTCCCGGGCCGCATAGTAGGGTACTGAGGCTTATTTTGCTCAAATTTAACATGAACATGCTCAGCCCCAAGCCCTGCCTGCTGCACATGCATCAACCAAGTCAGCGAGCCTGACCAGCCGATCCCATTAGTTGCCTCTTAGGACAAGCATAGTCACCTTTTATGGCAAGCATGGGTTGCTGAAGACCTATTCTACCCTGGAATTTAACTTGTTGTATAGCACCAAACTTTGTTAGTTGTCTAAGTGCCCAGGCTCTTATTATTGCGATTATGGTACTTGTAATACCGCTTGACCTGACATGTTTTATTTTTATTTCCCATGTATCTATCTACAATCACTTTAACATGTTTACGGGGGCACAGGTGCCCCAGTTGTCTTAGGCGCCGCGATTTGCTGTGCAGAGTTGAATCCCTTGGGCACGCCAGAAACCTATAATTGTTCGCCTGGTTCGCCCCGATTATGTTTCTCGGTTTGTCAGCCCCATACCTGTGCTCATTAGTTTCACTGAAGTGATAAACGTTTAAGCTGACACGCTGCAATATAACTGTAATACTGTTAAAAGCGGCATTAAACAAGACTCACTCACTCACTTTAACATGTTTACAATATTGCTTTGGACAAAAAGAAATGTTTAGCATGTTAAAATCTATCTGTTTGTATTTCAACCATTCAACAAAAGGAAAACAAGATGTGAAAGAAATACCTTTTGAAATGAGAGACCTTAAAAGGTTTCTTAATTCTTGAAGCATGACTGTCATTGCTCTCTGATTCATATTTTCTCCATTATAGAGTCTTTGAAGGTAATGGGGTTATTTGCTTTGTACGTAGTACACCTCTGGTCGTTCAGCTGTGACTGTTACTAGGCAGCATACAGTTTTATACTAATTATCACACAAGTTTTTTGAAGCAAGAAACATGTAGGTTGGAAGCAAGCATAGAGGGCAGAGCTCCAGATAAGCTTTTGGTGTTGTGAGTATTTTACCCATGCATTTTAAAATCATTGGGTATCAGTAATTCTACCTGGGTATTCAAATTTCTGTTACCCACTAGTTTTTACACATGTGGGTATTTAAGTTAAATATTTAAAAACACTATTCATATAGTCCCTGCAAACTGGTGTCATGTGGGTTCGCGAGCTTTATAGGTCTAAAAAATACCATATACTTCCACAAGAAAGTGTGATGGCAAATGATCATGATGTAACCATGGTAACTGTCATCGTGGAGTTTGGCAAGGTTGGCAGAATGCCCGTTTATAATTTCAAAATAAGTGGCTGATTTGCTAATCGAATATGCAGGATTACTTCACAATATTTTGATGATACGCACAAGTTTTATTTTTGTAGCGTATCTGTAATGTTCGTTGCGTATTTGATACGCTTGGATTTTATGTTACTGCATATTTCTGCATTTCTGATGCGTATTTTACGCAGATACGCAGCTTATCTGGAGCTCTGGAGGGGTTATGCATTATGACCCAACACAGAGCTGAGTCTGTCGATCAAACTACTAAGCTCACGTGCAAATTCAGCTCCTCCAATGGTTCAACCCGATGTTACATGCATCTTCCCAGGGCAAGAGAGTTAACTGACTGTGAATGTCCAGTTTCCACCCTTGCCAAACTAGGCCAGTATTATGGAGTTATTGTTTGGCTAGACTAACAAGTCCATGCTTTGCCCAATCAAAATCACGTTTCGTAAACAACACCGATTTCAACATGCAGATTTCGGTCGCCTGCAGGATTTGCAAAAGATGTGTACCATCACCTAGGCATCGACATATATTTTCCAAATCTTTTCATGTGTTTAATCAAGGTGCTCATGTGATTTGATACGCTTTGCAAAGTAAGACCCGTTTTATTACAATATAGATGTTGATCATCGATCAGATTGACTGACTGGACACCTTATTTACCAGTAGCACTCCACCTAAAACACTTGATGCTGGGTTTGATGTTTGCTTTAGTCATGTTATCACTCTTACACTATTGCAGACTGTTTTAGTGAGTGAACTGGGTTTACAGCCTGTTTGAACAATATTCCAATTGTTTCACAGCATTTATATCGCAGTCTTCAGAGGGAGGAAAATCACTTGAACAATGATGGCAATTATGTTTCTGTTTGATCAGAGGAACTTGTTACGGTCATTAAACAAGTGTTTGGGTGAAAGTTGACCACTCCTTGAGCAGTCAATCAGAAATCCTAGTTGAATTAATTATTGTTTTAATAAGTTGGTCCTTACATTTAGACAGGGCCTGTTCCACAAAGCGATCGGTGCGCTTACAACTCTCGCACAGCTATGTTTAAGTATGTCAACTATGTGTGTTATGATCGTCTTAGCGCTACAGTTGTTTTGTGGGACAGGACAGTGAAGCACTCGACATACTCAAGGACAATAGGACATTGTCGAACTGGTAGATACTGATCAAATCTATTTTGATAGCAATTGCTAAACTTGGCTGATTGGAAAATAATGATAAAGCCATATGATTATGTTGAGAGTAACTTCTGCTTGGTGCATTATAAAGTGGGTCTTGTTGAGAAGAAGCGTTTGCACAGACTTGTACTAATAATGTCAGCATGGAAAACGGTTTTGTTTCTGTTGTGTAAACATCAAAAGGAGGATGGCTCGGTGGTATAATGGCAGATACCAAATGCAATCATGTATATGCCTCTATGGTCCTCGACCTGCACCAGCTGACACTATACACCATGATACACTGATGGGGGAATCATTCACTGTTGGCTGTTCCAGTAACACCCCCAACTCTCTTAAAGGAACCTGCACGGTGCAATCTCATTAAAATCAGATCTTAGTTCTCGCTGCCGCTAAACAAAGATCTGAAGACATCCTATTACGGGTCACGTCAGACCGACCTTTCGCGAGCTCTGACCGACCAATAGAATTACTGACAAGAAGTTGATATCAGCCAATCATAAGGCAGCTTCCTCGTGCTTTACGGCCTTAATTTCCAATTGGCGACTACGCTTCGAAACATATTTTGACAAATTCTCGCTTAAGAATTTGAAACCTGAACAAAAGAACATTCTCGAATGGCAGATATATGGTCTAGATTGTATAAGTTCAGTCGTTAAGCCCGTAACTATCGTTCGGAATACCCCTTTTTAAAGTTTTCGGGGCTGATGATTTGAAATCCCATTCCGACTGTCACTTTCATGATCTGGTAAGCGACGCTCTGATTGGTCAGATGAAAGGTCGTTCTGACGTGAACACTAATGGGATGTCCTCAGATCTTTGTTTAGGGGTAGGGAGAACTAAGATCTGATTTTAATGAGATTGCTGCACGGTGCCAATTTTCCTATCTTGATCTCCATGTGTGGATTCTGGGTTAGAATTGATCGCCAGCAACCTACTGTCTATGCCAAGAACTGCAGAGCCTGCTACCCTAAACTTGGCTCTAAAGCATCATTTTCAGATTTTAGTGTTATTGTATGGTCTAGTATTCATTTTATTTGCTGTTCGCTAGACTGAACAGAATTTTACCCAACTTGGACTCCGTACGAGTGGCTAATGTTGCAGACTGTTGTTGTAAGAGCCGACCAAATGGATCAGGTGGTCGACCCAGTGGCCTGGTTGATGACATGTCCTTGTACCCCAGGGGCGTGGATCGTTGCTCGCAATATCAATCACTAGATTGTCTGGTCCAGACACAATTATTTATAAGCCATCATCAAATATATCGTTGAGTGCCGCAGTTAGGTACAACTAACTAATTTTGTGATTGACATGGATCAATGCTCATGATGTCAATCACTGGATTGTCTGGTCCAGACTATGATTGTAGTAAGAGGCTATTGATGGTCAGACTTGGTTGATGCATGTCATCGTAACCCAATTGCATGGATCAATGCTCATGATGACAATCACTGTAGCTAAAATATTGCTGAGTGCGCTGTTAAACAGCATACAAACAAACAAAACCGGGTTATCTGGTCCGGACTCATACCACTTTCATACAGCTGGAATATTGCAGAGTTCACAATAAACAACAAACAAACAAATCAAACTCGGAAATTTCTTCTTGGATTACTTTCATTCAATCTTGCATTTGTGATTACAAAATGCAAGCTGGACGCGACGTTAAACACCATTTCACCTCACCTCACCTCACAAAATGCAAGCTTCATTTTTAAAAGCTGTGAGCATGATTGCAGACACAGCTGCAATGGGAGAATCCTTCACTGTGTGAATGTTCCAGGAACGCCCCCACAAGTTGCTGCCTTGGTGCATGCGCTCCCTGATGCCATCTGGCGTCCCTGCTGCGTCCCTGCAGCGGTTGATGTGCATGTGTGGTGGGCGTGGGGGCTGCATGATAGCTGTGCATCTTGGGGGGAAGCATTGTATAAATGCGATAGGGATAAACATTTGACCTTTTGATAAGGATTTCTGCTATACTGTTGGGCCTTTATCAAAAAAGCAGATGGTGTATGTGTTTGTATAAAGCCTTGAGCACATACTGCATTACTGGACTTTCATACATTGAGAAGCTTATCGTGCAATTTCAGCGTTAGAATAGGTAGACAGGATGTAGACAGGTAAGCAGCGTTAGAAATTGGCACTAGTCCTATAGTCCTTACCAAACTGCCTAATCGGTAAGGTATCATAAGGTATAATTTTGCTTATAAGTTCTCATTGTAAAGACTAGTGGACTCAAACTGTTAGTTTCCAATGCTGCTGTCTGTGCCAAAAACTTTTCAGTCCCTGAACTAAGATCTTAGCATCATTTTCAATACATTTTCAGCGTTAGAAACTAGCACTAGTTCTGTGTCGTAGTCCTTGCCAAACTGCCCAATAGTTGAGGTATAATAAGGACTAGTAGAAATTTGCCCTTTTTAAGGGTTTTATCATATGTTATCATTATAAGGACTAGTGAACTAAATTGTTAGTTTTGACTTGGGGAGGACCACTTGTTTGTCTGACCCAGACTTTATTATTTCTAGGATGGAGTGATATTGCTGGAAATTGGAATAGTGGTGCAGTGTTTGAAGCAATTTTAAAAACCAACAACGGTCAGGCAGGTGACCCTCAAGTGTTGCCTGCCCACATTCACACATTATAAATATTGAAAAATGGAAAAAAAATACGAGACAAATTGCATGTTGATTCAGTTGAAATAATGCAAACAATCACTTGAGAATCTATACAAGGAGTTCTGTACATAAATACGTATACATAAAACTGAATATGTAAGTAGTCTTAGATCTATCTGCCGACCCGTGAAGATCTGGGGTAGTATAGGTCTTCATAGTTTGTCTTACACACCCTGATACAAATATATATCAAATACAGCCCATGCTAGTCTAGATTACTGCAGTATCATCTGAAAATGAAGAGAATCACTGGGCTCCCTTTTTATCATGTTTTTATCAAGATAATTGAACAACTGTTTTTTCTGTACGATATGTTCATTTCAGAGACTATATGTTAGTCTAAGGTCTTCAGTAACCCATGCTTGCTGTAAAAGGCGACTATGCTTGTCATAAGAGACGACTAACAGGATTGGGTGGTCAGGCTCGCTGACTTGGTTGATGCATGTCATCGATCCCAATTGCGTGGATTGATGTTCATGATGTCAGTCACTGGATTGTCTGGTTCTGACTTGATTATTTACAGACCGCCGTTTTATAGCTGAACTATTGCTGAGTGCAGACTTAAAACAACAAACAAACAAACAAACAAACAAACAAATCTATCTGGCAGACAGGCAGGTAGAGGAAAATGTCACGCAGTCCGACAGAAAAGTTACTAGTCGTGGGCAAGGGGTAGGCAGTTATTTCAGACATTGGGGCTGCAACAAATAAAATGTATATCAGTACTGGGTCTGCAGATCAGTGAGGAGGGGATACGTAACTGGGAGACTCACAGACTGGAATGTTGATATGGCACACACACAGAGCACCAGCTCATTCAGACTTAACCCTTCAGATGTCCGCAGTGAGATAGCAGCGTAGAAACACCCCATGCCAGGATTCAGACATCCAGACGTGTTTTACATCCACATGCTAATCACCACTACTACTAAGTACTCTATATTTCCTCCTGTTGCCATTAGCAAAGCCGCTCCACATGGAATAACATGAGACTGGGTCAATATGATCTGTTCCGTATTGATCAAGCAGGAAGTAAGAGTCATATGTTGGGCAGAATCTAAGGATATCACGTCATTATGAGAGTTTTGTCTGTGAACCTGAGTGTTAGTAAACAACCTTGCTGAGTATGGTGTGGGTAGACGCTAGGGTCAGTGTGCCGTGAGTCACCCGCCTCCCTCAGTACTCTGCACAAGACACACGTCTCAGATGGTCACATTGGCAGTGGATGTAGACAGGTAAGCAGCGTTAGAAATTGGCACTAGTCCTATAGTCCTTGCCAAACTGCCCAATGGTTAAGGTATCATAAGGACTAGTAGAAATTTGCCATTTTTAAGGGTTTTGTTATATGCTATCATTATAAGGACTAGTGGACTAAAACAGTTAGTCTCTATCCCTGGTAAGTGTATGACAGACTGTTTTGACACAGGTAGGCAAATTGCTGACCCCTGTGATACAGATAGGCAAATTGCTGACCTCTGTGACACAGATAGGCACATGGCTGACCCCTGTGACACAGGTAGGCATTTAGCTGACCTCTGTGACAGATAGGCAAATTGCTGACCCCTGTGACACAGGTAGGCAAATTGCTGACTCCTGTGACACAGATAGGCACATGGCTGGCCCCTGTGACAGATAGACACATAGCTGACCCCTGTGACAGGTGACAATTGACTGTCACTTGAGATGCAAGTAGGCAAATGGCCGTAACACAGATATCACTAAGTCTTTAGTAGGCTAATGTCTAACTGTCATGAACACCTGTAGGTGAACAAAATCAATATCCATGACACAATTAACATTATCCTGATAAGGCATTTGGGGATTTCAGGTTCTTGGCAAGTGTAATCACAACATAAACACTAACAGAGCACAAGGATGACGGAAAATATTCCTGTGGATGTGGGCGGTCAGGTAGCCTGGTGGTTAAAGTGTTCGCTCGTCGTGGCGTAAAACCATACTCACTCTCGTGTATGTTTTGATTCATAAGCACTGCTGCATGAAAGAAATAACAGCTGTTTTGACTCCCAGTGAGCGGAGTAACGCGGTAATGTAGGGGTTGTGCCAAAAGCAGTTATCATGTTTATGGCAATGTTGTGTTTTGTCAGAAACACCAGTTTGTAGCTTGCATCCAGGAATGTGATGTTTAATGTTAAACTGATTTCTCACTTTCAAAACGAGAAGGATTTCAGTTGAGTCATATCTACCATCAATTTATTAGTAATTTATTACATGTAATCCCATATGTAAATTATTGAGGAAGTTGACATCCATAAATTCTCTTCCTTATGTGTATCACTTCAAAATGCCTTTCAAAGACTTGATATTTTATGAAGGTGACATTAATATTTAATTCTTATCAAGTGTAAGCTGTAATATATAGCTGTTTAGGACTTTTTCTTTTTGAGACTTTCTATTCATTGTATAAATTGGTATGCACCATACATGCATCACAGCGTCATGCTACAGGTTTCAGTGAAGGTTGTGCTGACATTGTCCCCGTGATTGACACGCTCCTTGCATGTAGACAGTCTAACGGAGACATGCATATTGCACACTGACAGAGACAGTCAGCTGATTCAAGCGGACATGACCTCTCAGGTTTCGAATGGAATACAAAATTCAGAATTTGCTCTTTTTATTTTATCCTGACGATATGCTGATAGCATACTGCTCACAAAAAATATTTTCGAGACAAAACCACTGAAGTTGACTTATGTTAAACATGGGAGTCAAAACAAAAGATTTTTTCTTGAAATTGATAGGACGTGTATGCGTAGATGCACAATCACTGGATTGTCTGGTCCAGACTTGATTATTCACCGACCACCGTCATATAGCAGGAGTAATGGGGTTAAACAACAAACAAACAAACAAACAAACCTGCCAACCACAACAGTATTCCCACATTAAACAATCTTTATTTTTTATACAAGCTATTACCTGTAGTCATGGTAACGGGGGGTTGTGGGGGAATTGAATTGCTTTATTTTTCAAATCCCCAGCTACCGACAGGTATTTTCCTGTAAAAAATCTTGGCCTAAGAATATGTTAACAATGCCTTAAGGTACGCTTATAAATCATTCATGTCTTTTAATGAAGGATCCACTTGACATGTTATACTATGTGAAGCCAGTGAGACATTTGTACCCGTAGGCTGAACAGACACATGGCAAATGATGAACAAATAAATATGCATGATCAGCAGAATTTCTATTAACCTATATCCATTCTGCTTATTTTCCATGAAGTATACAGTTATATTTGATTGTCAGGATATATACATGAAAATGTATCTGAAAATTTCTGTTCCTGGGCCATTCTATAATGATGTAAGAAAAAAGCATTTCTTCTACTCTGAGTGAGTTGATCTTAACACTATATTGAATGGTTGTGCTTTACCAAAACTAGTAATTTAGACATCTTGTAATCTGTTTTGTTTGTTGGTGAACACTGCACTTAGCAATATTCCAATTATATATAAGGATGGCAGTCTGTAGACAATCGAGTCTGGACCAGACAATCCAGTGATTAATATCATGAACATCGATCCACACAATTGGGGTCGATGACATGCTTCAACCAAGTCAGCGAGTCTGACCATCCGATCCGGTTACGACAAGCATAGTCACCTTTTACAGCAAGCATGGGTTGCTGAAGACCTATTCTACCCCGGATCTTCACTGGTCTGGCGCCTATGAAACCCCCTTCAGTAACTGAGTGTGAGCTGGTTGCATGTGATTACGCCCTGCTCTCTGGCACCGATGAAACCCCCTTCAGTAACTGAGCTGGTTGCATGTGACTATGCCCTACTCTCTGCTGTATGGCGCCTATGAAACCCCCTTCAGTAGCTGAGCGTGAGCTGGTTGCATGTGACTACGCCCTGCTCTCTGCTGTATGGCGCCTATGAAACCCCCTTCAGTAACTGAGCATGAGCTGGTTGCATGTGACTACGCCCTACTCTCTGCTGTATGGCGCCTATGAAACCCCCTTCAGTAACTGAGCGGGAGCGTGAGCTGGTTGCATGTGACTACGCCCTGTTCTCGCTTATCAGGTGACGAGTGTGTAACACGTTTTGTTGTGTAGCCATGGGAGCAATTAATACCGTATTCATTTCCAGGAGATTGAGTGCTCTTTAATGTTAATTCTGGTGTTTGTTACATGTTGTTAGTGGCCAAAAGTATCTGGTTGCATTGGGAATGCTTCCCACATCATGATAAATCATCTCCTTGACTTAATCATAGCTACAGATAAGCTGCGAATTTGTGTAAAATATTCAAAACCCAAGTCCTTTCAATTAACTTGCGTACAGAAACGCATGCATTAAATACAAAACTCAAATGTATAAAAACAGCTCACGTAAATACCCAATGAAGCTTTTTCAGCATGTGTACAAAGGAGCTAATTTCCCGAAACACAATTACAAGTTAATTTACTTTCCAAGTCAAGCCTACCGTATTTTCTTGAGTATAATACACACCCCTCTCTAGCAGATTCAGTATTTTCGGAAAAAAAAATTTGAAAATAGTGCGTAGAAAAAAAAATTACACTGTACCCCTTTCTGCGAATTCCGGTAATCGAACGGGTGATGAGAAACTTGGTCAGTACAAATTTGAAATTTGATATAAAAAATCACCAAACATGTTGATTTGTCGTTTAAATTGTATTTTTTGTTCTGCTAGGCATTGTTTTGCATCCAGGGAATAAGATTACCTTATGTATTTTCTCATAAACTAAGCCGGAAACAGCAATCAGCTGTACACACGTTTTCTTGGAATCTACCGGTGATCGGTCAAGACACACCCAATGATACAACTTTACAGGATTTTAATGCAAGGATCAGCAAAAATTGTATCTGAAACTATTTTTTTATCAGGAATAACATATTCCAATATCTTGTTATTTTAGTTGCAGCTTCTACTAAATATATTTAAAATCCAAATAACCCTAAGCGAAGCAGCTGATCGCTATTAAGACAGTTATATACATCGAAAACATTATTTCATTTTTTTTTTAATCTTAAAATGTTCACTCTGGTAAAAAAACAATTGAGTGATGAATAGATGAGTGAAAAAATATTGGTTACCCAATGAAAAATGTAATAACCCAATTAAAATAGAAACCCTAGAGTAAAAACTCAATTGCTCAAAATTTATCTGGACCTCGACTGCCTAATCAAGATGACACTAGATCACACCGATGAAGTTTTTTGTTTTTGTTTGTTTGTTGTTTTACCCCGCGCTCAGCAATATTCCAGCTATGTGATGGCAGTCTGTAAATAATCGAATCTGGACCAGACAATCCAGTGATTGATATCATGAGCATCGATCTATGCAATTGCGATCGAAGACATGCTTCAACCAAATCAGCGAGCCTGACTACCCAATCCCGTCTGTTGCCTCTTACGACAAGCAAAGTCGCCTTTTACGGCAAGAATGGGTTGCTGAAGACCTGATCCAGCCCGAATCTTCACAGGTACACAGATGAAGTGTGAATGAATGTTTCAATGAATGAGTGTTGTAAACTTCAACATGTTCAAACAGAAAGCACACATTAGTAAAAAGTTTGTTGCATATTCCTTGTGCAGTGGAATCTAGGCTTACATTATTTTCATATAATATGCTTATACTTCAACAATATCGTAAAATTTGTCCCAGAAAAACAATACAAGTGAAAAGTCATTGAGACAGCTAACTAGAATCACCCATTTGGGTGGAGCTTTTTATTGGAAGGATTAGTCGAAACATGATCGTTATTAGAAGGATTTGTCAAAATGTGAACATTGTAAGAACACATTTGTTATTGGAAGGATTAGTCAAAACATTTATCACTGAAACAGCTTGGACATCAGTTCAGCTGATTAACCGGGACACCTGGTACTAGAAATGTCTGTAAACATTCTAGACAATGCAAAAGGACATGTGGTTGTCTATATATTCATACAATTTATACCCATCCATCATGTTATTTGATTATTATTATTATATCTGCTGTGCACTTTATTTTTTTAGTATATTTTCATATGTATTTTTCTCATCTGAATATAACAGTGTTCGCACAGATTTGAAAAGTGCTGGAATTTAACCATGACCGATGAAAAGTCCTGGAATTTATCAACAGTCTTTGTAAATCACTAGAATGTGAATAAAATTAGCCTAGCTATAACAAAATTACTACTGAAAATTATTATCGATTAAGTTTTAATGTGTTGTTTGCTTCCTGTCTTTTACGGCTTAATAAAAAGAATTGTATGGGTTACGTGCGTTAATTCCTCTGCACATTGTATTACTGAATATAGTTTCATTGACGTTATCATAGCAGCACTTGAAACTATAGACTGGTTCTCGTTTGTTCCTGCGACAGACCAAGCAAGGATCCAGGAACCAGTTTGAACTTGTTCTCAGTGACATCAAAACATGTTTCAAATTATGTTCAAATCATGTGGAAATGTGTATTGATGGCGCTTCAGTTCCAAAGTACTGATGGCGCTTGGGTTCCAAAGTACTGATGGCGCTTGGGTTCCAAAGTACTGATGGGTGCATGAAGCAAAAGACAGAAACAAGGCATGGTGTTCCTGCTGGAGGATGTAAATTGATATTGGTACGACGGGAGAAAGTGCGCTATAGTCTCACAGATGAAGCAGCCATCACCAGAAGAATCGTCATTGTTAGGATTAAATATATGGGATTTGGGCATTGTTAAATGAGAAAAGAGTCGTTTTTTAAAAGGGCTTAAAAAGTGCTTGAATTGAGAATCCAAAGATCTGTATGAACCCTGTTTTAAGATTATCTACTTCGGCTTTACGGCTTCATTGTCACCTACCTCTGTCACATAAGTATGCGGGGCGGTCGGGTAGCCTAGTGGTTAAAGCGTTCGTTCGTCACGCCGAAGACCCGGGTTCAATTCCTGACATGGGTACAATGTGTGATGCCCAATTCTGGTGTCCCCTGTCGTGATATTGCTGGAATATTGCTAAAAGCGGCGTAAAACCATACTCACTCACTCACATAAGTATACTGATAGTAGTATTTTGCATAGAATGTGACAAAAGTCCTCACATTATATTTTTTAATGTTTGGATATTTTTTTCAGAAATATTTTTCAGATCAATCACAATTTTAAGAAACAAAATCTTCATTAAACCTTGTTCATTTTTTATTTTCTTACACCCTTAGCAGGTAGTCGGCAGTTAGTGTAATATTTGTTGCCACTGACATTTGTTTGAGACGTGTGTTTGTCGGAGAGACAGACAGATAATTTATATGAGTCTCACCTCGTTTCATATGTATTACATGGGGAATAAACTCTTTAAAAATATCTTGGTATAAAAGCATATAGAGTAATGAGCCACACTTACGGAGTTATGAGAGACTATTTAACATTGGTAAAACCAGTGTACAATTTCACATACATTACACACAATATAGATGACTGTACCAGGCTTTCACAGAAGACTCGTGAAGATCCGGGGTAGAAAAGGTCTTCAGCAACCCATTCTTGCCATAAACATGATAAAAGGCGACTATGCTTGTCGTCAGATGCGACTTACAGGATCAGGTGGTCAGGCTCGCTGACTTGGTTGATGCATGTCATCGTATCCCAATTGCGTGGAACAATGCTCATGATGTCAATCACTGGATTGTCTGGTCCAGACTTGATTATTTAAAGACTGCTGTCATATAGCTTGAATATTGCTGAGTGCGGTGTTAAACAACAAACAAACAAACAAACAAACAAGCTCCACTCTTCTTCACACATTCTATATTGCACTTCCGATGACACACATTTGCTGCTGTATCCGTTGTTGGTGAAGATAATGTGCTATAGGCCTAGTGTGCCTAATTTCTGGTGTAGCCTAAAAGATTTCATAACGTTTTCTTTTAATTGCCCAGTGGTGACTCCACTTGAGAACTTGATGGGCTAAGCATCCTTGGTGTAGGTTAAGGAGGCGAATATTGAGTCGAGTGACACTTCCCCATTGCAGACAGACGGGATATTTGTTATGACTGTTGTGATGTATTTCAAATGAGTGTTGGAGATGTATTTTGGCCAGAGTTTTTAATCGTGATATTTATTGTTTTATAGGTGTCTCACCCTGTCATTGTGTGTTCCAGATGCAGGACACATGTAGGGACACCTTAGTGACACCTTAGTGACACCTATAGCTCCAGCTTGTATCAGCAGTTAGACAGCTCCCTCCCTCATCCACGATGACACAAAGTGATGACCTTGACCCTGACTTGCCCTCCCAGGACAAGGCCAAAGAGTTCTATGCCAAGTATGAGCCCAAAGAAGTTCTTGGAAAGTAAGTCTCATAACATTTTGGTATTTATTTTTTTGATTTATGAAAAATATGATGTTGAGGATGTCTAGCTTGGTACAGAGCGGAATATTTGATTGTGTCGGAAGCTTTCTATTTTTTGTTGGAATTCTCAGTTTTGTTAACTTGGCGTGTTATTATTGATTGCCATTGCAAATTGTTAAGAATGATTCTTAAATTTGATTTTTATCAGTATTAAGATGATCATATTAAAAGCTGTTTTTCCAAGAACATGAAAAAAACAAAAATATTAAACGTTTGACAGTTCAAAAACTACACTCAACTACATTTATAACGAACACGTTTATAACTACGTTTATAACAAACAGGCTTATAACGAACTGGAGGATATAATGAACAGGGTTTTTTTTTGTCACTGCCATTTGCTGTGGATATGCTTATAAAGAACTACGGTTATAACAAACTAAAATTAGTGGTCCCTCTGTGTTTGTGACAACTGTAGTTTATATATCAGACCTGTGTAGTTTAGTTCTATGTGAACCTTGAAAAGGATAATAAATATTATGAGGGTACTGTTTTACCCACTTTAGTAGCTATTTGAAACAAATGTTAAGAAATGACATAAATTTTGAAAATATGTCAATGGTTGGTTGATGATATGTAGTTTTATTCCACACACTAGACATGTATCTGCATATCATGACATGTTTGTAGTCCACTGCTACAGTAATCTGCTTTCTGCAGTAGGAGTGAGCAGTGATTATCACATGTTGTTGTGAGGAGTTCCATTGTTACTCATCAAAGTTTTTACAGGCTGTCAAAGTTTGGGCGGGGGCGGTCGGGTAGTCTAGTGGTTAAAGCGTTCGCTTGTCACGCCGAAGACCCGGGTTTGATTCCCGACATGGTCACAATGTGTGAAGTCCATTTCTGGTGTCCCCCGCTGTGATATTGCTGTAATATTGCTAAAAGCGGTGTAAAACCATACTCACTCACTCACTCAAAGTTTGGGCGGCAATTATCTTCCCAAGGTGGATGCTACTGATGAAGAATGTTTTGCTGTTGTTATTTGTATTTTTTGTATTGCCATGTTGAGAAGGCGGCGTCGGGGTAGGCAAAGGCATGTTTGGTCCCCAGAATGGCTGCTTGTTGTTGAACCAAATCAATTAATTCTTCCAACATCTCGTCAGTCAAAAATAGTTGGCTCATTTTGACTTGACTCTATGCACTTCCGGTTGAAAAAGGGGCAAATGTTCCTTGCATTCTGATTGGCTAAATTAAATCAATGTCATCAAACTTTGATCAAAGTTTGATGAGAAATGGTATCGGTTTCTTTTCCATCAAAGTCAGTCAAAAACTTGGTCAAAATGGACTTTGACGAAGTTTTTGACTATAGTTTTTGATAGTGTAACAGGGGCTTAAAGTATCGTTGTGTCAAGTGAGTTGTAATCAGTTCATGTCATTGGGCTTTTGTAGTTTGTTTGTTTGTTTGTTTGTTGTTTAACGCCGCAGTCAGCAATATTCCAGCTCTATGACAGCTGTCTGTAAATGATCAAGTCTGGATGAGACAATCCTGTGATTTATTGGGATACAGTTGTGCATCAACCAAGTCAGGGAACCTGACCACCCAATCCTGTTTGTCGCCTCTTATGAAAAGCATGGGTTGCTGAACAAAGCTTAAACGAAATTATCTGTTTCTATCAAAACTACATATTTTCAGAGACTAAGCGCTAGTCTATCATGTCTATAAGCCCGCAGCCTATGTTTGTTTTAAGAGGCAACTGAATGGATTTGCTAATCGCCAGCACAAAAAGTCAGCAATCTAACCCACTCAGCCATCGAGGCTTCCACATATATTGTGGGTTAGATGACTGACTTTGTGTGCTGGCAATGAGGTGCCTCTCTCTAAGAGTGGGGGTTCGAATCTCGGATGGGACGTAACCTAATAGAATACTAGAATTCATGCTTTACTTTGAAAATGTTATCCCAAATATAAAATTTGTTACCTTTGACCACTTTCTAAATGGCATTGTGTATTCATAACTTCTAAATTGTTTGTAACAACGTTCCATGGCAACGTCTTGCATCAGTATTCATTTGATGAAGTGGCAAAAGGTAGTTCTGAAATGTTGTTACAAACAACAGGGAAGTCGCTATCCTAAAAGGATTCATGTCTCTTTCACTGATTGGATTGTTTTGGGGTTATCTATCTCAGCAAATTCTTTATCTACATGATTAACCCGATTAAGAATGAAATATTGGCTCATACCCTGTAGACCACAGACCAGGGCAAAGCGAACATGTGGGAGTAAACATCAAATTAGGGTCAGATATAATACACTAGTCCAAGGTCAAGGTTACAGGTTGGATTATCAGTCAACAAATTGTCAGTGACGTGCACAGCTGTCAGTAAACATGCGGACATGCAGAGACCTTTGACCCTGTTGACCATGTTGGCCAGTTCAGTCTGTTGGGTGAGATAGGGACATGACAGGGCAGCTGAGTCCGAGGAGGACACCATGGTATTGTTCAGAATGTGATATTTGGCTCCAAGTCTGCAGCAAATGACAGTCAAAATTCCAATGTGAATAACAATTGTCCCAATACCTCAGAATTAATGAAAATAAGAACAGAATAAAATTCCAGTTTTGAACAACATCATGATTGTTTCCCAGTATGCCTGCTAAGGGCGCTTGGTTTGGAATCGTGGATAAAGCTGTGGTTGCTGATCATCCATCATCATCTTCACTGTAGGACTTTATACCATGGTGTTCACTTCTACTCTCTTATCGTACAATACAGTAGCAGTCTGTGACTTAACAAATCTGAAGCAGAGGCTATTAAAATTGTGTTCAGTCAGGTGGGCTCAGCCTCTAATTGTTCAGGGACACAGGTGGCACAGTCGTCTAAGACATCACAATTCGCTGTGCAGAGTTGCAGCCCTTGGGCACGCCAGAAACCTATGATTGTGGGTTTGAATCCTGGTTTGGCCTGGCTATGTTTCTAGGTTTGTCAGCACCATACCCGTGCTCGTGGGTTTCACCGAAGTGGTAAACGTCTGAGACCTGCATCACTTCGGGCTTTCCTCTCACATTAAAGGGGCACTGATCTAACGCCATTCCCCGGACTGGTTGTTGCCTTTGTTATTGTTTTTTCCCCCGTGAGTACCCGGATGATACGCAACGCAACTGAGCGTGACCAGAGACTGGGCTACCGTCTGCAAGGACAGCTAAATAAACTTGGAGGCTGGAGGCAATATTTGTTTTACGCATTTTTGCATAAACACTGATTGGTTAACTGTGATCTATAAAGATTCGACAAAGGGCGCATGTTAAATAATTTCTTCAGCCTAAACAAACAGACAAAAAGAACGGCGGAGCTCATCGGAAGTCGTCATTTGGAAATACCCCAGATGGTTATAGTTTAATACTAAAAAAAGTATCCATGCAGTGAAAGCATTTTCGGATTTCGGATTGTGTAATACGATTACTACTCCCTTGTTGTCATACACGTTTTCTCGTATAACCCTACACTTGTGTATTTGTCGTCATTCACTTGATGCTCAGTTAATGAATTTATTACAGGTACAATTAGTGGTAGCACCACTTAGATTACCTGACAAAGGTTCTCATTTGGCATTTATTGTGTCTTGGGTAATTATTCAATCTAAATTGAGGTTTGAAGTGAGGTTATGTAATATGGACGTGGCAGCCCAGCAAGAGATGAATGATCAGTTGATTTACTTTTTTTTGTAAATCAACGGATCGTTCCTAGTCATCAAAGAATTAACAGAAAATACATTGATTGATTAATCACTGTTATCTTGCACAGTGGATATGTCAAAAGTGAATACACTCATATCATGGCGTGAAGTGCCGATGTAAAAACAACATACAATTTGTTCAAAGGGTTAACTGATAATACGTTGATTGGTTGTTCATTGTTATCAAACTCAACGGATTTTTTAGGAACCGTCGACGTTATGAAAATAGTTGTCACGTGGCCTTTCTCAGCCGACCCTTGAGACTTGACACCCGAAACGATATATATCTTTTAGAATATTTGATAGTTACAGAGACACGGCACATCGAATAAGTTATTTTGTATAGCTGCAGACGAGTGGGATATTATTCCTTTGTTTGGATATTCACGGATACATTCCTCGAATAAGGAAGCTGCCTATTTATACACATAAATTTGGTAAGTTGTAATTATGGTATTTGCATTTTGTTTTCCTTCATTTGAACCGATTCGTTCTTGTTTTTCTACGTCTTGGTTGGGAAATTCTTCAATGCGCGATAGACGTTGTTTTCACAGGTCATTTCCTTTGTAAGCGTGTATAGATTACCGTCAATTTGTAAAATGTGATTCTCTCAGGCAATTTTTAAAATGTGTAAATATTTCAGTCATTTTGACTAAAAAATCTGTCCAGATTGATTAAGACGATCAAAAGGGCCTACAAACATCACAACAGATTATTATGTAGGATTAGAAGCCAAACAACATAGAAATGTACTTTTCTACGTAACATTTTCAGTCTCTTGGTGATGACATTAAACATCAAAATGTTTGGAATTCGTTATCATAATAATACAGATGGAAATGTTTTTCAGTCACTTTGTAAAATAACTGAATATTTAGACGTTTAATAAATATGTTACACATTTTGACAGTAAAAAAATATACACACTATAAAAAAAAGCAATGCTCAGGTGAAATATTTACTTTGTGTTGCAAGTCAAAATAGTGTAAACGAAAATCGCAAAATTACCAAGCAAGTGACTTATCAAAACTTCGTCACTATTACCGATGCTACCCACAAAGATGCCTACATTTCCTTATTATCTCGAAAACTGTATTTTATTTTGTTGATCAATGTGACCATACGCTCTTATTACTACCGGTATCCATAAAAGTGACTAATGCGCTTACGAATGGCGCAACAGAGGTCGCGAGCTAGTCTAGATTTCTGCTCTACATCCGGGTACTCACTGGGAAAAAACAATAACAAAGGCAACAACCAGTCCCGGGGAATTGCGTTAGATCAGTGCCCCTTTAAGCTGACACGCCACGATATAACTGGAATATGTTTTATGTTTACCGACGTTTGTCTAGTGGACCAACATGGCTGTCTAGTGGACCAGTGTATTTATCAAGTGGACCAGCCTAATGCTTTCACTTCTGACTGAATATTGTAAAGAAATCACACACAAATATGTGAAATTGGATTTCCCCCTCAAAAGTCAGGTCTTAAGCATGTTGAGTTATCATTGTGTCGTCATTAACTGTGAAATCCCAAGCAGTGGACTTTTATTGTGTTCCTGAATAGATGTGATTAGAGATAAATTGTAGATCAGGCAATTAGGCATGTGAACATGGTCAGGTAATCTTATTTCACACCTGTTGACTGGCTGACCCCAGCTCAGTTGCCCGAGGATACGTCTGTGCAACAACACACCTGTCTGACCACACACCTGTCTGACCACAGTGTGGGGCTTGATTAACCTTATCTTGACCATAGGACACAGGCTTGGCCGACGGTGCGTAGAAGCCGACATTATGATAACAACCGATATGTCCTTGTATGGCATTCCTGTAGATGATTTATAGAGGTGGGAACGTCCCTAAATGTAAGGCTGATTATAACCAGAGGCTGTTTACCAGAACCATTGACCCGTGTTTAAAACCTGTTTGATGGCCTGGTAAAGATTTTTAAAAAGTACAGCGACAAAAATGTGAAAAATGTCACTTTGACTTGCAGTGAGGTGTGGTGGTCGTTCACAACACTGGGTTTGAATTCTCACCTAGGTGCCATCTATATTGCACTATATTTCCACACCACAGGGGATTGCTCAAAACCTTTCATTATTAATTCCCCAATCAGTGGAACAGCTCACTTGATCGATTCTCACAGGGAGTATACTATCTAAGCTGCCTGTGAGATACCAGAAGGTTTAAAGACATTGCCATCTCATCCTACTGGGTACCCAATCACTGCTGGGTGAACAGAGGCATATTTGACCTTGGTCCAATTGTGTATGATCAATACAAGTGTTTTAATCACTTCCGGTGTTCCGGTGTTCGCTTGTCATGCCGAAGACCCGGGTTCGATTCCCGACATGGGTACAATGTTTGAAGCCCATTTCTGGTGTCCCCTGCCGTGATATTGCTGGAATATTGCTTAAAGCGGAGTAAAACCATACTCACTCACTCACTCACTCATCTTGTAGCAACTGTGTCAGTACCTGAGTGACTCTTGTTACTTCAGGGGGGGTGGGGTAGCCTTGTGGTTAAAGCGTTCGCTCGTCATGTCGTAAACCTGGGTTTGATTCCCGACATGGGTACAATGTGTGAAGGCCATTTCTGGTGTCCCTACCATGATATTGCTGTAATATTGCTAAAAGTGGCATAAAACCAAACTTACTCACTCACTCATCATGTTGGTGATGATCTTGGTGACGAGTAGTTTGTGGCCATCTTTGTCGTGATTGTGGGGGAAGGTAGATCCAACATCACTATAGTTAACGTCAGTGGTAAGGGCAACTCTACAAGACGGTGTCACCCTGCTTGAGTATTCCCACCTGACTGTGGTCTTTCTTGTGTAGGGGTGGTCGGGTAGCCCAGCGTTAGAAATTGGCACTAGTCCTGTAGTCCTTACCAAACTGCCCAATAGTAAAGGTATCCTAAGGACTACTAGAAATTGACCCATTTTAAGGGTTTTGCTATATGTTACAGAGCTCCAGATAAGCTTTTGGTGTTGTGGGTATTTTACCCATGCATTTTAAAATCATTGGGTATCAGTAATTCTATCTGCGTATTCAAATTTCTGTTACCCACTAGTTTTTACAGATGTGGGTATTTAAGTTAAATATTTAAAAACACTATTCATCTAGTCCCTGCAAACTGGTGTCGTGTGGGTTCGAGAGCTTTATAGGACTCAAAAATACCACGATACTTCCACAAGAAAGTGTGATGGCAAATGATCATGATGTAACTGTCATCGTGGAGTTTGGCAAGGTTGACAGAATGCCCGTTTATAATTTCAAAATAAGTTGCTGATTTGCTAATCGAATACAGAGATTACTTCACAATATTTTGATGATACGCACAAGTTTTATTTTTGTAGCGTATCTGTAATGTTCGTTGCGTATTTGATACGCTTGGATTATATTTTACTGCGTATTTCTGCATTTCTGTTGCGTATTTCACCCAGATACGCAGCTTATCTGGAGCTCTGATGTTATCATTATAAGGACTAGTGGACAAAAACTGTTAGTTTCTAACCCTGGTAGCCTAGTGGTTAAAGCGTTCGCTCATCACGCCAAAGACCCGGGTTCGATTCCTGACATGGGTACAATGTTTGAAGCCCATTTCTGGTGTCCCCTTCCGTGATATTGCTGGAGTATTGCTAAAAGCGGTGTAAAACCACACTTTCTTGTGTAGCGCGGGATTTATGGCAACCTTCAAAGCGGATCTTCATTCCACCACGACTGTTCTTGGTACATTCCATGATTCTAACTAATACCATAGACATTTCATTTTTATTTATACACAACATTATAACAATATGTATGTATATATATCTGATGTATGGTATATATATAAGTTCAGATATACAAATATGCCTCATGTGATTGAAAACTTTGTATTAATATTTGATAATTAGTTTTTGGTCACCTATTCATTAAGAATTCTACCTGTATATTAGGGCTGCAACAAATACACAATGAGGCGAATACAATTCGTATCATGAATATAGGGTAACAAATATGAATATTAATTCACGAATACAATAACAAGTCAGCAGCTGAAGTATTATTTGTTATATTCAGTGAAACATTAACAACATAAATTATTTGACATGGTTTGTTAATTATAAATATATTATACATTTAGATACTGCACTTATCCAGGTGCTAGTGTCTGCTCAAATGCGACAATGACCACTGACCACAATACTGTCAAATTATATATTATAAGAGTGTTGTCTTTAAAGAAATCTATGCATATAACATGTTCTTATAGATATTTTTAGGTACAGGGTATGGAAATGGACATGCTTGCATATTCATAAATATTCGATTCTAGTTTCCACAAATAACGAATTCAATTCATGAATGGATACGGTTCGATTCACTGAATACATGAGTGAATCGTAACAGCCCTACTGTATATATGTATATATATGGTGATACTTTAATTGCAAATTTTCAAATATGCCTCACGTGAATGAAAACTTTATAAATATTTAATAATTAATTTTTGGCCACCTAAACATTCTACCTGGGACTAAACATGTAGGAAGATGGGTCACAGCCTATTGTCAAGAGATTATCTAATCTGTCTAGTGATTAGTTCCTGGTATGGTCCTGCTCACCAGGATGCATAGGCCAGTCTACACACTGAGTGACGTCATGCCGTCTATTCATATCGTAGTGTCATTTAAACTTACAAGAATAACAATATCCGTCACCTTCCCGGAGCTATTTATTGACATGAAGGAGTTCAAGCTATCAAAGTGGATGACGGAACTGCGTTTATGTCCTAGCGCCTCCTTCATTGCCGTGCTCAGCAAGATGAGGCCATACTTATATTTTTCGGTTTACGTGTCAGTGGATTGAACCAGAAGAATCTGATTTGATGGAGATTCTCACAACTTTATTTTTTACATTTCTGCCACTTGTTATTGGACAGATTATTGGCTTGATCCAAAACACTGCTACAAAAGGAAAAACAAAAGTTGACCATTTCAAACAAATTTAATCAAGTACATAGTTTAGTCTCTGAGGACTGCCCATATATTAGGAACAGGATAACACTCCTGTTGATGGGCCTTGCTCACGCTACGATCATAGGTCTGTGTTAACATTTGTGAGTTATGTTCAACTCAGTGTTCAAGATCACTTTGTGGAAACCTTGATACTTATTCCTCAAAAGATACTTTGCTTTGCTGATAAACCTGGGACCCAAACAATGTCAAATAAAATACATGATTCAATGTTACCATTCATCTTCACCATTCAACTTCTCAATTCAATTTCATCATTCAACTTCTCAATTCAATTTCACCATTCAATTTCTCAATTCTATTTCATCATTCAACTTCTCAATTCAATTTCATCATTCAATTTCTCAATTCAATTTCATCATTCAACTTCTCAATTCAATTTCATCATTTAATTTCACCATTCAATTTCATCATTCAACTTCTCAATTCAAATTCACCACTCCACTTCACCATTCAATTTCATCATTCAATTTCACCGTTCACTTCATTATCATGATTATTCTACCAAGTCAACACAGACATGATTGGTAAACAAGTCGTATGAAATGCATAAACACTACTCCAGTCATACATACAATTAAAACAAAAACACAGTGAAGGTACAGTGTCAGCTTGTTTCAAACTAAAGATCACTCATTTGGTTTCAGTCGTCCCCAGTAATTAAGCTTCACAAGATTCATTGTCAAACTTTTAATGCTCAAATCTTTTTTATTTGGGTATTGACCCACCCTAGGTAACCGGCTAATCCGTAAACCGTACGGTTGTTAGACAGGGCCTAACTGACTAATGAGGTTAATATTTAACACTTGGGCTTGGTATTAAATACCCATTGTTAGACTACACGTCATATATTGACAAGCATACCAACTGGCAACAACTAGATCTGTTGTGGAGGGTAAATATATCAAACACATGTCAGCACAGATTACAAACAGTCAGCCTTCTGTTTAGTCAATACTGCTTGGGAAATGACAAACTAGGTATTAATAGCTTTCCTTATTAAGACAGGGGGAATTATTGTTTTAATAATACTGCTTATATGTGGTATATAAGACAGGGCTTCAGTTCTCATTCATCATTCAGTGCAGGCCTATATGATATACGAACGTGGTGTGTTTCTCATATGTGGAATACATATGTAATTCATAATTGCTGGTTTCCAATTATACATGCTGGGAGAATATGTGTTCCAACAAGCTGTGTGTTTGTCTATGTGTTAAACTTTCTCATACATATTGATAAAGACGTCATGCTGAAACCTCAAACCTGTAATTGATGCCAGGAGGTAAATCTAATCAGGTGTGACCTCAGGTGACAGGTGTGAAAGTATTGCTAGTATGAGTATTAAGTATTGACTGTCACTTAATACAGGAAGTGCTTGCATTCAGACAGTGGGTCTGGATCAGAGAAACATGTTCACCTGGACTAAGTGAAGACTAGGACTTCTGGCTGGGATTCTATACATGTTTCATCACTGTCTTATCTGATTAAACAGTCACAGGTTGAGGCCAGGATTTGACGTTTGTGCATCCGGTGAACTTGACAACCTTGTTTGACTTATGGTTGTCTGAAGGAATAGTTTAGCTGGATATGACAGGATCCTGGTTCGGACATTCTGTGATGTGATGGAACTTGGATTAGGATAATTCTGGATTGGATGATTTTGCCACATTGTTAGAGCGTGAGGCTGGCATCATGGGGATGGTGGATGTGTGTGTGTCCGAGTTCACTGCTCACCAGGACAAGTTCATTCTGGAGGAGGTGATTGGCAGGTGAGTTGGCTCCTCCAGGAGGAGGGGCATTGATTGCGGGGAAATAATCACTGTTGGTCTGCTGGTCACTGTGACCTGAGACTGGTAGATTTTTTCAGGTTTCATATTGTTCACTTTCTCGGACATTGGCTGATTGTCGTGCAAAATGTCCTAAAGATGTATTTTGCAATTTGATAGTAATATAGAAGAATGTCTCATCAAACGTTGGTGGAATTATGTCAATGTCCTATTGCCTTTTTGTCTCTTGACATTTTTGGATTATTTATTTTTTGGAATATTTTTTGTGAATGTTATTGAGTCTGGATGAGGATTGACATTTGTTCTGGTCATGTTTGTAAAACCAATTTCTTTTTGCCACGGAACTGTTGTTAAGTTTTAACACTTTATTAAGAATATTGCGTTGTGAGATCTGAATGGGCTGGAGACATCTGAGTTTTGTAAATTATTTGCCATAGCACTTTTTTTTTGTGGGATGGAGTTTGTTTTGCGAACGTTATTGGTTGTTTTTCGTGTTTGTCATTTTGCATGTTTTGTATTTTAGCAAAGTACTTAAAAGCTTCAAAACACTTAGCATCTTTAGCATGAATAGTGAAGAGTCAATGGGTCATCAATTACACTCAGTCAGAGATTATAAAGCTCATTAAAATATAAACTACTTGTATTTATTGAGCCACCTAGCCAATCTGTAGTCCCAGCCAGCTTGATTGAAGTGTTTGAAACTCATATTTGTTTGTCAGCTGACCCCCTACAGGGATTTGATTGTCTCTACATGCCCCTACTGGAGCCCTACTGGGACTTGATTGTCTCTACATGCCCCTACTGGAGCCCTACAGGGACTTGATTGTCTCTACATGCCCCTACTGGAGCCCTACAGGGACTTGATTGTCTCTACATGCCCCTACTGGAGCCCTACTGGGACTTGATTGTCTCTACATGCCCCTACTGGAGCCCTACTGGGACTTGATTGTCTCTACATGCCCCTACTGGAGCCCTACTGGAGCCCTACAGGGATTTGATTGTCTCTACATGCCCCTACTGGAGCCCTACAGGGACTTTGTTGTCCCTACATGCCCCTACTGGAGCCCTACAGGGGCTTGATTGTCTCTACATGCCCCTACTGGAGCCCTACTGGAGCCCTACTGGGACTTGATTGTCTCTACATGCCCCTACTGGAGCCTTACAGGGACTTGGATGTCTCTACATGCCCCTACTGGAGCCCTACAGGGACTTGGTTGTCTCTACATGCCCCTACTGGAGCCCTACTGGAGCCCTACAAGGACTTGATTGTCTCTACATGCCCCTACTGGAGCCCTACTGGAGCCCTACAGGGATTTGGTTGTCTCTATGGAACCCTACAGGGACTTGATTGTCTCTACTGGAGCCCTACTGGAGCCCTACTGGGACTTGATTGTCTCTACATGCCCCTACTGGAGCCCTACTGGGACTTGATTGTCTCTACATGCCCCTACTGGAGCCCTACAGGGATTTGATTGTCTCTACATGCCCCTACTGGAGCCCTACAGGGACTTTGTTGTCCCTACATGCCCCTACTGGAGCCCTTCAGGGGCTTGATTGTCTCTACATGCCCCTACTGGAGCCTTACAGGGACTTGGATGTCTCTACATGCCTCTACTGGAGCCCTACAGGCACTTGATTGTCTCTACATGCCCCTACTGGAGCCCTACAGGAGCCCTACTGGGACTTGGATGTCTCTACATGCCCCTACTGGAGCCCTACAGGAGCCCTACTGGGACTTGGATGTCTCTACATGTCCCTACTGGAGCCCTACTGGAACCCTACAGTGATTTGGTTGTCTCTACATGCCCCTACTGGAGCCTTACAGGGACTTGGATGTCTCTACATGCCCCTACTGGAGCCCTACAGGGGCTTGATTGTCTTTACATGCCCCTACTGGAGCCTTACAGGGACTTGGATGTCTCTACATGCCCCTACTGGAGCCCTACAGGGACTTGGTTGTCTCTACATGCCCCTACTGGAGCCCTACTGGAGCCCTACAAGGACTTGATTGTCTCTACATGCCCCTACTGGAGCCCTACTGGAGCCCTACAGGGACTTGATTGTCTCTACATGCCCCTACTGGAGTCCTACAGGGACTTGATTGTCTCTACATGCCACTACTGGAGCCCTGCTGGAACCCTACAGGGACTTGATTGTCTCTACATGCCCCTACTGGAGCCCTACTGGAGCCTTACAGGGACTTGGATGTCTCTACATGCCCCTACTGGAGCCTTACAGGGACTTGGATGTCTCTACATGCCCCTACTGGAGCCCTACTGGAGCCCTACAAGGACTTGATTGTCTCTACATGCCCCTACTGGAGCCTTACAGGGACTTGGATGTGTCTACATGCCCCTACTGGAGCCCTACTGGAGCCCTACAGGCACTTGATCGTCTCTACATGCCCCTACTGGAGCCCTACAGGAGCCCTACTGGGACTTGATTGTCTCTACATGCCCCTACTGGAGCCCTACAGGAGCCCTACAGGGATTTGGTTGTCTCTACATGCCCCTACTGGAGCCCTACTGGAGCCCTACAAGGACTTGATTGTCTCTACATGCCCCTACTGGAGCCCTACTGGAGCCCTACTGGGACTTGGATGTCTCTACATGCCCCTACTGGAGCCCTACAGGAGCCCTACTGGGACTTGGATGTCTCTACATGTCCCTACTGGAGCCCTACTGGAACCCTACAGTGATTTGGTTGTCTCTACATGCCCCTACTGGAGCCTTACAGGGACTTGGATGTCTCTACATGCCCCTACTGGAGCCCTACAGGGGCTTGATTGTCTTTACATGCCCCTACTGGAGCCTTACAGGGACTTGGATGTCTCTACATGCCCCTACTGGAGCCCTACAGGGACTTGGTTGTCTCTACATGCCCCTACTGGAGCCCTACTGGAGCCCTACAAGGACTTGATTGTCTCTACATGCCCCTACTGGAGCCCTACAGGAGCCCTACAGGGATTTGGTTGTCTCTACATGCCCCTACTGGAGCCCTACTGGAGCCCTACAAGGACTTGATTGTCTCTACATGCCCCTACTGGAGCCCTACTGGAACCCTACAGGGACTTGGTTGTCTCTACATGCCCCTACTTGAGCCCTACTGGAGCGCTACAGGGATTTGGTTGTCTCTACATGCCCCTACCGGAGCTACTGGGACTTGATTGTCTCTACATGCCCCTACTGGAGCCTTACAGGGACTTGATTGTCTCTACATGCCCCTACTGGAGCCCTACTGGAGCCCTACTGGAGCCCTACAGGGATTTTGTTGTCTCTGCTTGGTTGTCTCTACTTACCCCTACTGGAGCCCTACAGGGACTTGATTGTCTCTACATGCCCCTACTGGAGCCCTACTGGAGCCCTACAGGGACTTGATTGTCTCTACATGCTCCTACTGGAGCCCTACTGGAGCCCTACAGGGATTTGGTTGTCTCTACTTGGTTGTCTCTACATGCCCCTACTGGAGCCCTACTGGAGCCCTACAGGGACTTGGTTGTCTCTACATGCCCCTACTGAGCCCCCTGACTTGGTTCTATGTCAAACAGTGTTCCAGACGTCATCCATGGCACTGCAAAATGATGAGCTCATTACCCGGAGGACAAGTTCAGGTGGGACTATAAATCCAGCTAGCTAGGACTGTGAGTTGGCCCAAGTCCTGTCCCCCTGTCAAGAATGACTGCCCCATCCTGGTGCATATATTCCAGAAATATAGCAAATAGTGTTGTCAGAGACTGTACAGCTGTGTAATTGTGGTATTCATTTGCCATAGCAGTTAAAAATAAATTGATATGCAGAAAGTAACATCATTTCAGCAGGTGAAAGAGGAGGACATGCTTACCCTTTTTGTGAACACCTGGTGTCATCACTGCTTTTCAGTGATCCGGGGGCACGGGTGGGTTTCACCGAAGTGGTAAACGTCTGAGACCTGCATCACTTCGGGCTTTCCTCCCACATTAAGCTGACACGCCGCGATATAACTGGAATACTTATAAAAGCGGCGTAAAACCCAACTCACTCACTCAATTTCAGTGATCCATTCATATATTCTTCATCAGTATTTTGCCTTTTATACCCAATGGAATTGGTTTAAGATAATCAGGACTGGTTATTCTCTGGCACTGACTTTATAAATTTCAACAACTTTAATTAATTTTGCTCTGGCAGTGCTCAAGCCTAATTCCCCTTCAAACTATTCTTAACATTGACATGATTTCGTGAACATTGTCAGTTTCTGTTTACTTTGTGTTGAAACTTCTGTGGATGAAGGTTTAATGTCAGATCCCTGGCCGCGTCATACCAAAAGATGTTAAAAGATGGTACTTGTTGTTACCCTGTCTGGCGCTCGGCATTAAGGGGCTAAAACAAGGACTGGTCGGCTCGGAGTCAGTATACTGTGTCTGAGTGGGGTATTAATGTTAAACTGTGGCATGGTATCCCAGTGAGCTAGCACTATAAATCGGCATCAGTCCGGACCAGTACAAGCAGCCACACACACCCACACACCCACACGTGCATGCATGTCGCTATATAAGTGCATAATCTTGGACGTGACGTTGAACCCCATTTCACCTCAGATTCTCAGTGATGGAAAATGCTGCAGGAGAAAACAGTCACATGGTGAATTATTGCAATACATGTATGCTGTAGAAATGTTCTCACTCCATCCCAGCTGGGACACTGAACTACTAAGGGAGCTATGTAAACAGTGGGAGGAAAGTCGGTTAAGTATCTAGGTCAAGTCATCTGGTGTGAGCCAGTTAAGTTTGTTTATAGTTTGGCTCAGTTTATATGTACTGCTGCCTCCATGCTGAGTGAAGTCAGTTATCTCCACAGCCTGACCAGTCACAGGGCTGATAACATTGATCCTAGGTTGATGTAATTCACAGTGGGGACAAACTTTCAATTCCAGGCAGTTTTGATGTTTCAGTGTTTGGTGGAGAGCTGTTGACTGATCTGAATACAAATTGATCCAGTGTCACTGACACCAGTAGTGCTAGGCAATAGCTAGGCAATAAGAAATGATTTCCCTTCATCCCCACCTGCTACACATCCAAACACCAAGGCTCATGTGCTGCAGATGGAGACATTCACTTTGTGTGATTCCTTGTTTCTTAAGGGACCAGTTCAAAAGTTTTATGTCTGATAGAATACATAATTAGGGGTGGGGGTGAGGTTGAGGTGTTGAAAATGGCCCTGGAAGTGAGGTGAGGTGAAATGGGGTTTAACATTGCGTCCAAGATATAGCGACGTGCATGCGGGATCGATGCTCATATCAATCACTGGATTGTCTGGTCCAGAGTCGATTATTTACAGACCGCCATCATATAGCTGGAATATTGCTGAGTGCGGTGTTAAACAACAAACCAACCAACATATGTTCATATCAGACTATGTTGAGACTTGCATCACTTTCCTTTCACATAAAGCTGACACGTCATGATTTAACTGAAATACTGAAAGCGGTGTTAATAGCAATCAGTTCACAGGAGACTTAAATGTGTATCTTTGTGAGCCTCTGATCACCAGATGATAACCAGATTATCTGTCATATAAATATACACAATTCTTTAATTTGGGGTACTTTATTAACCAATATACTATAAAATATTTTTTTCCATTTTTGAACTATAATTGCTTTGGGAACCTCATCCTTTGAAATATATTCTTTGCAATGCAGCCCTCTATTTGGCAACCATTTAGTTCACCATTTCAATCAGAACTTACTTTAATAGTAGGCACACATGAGTTACATGCGTTACCATGGTTACCGTAGTTACCATGCAGTTGCCAAATTCTTCATTTTGAGATTTTGGTCTTCAAAATATGATCCTAGCCCTGTAAAGTTACATGTTTGATGTTTGACTGGATAATGATGATATTGAAGTTCACTCGTTAAGAAACTGTTGACAGTTAAAGGGGGACGGAAGCTCAAGCGTTGTTGTTGTTGTTGTTGTTGTTGTTCACTCGTTAAGAAACTGTTGACAGTTAAAGGGGGACGGAAGCTCAACATTGCTCAAGCGTTGTTGTTGTTGTTGTTGTTGTTGTTGTTGTTGTTGTTCACTCGTTAAGAAACTGTTGACAGTTAAAGGGGGACGGAAGCTCAACATTGCTCAAGCGTTGTTGTTGTTGTTGTTGTTGTTGTTGTTGTTGTTGTTCACTCGTTAAGAAACTGTTGACAGTTAAAGGGGGACGGAAGCTCAACATTGCTCAAGCGTTGTTGTTGTTGTTGTTGTTCACTCGTTAAGAAACTGTTGACAGTTAAAGGGGGACGGAAGCTCAAGCGTTGTTGTTGTTGTTGTTATTGTTGTTGTTGTTATTATTAGCCTGTTGACTTCCTTGTAAAGACTAGAACTGTCAGTCCTGTTGCAAGTACTGCAGGGATGTCTTGTGCCGTCTACACCTCATCTGCATGCTTGCTCAGACTAAACACTGTACCCATTGCTCGATCAGTTTGGGGCATTGATTCCTGCTGCCTCTGTACGCCGGTCTTAACACATGATCCAGATGTGTCCGAGGCGAGACTTAGTGCTTTAAAACTTGAGACGGCATTCCAGGAGAATGTGTTGAATCAGGTGAAGTAGGAAGTGTGTTTGTAGGGCTGTATGGATCTCGGTCAATCTATGTAACTCGGTGGATGGCTTGTATTTATCCATCGCTGTTGTGTAACACTGTTATGGGACCCGAGACAAAACACCTGATACAGTACAGCCTCATTCATACTCTCATTGTCTGACATTATTTTATACATATGTGTGGTGTTTGCTATTTTATACATGTGTGGTGTTTGCTATTTTCTGTGTTGAATAAATCCTGCTACCAGCAATGACAGTGGTTGGGGTGAATGACTGACTGCCTATCACATGTACAGCCACAGTAAGTCGTGGTGGCAATGGTCATACAGTGGTCATTCAGTCATACAGTGGTCAAACAGTCAAAGTGGTCATACAGTCATAGAGTCATAGTGGGCATACAGTGGTCATACAGTCATAGCGGTCATACAGTCATAGCGGTCATACAGTCACAGTGGTCATACAGTCACAGTGGTCATACAGCCACAGTGGTCATACAGTCAAACAGTGGTCATACAGTCATACAGTGGTCATACAGTCACAGTGGTCATACAGTCATATTGGGCATACAGTCACAGTGGTCATATAGTTACAGTGGTCATACAGTCACAGTGGTCATGCAGTCATACAGTGGTCATACAGTCACAGTGGTCATACAGTCAAACTGGTCATACAGTCATAGTGGTCATACAGTCATAGTGGTCATACAGTCACAGTGGTCATACAGTCACAGTGGTCATACAGTCATAGTGGGCATACAGTCACAGTGGTCATACAGTCACAGTGGTCATACAGTCACAGTGGTCATACAGTTACAGTGGTCATACAGTCACAGTGGTCATGCAGTCACAGTGGTCATACAGTCAAACAGTGGTCATACAGTCATAGTGGTCATACAGTCATAGTGGTCATACAGTGGGTATACAGTCACAGTGGTCATACAGTGGTCATACAGTCACAGTGGGCATACAGTCACAGTGGGCATACAGTCACAGTGGTCATACAGTCACAGTGGTCATACAGTCACAGTGGTCATACAGTCACACTGGTCATGCAGTCACAGTGGTCATACAGTCAAACAGTGGTCATACAGTCATAGTGGTCATACAGTCATAGTGGTCATACAGTCACAGTGGTCATACAGTCACAGTGGTCATACAATCATAGTGGGCATACAGTCACAGTGGTCATACAGTTACAGTGGTCATACAGTCACAGTGGTCATGCAGTCATACAGTGGGCATACAGTCACAGTGGTCATACAGTCAAACAGTGGTCATACAGTCACAGTGGTCATACAGTCATAGTGGTCATACAGTCATAGTGGTCATACAGTGGGTATACAGTCACAGTGGTCATACAGTGGGCATACAGTCACAGTGGGCATACAGTCACAGTGGTCATACAGTCACAGTGGTCATACAGTCACAGTGGTCATGCAGTCACAGTGGTCATGCAGTCACAGTGGTCATGCAGTCACAGTGGTCATACAGTCAGTGGTCATACAGTCACAGTGGTCATGCAGTCACAGTGGTCATGCAGTCACAGTGGTCATACAGTCACAGTGGTCATGCAGTCACAGTGGTCATGCAGTCACAGTGGTCATACAGTCATAGTGGTCATGCAGTCACAGTGGTCATACAGTCACAGTGGTCATACAGTCACAGTGGTCATGCAGTCACAGTGGTCATGCAGTCACAGTGGTCATACAGCCACAGTGGTCATACAGTCACAGTGGTCATGCAGTCACAGTGGTCATGCAGTCACAGTGGTCATGCAGTCACAGTGGTCATACAGTCACAGTGGTCATGCAGTCACAGTGGTCATGCAGTCACAGTGGTCATACAGTCATAGTGGGCATACAGTCACAGTGGTCATACAGTCACAGTGGTCATGCAGTCACAGTGGTCATACAGTCACAGTGGTCATACAGTCACAGTGGTCATGCAGTCACAGTGGTCATGCAGTCACAGTGGTCATACAGCCACAGTGGTCATACAGTCACAGTGGTCATGCAGTCACAGTGGTCATGCAGTCACAGTGGTCATGCAGTCACAGTGGTCATACAGTCACAGTGGTCATGCAGTCACAGTGGTCATGCAGTCACAGTGGTCATACAGTCATAGTGGGCATACAGTCACAGTGGTCATACAGTCACAGTGGTCATGCAGTCACAGTGGTCATACAGTCACAGTGGTCATACAGTCAGTGGTCATACAATGGTCATACAGTCATAGTGGTCGTACAGTGGTCATACAGTCATAGTGGTCATACAGTGGTCATGCAGTCACAGTGGTCGTACACTGGTCATACAGTCATAGTGGTCATACAGTGGTCTTACCGTCATACAGTGGTCATACAGTGGTCTTACAGTCATACAGTGGTCTTGCAGTCGTACAGTGGTCTTACAGTGGTCTTAAAGTCATACAGTGGTCTTACAGTCATACTCGATAATTTACAGATGCCTTCATATAGCTGGATTATTTCGTTGAGATTTTGATCTTTTCAATACATTTTTCATTATGCATCCATCTTTGTGATTAAAGTCAGTGATTTATAACTATGGTAAAGACTTTTCTTTCTGATATAAAATACAAGATCAGCGTACTGGACACACATCTATTGTCCTGTATCAACTGATTGGGTATCATCTTGGTACGGCATTGAACAAAAGCCAAAAAACAAATCATTTACCGGTGATTACAGGACGAGCTCAGTCCTGGAAGCATTACAGCATGTCAGGTGTTAATTGTTAAGCTCTGCACTCGGGAATAGTCCAGCTATAGGACGGCGGGCTGTAACTAATGCAGTGATTGACATCATGAGCATTGATCTACTCAATAGGGATACAGTGACATGCATCAACCAAGTCTGACCACTGATTCATAAACAACATGGCAACTGCCATGCTGAATTCTACGATTGCAGAATTTGCAGAGCATGTGTACCGTCAACTGGGCGTCGACACATATTTTACAAATCTGTTCTCATTTTTAATGAAGGTGCTCACGTGATCTGATGCACTTTGCATGGTAAAACACATTTTATTACACTAAAGATCTTTATTAATGGTGAGTTCATCTTGACTGGGCGCCACCATTTTATTTGAAGCAAATGCAAGTGATATGAAAGGTTGAACCTGATAGGTCACTTTTAGGGACTTAGAAGGGACATAAATTGAAATAGCCACTGATGACGCTACAATCAAACGCAGGAAGTCCAGTCAAATTCAGCAATGGTGGAAACTGGACTTTTAGAGTCAGTTAACACCCTTGCCTCGGGAAAATGATCCAGACCAGCATGATATGACAGCAGAATGCTGACTGGGCATTTGAAAAGATTGACTCACTCATTCACTAATGCAACCTGTTTGTTTCCAGGGGGGTGTCGAGCACGGTGCGGCGGTGTGTGGAGAAGGCATCAGGGACAGAGTACGCCGTCAAGATCATCGACATCAGCGGGGAGAAGGGTGAGGAACACCAGGTGGAGCAGCTGAGGCGCGACACCTCCCGCGAGATCAACATCCTGCGCATGTGTGCTGGACACCCACATATCAGTAAGTTCATTGTCACAGTGCCGGACACCCACATATCAGTAAGTCCATTGTCACAGTGCCGGACACCCACATATCAGTAAGTCCATTGTCACAGTGCCGGACACCCACATATCAGTAAGTTCATTGTCACAGTGCCGGACACCCACATATCAGTTAGTTCATTGTCACAGTGCCGGACACCCACATATCAGTAAGTTCATTGTCACAGTGCCGGACACCCACATATCAGTAAGTCCATTGTCACAGTGCCGGACACCCACATATCAGTAAGTTCATTGTCACAGTGCCGGACACCCACATATCAGTAAGTCCATTGTCACAGTGCCGGACACCCACATATCAGTAAGTTCATTGTCACAGTGCCGGACACCCACATATCAGTAAGTTCATTGTCACAGTGCCGGACACCCACATATCAGTAAGTTCATTGTCACAGTGCCGGACACCCACATATCAGTAAGTTCATTGTCACAGTGCTGGACACCCACATATCAGTAAGTTCATTGTCACAGTGCACGACACCCACATATCAGTAAGTCCATTGTCACAGTGCCGGACACCCACATATCAGTAAGTTCATTGTCACAGTGCCGGACACCCACATATCAGTAAGTTCATTGTCACAGTGCCGGACACCCACATATCAGTAAGTTCATTGTCACAGTGCATGACACCCACATATCAGTAAGTTCATTGTCACAGTGCACGACACCCTCATATCAGTAAGTTCATTGTCACAGTGCCGGACACCCACATATCAGTAAGTTCATTGTCACAGTGCACGACACCCACATATCAGTAAGTTCATTGTCACAGTGCCGGACACCCACATATCAGTAAGTTCATTGTCACAGTGCATGACACCCACATATCAGTAAGTTCATTGTCACAGTGCCGGACACCCACATATCAGTAAGTTCATTGTCACAGTGCACGACACCCACATATCAGTAAGTTCATTGTCACAGTGCACGACACCCACATATCAGTAAGTTCATTGTCACAGTGCTGGACACCCAAATATCAGTAAGTTTATTGTCACAGTGCACGACACCCACATATCAGTAAGTTCATTGTCACAGTGCACGACACCAACATATCAGTAAGTTCATTGTCACAGTGCACGACACCCACATATCAGTAAGTTCATTGTCACAGTGCTGGACACCCACATATCAGTAAGTTTATTGTCACAGTGCTGGACACCCACATATCAGTAAGTTCATTGTCACAGTGCACGACACCCACATATCAGTAAGTTCATTGTCACAGTGATGGACACCCACATATCAGTAAGTTTATTGTCACAGTGCATGACACCCACATATCAGTAAGTTCATTGTCACAGTGCACGACACCCACATATCAGTAAGTTCATTGTCACAGTGCCGGACACCCACATATCAGTAAGTTCATTGTCACAGAGCCGGACACCCACATATCAGTAAGTTCATTGTCACAGTGTTGGACACCCACATATCAGTAAGTTCATTGTCACAGTGCCGGACACCCACATATCAGTAAGTTCATTGTCACAGTGCTGGACACCCACATATCAGTAAGTTCATTGTCACAGTGCCGGACACCCACATATCAGTAAGTTCATTGTCACAGTGCTGGACACCCACATATCAGTAAGTTCATTGTCACAGTGCCGGACACCCACATATCAGTAAGTTCATTGTCACAGTGCCGGACACCCACATATCAGTAAGTTCATTGTCACAGTGCTGGACACCCACATATCAGTAAGTTCATTGTCACAGTGCCGGACACCCACATATCAGTAAGTTCATTGTCACAGTGCTGGACACCCACATATCAGTAAGTTCATTGTCACAGTGCCGGACACCCACATATCAGTAAGTTCATTGTCACAGTGCCGGACACCCACATATCAGTAAGTTTCATTGTCACAGTGCCGGACACCCACATATCAGTAAGTTCATTGTCACAGTGCCGGACACCAACATATCAGTAAGTTCATTGTCACAGTGCCGGACACCCACATATCAGTAAGTTCATTGTCACAGTGCTGGACACCCACATATCAGTAAGTTCATTGTCACAGTGCACGACACCCACACATCAGTAAGTTCATTGTCACAGTGCCGGACACCCACATATCAGTAAGTTCATTGTCACAGTGCTGGACACCCACATATCAGAAAGTTTATTGTCACAGTGCCGGACACCCACACATCAGTAAGTTCATTGTCACAGTGCCGGACACCCACATATCAGTAAGTTCATTGTCACAGTGCCGGACACCCACATATCAGTAAGTTCATTGTCACAGTGCTGGACACCCACATATCAGTAAGTTCATTGTCACAGTGCCGGACACCCACATATCAGTAAGTTCATTGTCACAGTGCCGGACACCCACATATCAGTAAGTTCATTGTCACAGTGCCGGACACCCACATATCAGTAAGTTCATTGTCACAGTGCCGGACACCCACATATCAGTAAGTTCATTGTCACAGTGTTGGACACCCACATATCAGTAAGTTCATTGTCACAGTGCTGGACACCCACATATCAGTAAGTTCATTGTCACAGTGCCGGACACCCACATATCAGTAAGTTCATTGTCACAGTGTTGGACACCCACATATCAGTAAGTTCATTGTCACAGTGTTGGACACCCACATATCAGTAAGTCCATTGTCACAGTGCGGGACACCCACATATCAGTAAGTTCATTGTCACAGTGCCGGACACCCACATATCAGTTAGTCCATTGTCACAGTGCCGGACACCCACATATCAGTAAGTTCATTGTCACAGTGCCGGACACCCACATATCAGTAAGTTCATTGTCACAGTGCCGGACACCCACATATCAGTAAGTTTCATTGTCACAGTGCCGGACACCCACATATCAGTAAGTTCATTGTCACAGTGCCGGACACCAACATATCAGTAAGTTCATTGTCACAGTGCCGGACACCCACATATCAGTAAGTTCATTGTCACAGTGCTGGACACCCACATATCAGTAAGTTCATTGTCACAGTGCACGACACCCACACATCAGTAAGTTCATTGTCACAGTGCCGGACACCCACATATCAGTAAGTTCATTGTCACAGTGCTGGACACCCACATATCAGAAAGTTTATTGTCACAGTGCCGGACACCCACACATCAGTAAGTTCATTGTCACAGTGCCGGACACCCACATATCAGTAAGTTCATTGTCACAGTGCCGGACACCCACATATCAGTAAGTTCATTGTCACAGTGCTGGACACCCACATATCAGTAAGTTCATTGTCACAGTGCCGGACACCCACATATCAGTAAGTTCATTGTCACAGTGCCGGACACCCACATATCAGTAAGTTCATTGTCACAGTGCCGGACACCCACATATCAGTAAGTTCATTGTCACAGTGCCGGACACCCACATATCAGTAAGTTCATTGTCACAGTGTTGGACACCCACATATCAGTAAGTTCATTGTCACAGTGCTGGACACCCACATATCAGTAAGTTCATTGTCACAGTGCCGGACACCCACATATCAGTAAGTTCATTGTCACAGTGTTGGACACCCACATATCAGTAAGTTCATTGTCACAGTGTTGGACACCCACATATCAGTAAGTCCATTGTCACAGTGCGGGACACCCACATATCAGTAAGTTCATTGTCACAGTGCCGGACACCCACATATCAGTTAGTCCATTGTCACAGTGCCGGACACCCACATATCAGTAAGTTCATTGTCACAGTGCCGGACACCCACATATCAGTAAGTTCATTGTCACAGTGCCGGACACCCACATATCAGTAAGTCCATTGTCACAGTGCCGGACACCCACATATCAGTAAGTTCATTGTCACAGTGCACGACACCCACATATCAGTAAGTTCATTGTCACAGTGCACGACACCCACATATCAGTAAGTTCATTGTCACAGTGCTGGACACCCAAATATCAGTAAGTTTATTGTCACAGTGCACGACACCCACATATCAGTAAGTTCATTGTCACAGTGCACGACACCAACATATCAGTAAGTTCATTGTCACAGTGCACGACACCCACATATCAGTAAGTTCATTGTCACAGTGCTGGACACCCACATATCAGTAAGTTTATTGTCACAGTGCTGGACACCCACATATCAGTAAGTTCATTGTCACAGTGCACGACACCCACATATCAGTAAGTTCATTGTCACAGTGATGGACACCCACATATCAGTAAGTTTATTGTCACAGTGCACGACACCCACATATCAGTAAGTTCATTGTCACAGTGCACGACACCCACATATCAGTAAGTTCATTGTCACAGTGCCGGACACCCACATATCAGTAAGTTCATTGTCACAGTGCCGGACACCCACATATCAGTAAGTTCATTGTCACAGTGCTGGACACCCACATATCAGTAAGTTCATTGTCACAGTGCCGGACACCCACATATCAGTAAGTTCATTGTCACAGTGCTGGACACCCACATATCAGTAAGTTCATTGTCACAGTGCCGGACACCAACATATCAGTAAGTTCTTTGTCACAGTGCCGGACACCCACATATCAGTAAGTTCATTGTCACAGTGCCGGACACCAACATATCAGTAAGTTCATTGTCACAGTGCCGGACACCCACATATCAGTAAGTTCATTGTCACAGTGCTGGACACCCACATATCAGTAAGTTCATTGTCACAGTGCCGGACACCCACATATCAGTAAGTTCATTGTCACAGTGCCGGACACCCACATATCAGTAAGTTCATTGTCACAGTGCTGGACACCCACATATCAGTAAGTTCATTGTCACAGTGCCGGACACCCACATATCAGTAAGTTCATTGTCACAGTGCTGGACACCCACATATCAGTAAGTTCATTGTCACAGTGCCGGACACCCACATATCAGTAAGTTCATTGTCACAGTGCCGGACACCCACATATCAGTAAGTTCATTGTCACAGTGCCGGACACCCACATATCAGTAAGTTCATTGTCACTGTGCCAGACACCCACATATCAGTAAGTTCATTGTCACAGTGCCGGACACCCACATATCAGTAAGTTCATTGTCACAGTGCTGGACACCCACATATCAGAAAGTTTATTGTCACAGTGCCGGACACCCACACATCAGTAAGTTCATTGTCACAGTGCCGGACACCCACATATCAGTAAGTTCATTGTCACAGTGCTGGACACCCACATATCAGAAAGTTTATTGTCACAGTGCCGGACACCCACACATCAGTAAGTTCATTGTCACAGTGCCGGACACCCACATATCAGTAAGTTCATTGTCACAGTGCCGGACACCCACATATCAGTAAGTTCATTGTCACAGTGCCGGACACCCACATATCAGTAAGTTCATTGTCACAGTGCCGGACACCCACATATCAGTAAGTTCATTGTCACAGTGCTGGACACCCACATATCAGTAAGTTCATTGTCACAGTGCTGGACACCCACATATCAGTAAGTTCATTGTCACAGTGCCGGACACCCACATATCAGTAAGTTCATTGTCACAGTGCTGGACACCCACATATCAGTAAGTTCATTGTCACAGTGCCGGACACCCACATATCAGTAAGTTCATTGTCACAGTGCCGGACACCCACATATCAGTAAGTTCATTGTCACAGTGCCGGACACCCACATATCAGTAAGTTCATTGTCACAGTGCCGGACACCCACATATCAGTAAGTTCATTGTCACAGTGCCGGACACCCACATATCAGTAAGTTCATTGTCACAGTGCTGGACACCCACATATCAGAAAGTTTATTGTCACAGTGCCGGACACCCACACATCAGTAAGTTCATTGTCACAGTGCCGGACACCCACATATCAGTAAGTTCATTGTCACAGTGCTGGACACCCACATATCAGAAAGTTTATTGTCACAGTGCCGGACACCCACACATCAGTAAGTTCATTGTCACAGTGCCGGACACCCACATATCAGTAAGTTCATTGTCACAGTGCCGGACACCCACATATCAGTAAGTTCATTGTCACAGTGCCGGACACCCACATATCAGTAAGTTCATTGTCACAGTGCCGGACACCCACATATCAGTAAGTTCATTGTCACAGTGCTGGACACCCACATATCAGTAAGTTCATTGTCACAGTGCTGGACACCCACATATCAGTAAGTTCATTGTCACAGTGCCGGACACCCACATATCAGTAAGTTCATTGTCACAGTGTTGGACACCCACATATCAGTAAGTTCATTGTCACAGTGTTGGACACCCACATATCAGTAAGTCCATTGTCACAGTGCGGGACACCCACATATCAGTAAGTTCATTGTCACAGTGCCGGACACCCACATATCAGTAAGTTCATTGTCACAGTGCCGGACACCCACATATCAGTAAGTTCATTGTCACAGTGCCGGACACCCACATATCAGTAAGTTCATTGTCACAGTGCCGGACACCCACATATCAGTAAGTTCATTGTCACAGTGCCGGACACCCAAATATCAGTAAGTTCATTGTCACTGTGCCGGACACCCACATATCAGAAAGTTTATTGTCACAGTGCCGGACACCCACACATCAGTAAGTTCATTGTCACAGTGCCGGACACCCACATATCAGTAAGTTCATTGTCACAGTGCTGGACACCCACATATCAGAAAGTTTATTGTCACAGTGCCGGACACCCACATATCAGTAAGTTCATTGTCACAGTGCCGGACACCCACATATCAGTAAGTTCATTGTCACAGTGCCGGACACCCACATATCAGTAAGTTCATTGTCACAGTGCCGGACACCCACATATCAGTAAGTTCATTGTCACAGTGCCGGACACCCACATATCAGTAAGTTCATTGTCACAGTGCCGGACACCCACATATCAGTAAGTTCATTGTCACAGTGCCGGACACCCACATATCAGTAAGTTCATTGTCACAGTGCCGGACACCCACATATCAGTAAGTTTATTGTCACAGTGTTGGACACCCACATATCAGTAAGTTCATTGTCACAGTGCTGGACACCCACATATCAGTAAGTTCATTGTCACAGTGCCGGACACCCACATATCAGTAAGTTCATTGTCACAGTGTTGGACACCCACATATGAGTAAGTTCATTGTCACAGTGTTGGACACCCACATATCAGTAAGTCCATTGTCACAGTGCGGGACACCCACATATCAGTAAGTTCATTGTCACAGTGCCGGACACCCACATATCAGTAAGTCCATTGTCACAGTGCCGGACACCCACATATCAGTAAGTTCATTGTCACAGTGCCGGACACCCACATATCAGTAAGTTCATTGTCACAGTGCCGGACACCCACATATCAGTAAGTCCATTGTCACAGTGCCGGACACCCACATATCAGTAAGTTCATTGTCACAGTGCCGGACACCCACATATCAGTAAGTTCATTGTCACAGTGCCGGACACCCACATATCAGTAAGTTCATTGTCACAGTGCCGGACACCCACATATCAGTAAGTTCATTGTCACAGTGCCGGACACCCACATATCAGTAAGTTCATTGTCACAGTGCCGGACACCCACATATCAGTAAGTTCATTGTCACAGTGCCGGACACCCACATATCAGTAAGTTCATTGTCACAGTGCCGGACACCCACACATCAGTAAGTTCATTGTCACAGTGCCGGACACCCACATATCAGTAAGTTTATTGTCACAGTGCCGGACACCCACATATCAGTAAGTTCATTGTCACAGTGCCGGACACCCACATATCAGAATGTACATTGTCACCGACACCCACATATCAGAATGTACATTGTCACCGACACCCACATATTAGAACGTACATTGTCACCGACACCCACATATTAGAACATACATTGTCGAACTCACACAAAAATATTCACATCTATCCTGTGCCAATCTTCTTACAACAATCCATGGGTGGGCTGACAGTTGTTTAAGTTGAAGAAGTGTGCTACCCCCAGGGTTATAGACTGATGACATCAAGAATGCTTACATCATTTAACTATACCATCTCTGGGGGGATTGCTGATGCATATGGTGGCGTCTAGTAACAGGGGCTATTTTATTTCATAGCCCCAGCAGAGCTGATTGAATTTTTTATTATGAATATGACTTTTAAAAAACATCCAATGTAGTACAGATTTATGGAACAGATATTGTCTATCAGCTTTTAAGACATACGCTATCAGTATGCATTTTCTGAAGCTAAATTGTATTTTAGCTGCTAAGAACCAGGCTAATATGCATTTTAAGAATGCAGAACCTACTGTAGTTGAAATATGGCCATTGTATTAACCAGAATCCTCCTGTACATGTCATATTTGTTTCGTTTCAGTTGAGCTCCATGACGTGTTTGAAACACCGACATTCATCTTCCTGGTGTTTGAATTGTAAGTATTTGTCATCAGACTACTGTATTCAGTGAGTGTCGGACTTTTATGTAGGATGGCTGCAGAGAAACGTAGTGCTCTTCTGTTTTATCTTAGGCTTATGACATTCGTAGCGCTAAGATACTTTGTTGACAATACCAGTGGCTGATGTGAGCAACTGGGTACAAAGACATTTTATCAATAACGTCAGCGAGGATTTTAAATCTGTCGCAGGCTAACACGGGGAAAAAGCATATTTTTTTATAAGCTAATTCAATGTTTTTTCTCATGAGTTGAGAAAAGTGATATTTTCATTGCAGTGAACATAACACTTAATATTTCACTGCAGTGAACATAACACTTTGATGGAACTGTTGTGGTACACGAGTTACCTCCCCACAAATTGTCTCCCTTTATCATAAGTGTCTAGCCCATAAACAAACTGTTGATTGCCTTTTTATGTTAGTTCCACATTAGGAAGGAAAAATTATGAGAGACAGTCATTTGTGGAGTTAATATCGCTTCTTGCCGTTTGTTATTCTCTTGAAAATGTTTCATTGTAATCCTATTTCTCATTTAACTTGTCAGTCAAGACTGTTCGTTTTGCACAGCACCATTTTTGTTACTTGCATGTATTCTTTTGTTTCCAATATGGATTGTATGTAATCTGAAGATCACGTGACTGGTCGATTAAGCCTCATAAACCCCTAATGACAAGTATCATTGCATATGCTTCAGACCATGTCTCTGTCCAATAAGGTTGAGAAATTGTTGCAGTGGAAATTCTTATTTAAAGTCTAGAGCTCCAGATAACTTTTGAACAGTTTAGTTTTTACTTGTCGGTTTCTATCTTAATTGGTTTCTTACATTTTTCATTGAGTAACCAATATTTTTTCACTTATATATTCATCACTCTTCTTGGTTTTTCCCAAAATGAGTAAACATTTTGAGATTTAAAAAAAAAGAGATTATGTTTCAGATGTTTATAACGGTTCTAAATATAGGCTTGACTCGGATAGTAAATGAGCTCGTAATTGTGTTTCGGAAATTAGATTCGTTCTATGCATGCTGAAAAAGCTTCATTAGGTATATACACATGCTGTTTTTATACATTTGAGTTTTTCATTTAATGCATGTGTTGCTGTACATAAGTTAATTGAAAGTAATTGGGCTTTGAATATTTGGGGGGTTATTTTATGCAAATATGCAGCTTATCTGTAGCTCTGGAAGTCTATCCTATACCATGAAGGTCTAGCATGTAGTGAGCTATGTCAGACTGGGATGCTGTAATCAGGGCAATCATTATGAAACATCACAGTCATTTGTGAACCATGCAGGTATGTTGTACTACTTGGCAGGTATACAGGGACTGTCTAGGCTTGCTGCTGTCACTGTCAGTGTAAATTTCCAAATGGGAATTAAAAACTTCCATTTTCATGAAAGTATATTTATAACTGATGTCTGTCTGTCTGTCTGTCTGTCTGTCTGTTTGTTGTTTAACGCCGCACTTGGCAATATTCAAGCTATATGACGGCGGTCTGTAGATAATCGAGTCTAGACCAGACAATCCAGTGATTGACATCATTAGCATCGATCCATGCAATTGGGATCAATGACATGCATCAACCAAGTCACCTCTTACCACAGGCATTGTCGCCTTTTGTGGCAAGCATGGGTTGCTGAAGATCTATTCTACCCCGGATCTTCACGGGTCTTATAACTGAAGTGAAGACTTTGTCAAGGTGACTTGTATTTTACTGATAACAGAACCAAAAAAAAAAAAGGCTTAATTTAACATTATTGTATTTAATGTTAAAATTACAACACAAAGTTAAAAGTTGAAAACTTTTAAAAATCCCAATTTTGAACAAAGTAACTATTTTTTCCCAAAGTCATTTTCCCAATCTTAGATAAATCCCTGGTACCGTTTTTGATGTAATAAGCGCCCGGCGATATTTGCTAATATATTGACTAGTGAACAATCCCAATTAGCACCCCTTCGGATTGATCAATGTACACAAGACTTATTTATTCGCGTATAATACACACTTGTGTGTAATATGCACCCTTAATTATAGGCAATTAAATTCTGGAAAAATATATATGTCGTTTATAAACATTTCAGGCTGTCAGCATAAACCACGAAATTTATCTTTCAACTCTGTTGTTTTTTCACCAGAATAATATTCTAATAAGAGCCCCCTTTTTCTAATTTTGAGAGCACCCTGGGGGCTTATTACGTCGAATACGGTATATGCTTTGTTTGGCGTATTGTTCTAAAATGTTCTATGTTAGCTCTTTGTTTTGACGTGAGTGCATCAATCAAACCTATACGGCGCCTTCACTTCAACAACTGTAATACAAATTTTATTCCCTTTGACCTTTAAAATGATACACAGCCATTGCAGATCAACCCACTCATATTGGTGATATCTGAGGAATGTCAGGTGGACTATTTTAAGTAATTGAATTTAGGGTCACCTTGCCACATGATATGGAATCTGTAACAAACCCTTGTGTGTGTCAGTAGAGTACTGCCTATCAAGCTGAGTGATCTTGGCTTGGAGCCAGGAGGAAGCTATTGTGTAAGGGGTAACTTTATCATTCCATCAGAGGTGACGGAGCGTTGTGGGGGAAAAACTGCACAAGCAGGTTTCAGGGTCGCTGTTACCCTCCTCACTGCACATGTAGGGTTCAGGGTCGCCTCTACCCTCCTCACTGCACTCCTCACTGCACTACTGGAGTGGAATGCAGTCACTGCCCTACCCCTAGCCTGGCTCTTTATACAGGAAGTACGGTACCTGACATCCCCTTTCTCTACTCGAGTGGAATGCAGTCACTGCCCTACCCCTAGCCTGGCTCTTTATACAGGAAGTACGGTACCTGACATCCCCTTTCTCTACTCGAGTGGAATGCAGTCACTGCCCTACCCCTAGCCTGGCTCTTTATACAGGAAGTACGGTACCTGACATCCCCTTTCTCTACTCGAGTGGAATGCAGTCACTGCCCTACCCCCAGCCTGACCCTTTATACAGGAAGTACGGTACCTGACATCCCCTTTACTGGAGTGGAATGCAGTCAATGCAGGAGGCAGATGTCTCTTCTTGTATAGTCATCAGTGGGATTGTGCCACATCCTTGCTGACATGCGTGTTCATTGACAAGTGTCACTACGGATATACACATGAAGCACACATCAAGCACACATCAAGCACACATCAACCAACAAGCACACATCAAGCACACATCAAGCACACATCAACCAACAAGCAGTACATGTGTTACAACGTCTGGCAGATGTCGTAAGTAGGGTGTCCATTTCACTCTGTAAATAGCTGGTGTTGGGTTAATGGTCCTTAACCGACTTGTAAACTGACGAAATAAATATTACTGCTTAACAGCAATGTTTGAAAAAATCTAACCCTTTTAGAAATGAACTCGGCTAACAATGACGTTCTGTTTTAATAAAGATATACAGACTTACATCTGTTTTTATTTGTAATGAATTAATTTGCTAAAAATAGGTGTAGTGTTTTCTTTTACAAGTATAAACCGTCTAAAGGCAAGAAATAACAGAAAAAATAAGAAAACATGAGATATCTTATGGTGAAACAATACAGTGTGTTGCAGTAGAAAAAGGAATGTGGTCAAAATGGGTGAAAGAAGGAACATGTGCTGCATAGACAAAACTAAGTCATGACATCTAAAATTGAACAGACTTTCATCTCGGTGGCTCAGTGGGAAAACAGTGGGGTACAAAACTTAACATCATATGTGAAGTAGTCTGTCTTACAGACCCCGATACAAATATATATGCAAGCCCATGCAAGTCTATAATGTTTAGCAAGTCTAGATCACTGCAGTATCTGTTAGTCCTTATGTGAAGTTGCAGGTTCAATTCCATAACGAAAAAGTTTCATTTCTTCTCCTCGATTGTTGAACATTTGAAACACAAAGTCCAAATTTCATCTGCTTCCCAACTCATCTGGTTTGTCTTCTGAAAAATAAAATCTTATACACGGGAGCAAGTATGTTTGATTGGTTTAAATGCAGTTGGGACAGGTCATTCTGTAACTCCAAATGACCTCATACGAGGTCTCTAAATCCTGGATAGATCTAATGATCTCAAACTTGATATTGCTGAGGTCTTACTGACAGGTTTTGATTATTGTGCTTAACAATAGGGGGGGCGGTCGGTTAGCCTAGTGGTTAAAGTGTTTGCTCGTCACGCCAAAGACCAGGGTTCAATTCCCAACATGGGTACAATGTGTGAAGCCCATTTCTGGTGTACCCTGCCATGATATTGCTGGAATATTGCTAAAAGCGGCATAAAACCATATTCACACACTCACTCACTTAACAATAGGATCATGTCATCACAAGTTTTTGTAAGTAAAATAGGGTCAGTGGGGTAGCCTAGTGGTTACAACATTCGCTTGTCACTCCAAAGATCTGGGTTCGATTCCCCACATGGGTACCATAACTGAAGCCCATATCTACTTTATTGGTCCTGTTGTCAGAAAAATATAAGTCAGCTCTACAAAACTGAAATGTTGGTAACCTTTGGATTAAACTTTAACAACATGATTTAGGAAATTTTTAATTCCAATTTGGGAATTTGTACTGACATTGGCTGCAGATTTGGGCTGAATATCGGCCTCTGAGGTAGATACCCTGGTGTAAGATACCCAGTGTTCTGTTTGTTTGTTGTTTAACGCCGCACTCAGCAATTTTCCAGCTCTATGACAGCGGTGTGTAAATAATCGAGTCTGGACCAGACAATCCTGTGATTGATATCATGAGCATTGATCTACAGGTTTGGGATACGATGACATGCATCAACAAAGTCAGCGAGCCTGACCACCTATTGCCTAGTTTGCTGTTAACTGTGTGTTGTGTCTTCATGTTGACTGAATGTTGTGATCTGTTTCAGATGTAAGAAGGGGGAGCTGTTCGACTACCTCACAGAGGTTGTGTCAATGTCGGAGAAGAGGACACGGTTAGTTCTTTATTTTGTTCACATTTCCTTCGTCATGTTTGTGTATCGGGTGGGACACAGGTGATACGTTGTGTAAGGCACCACCATTGTTGCATCCCTTCGCCATTCCAGGATCCACTGATTGTGGGTTCAGATCCTCGATTAGGTCTGATTGTGATTTCTTGGTTTGTCAGCACCATATCCCTGGTGTTAATTTTTTGCTATAGTCTACTGAACGTGAAGTTTTGTAAGGGCTGCAATCACTGCTGTTTAGGGCTGCAATCACTGTTGTTAAGGGCTGCAATCACTGTTGTTTAGGGCTGCAATCCCTCTTGTTTAGGGCTGCAATCACTGTTGTTTAGGGCTGCAATCACTGTTGTTTAGGGCTGCAATCACTGTTGTTTAGGGCTGCAATCACTGTTGTTTAGGGCTGCAATCACTGTTGTTAAGGGCTGCAATCGCTGTTGTTAAGGGCTGCAATCACTGTTGTTTAGGGCTGCAATCACTGTTGTTTAGGGCTGCAATCACTGTTGTTTAGGGCTGCAATCACTGCTGTTTAGGGCTGCAATCACTGTTGTTTAGGGCTGCAATCACTGTTGTTAAGGGCTGCAATCACTGTTGTTAAGGGCTGCAATCACTGCTGTTTAGGGCTGCAATCACTGTTGTTTAGGGCTGCAATCACTGCTGTTTAGGGCTGCAATCACTGCTGTTTAGGGCTGCAATCACTGTTGTTTAGGGCTGCAATCACTGCTGTTTAGGGCTGCAATCACTGCTGTTTAGGGCTGCAATCACTGCTGTTTAGGGCTGCAATCACTGTTGTTTAGGGCTGCAATCACTGTTGTTTAGGGCTGCAATCACTGCTGTTTAGGGCTGCAATCACTGTTGTTTAGGGCTGCAATCACTGTTGTTTAGGGCTGCAATCACTGCTGTTTAGGGCTGCAATCACTGCTGTTTAGGGCTGCAATCACTGTTGTTTAGGGCTGCAATCACTGTTGTTTAGGGCTGCAATCACTGTTGTTTAGGGCTGGTCAGGTGGCCTAGTGGTTAAAGCGATAGCTAATCACGCCATAGACCTGGGTTCGATTCCCGACATGGGTACAATATGTGAAGCCCATTCCTGGTGTCCCCCGCCGTAATATTGCTGGAATATTGCTAAAAGCAGTGAGGGGCGGTCGGGTAGCCTATTGGTTAAAGCATTCGCTCGTCACGCCTAAGACCCGTGTTCGATTCCCAACATGGGTACAATATGTGAAGCCCATTTCTGGTGTCCCCCGCCGTGATATTGCTGGAATATTGCTAAAAGCGGCATAAAACCATACTCACTCTTACAGTCGTACAGTGGTCGCACAGTCATATAGTGGTCATATGGTGGCGTAAAACCACACTCACTCACTCACCTACTAAAAGGAGCGTAGAACCATACTCACACAGTGTTGTTTGAGTGTGTGTAGAGAAAGAGTACTTTCCAAAAAGCTCCACTAATTTTGGTGTTTGTGTTACCCTACTGTAACTTCTTTGATAGGCATTTAGAAGTTGGAGTACTAAGTAAGGATAAGAATTTATGGATGAACAACTTCTTTATTACAATTAAAAGCGACGTTTCGGTGTAGGTTCTAACACCGTTATCAAGCAAGTGATAACGGTGTTAGAACCTACACCGAAACGTTGCTCTTAATTGTAATAAAGAAGTTGTTCATCCATATATTCTTGTCCTTACTTAACCCTACTGTATTTTGTGTTGAGCTGAGTGACTATGTTGCTGTGTTTGCAGGATCATCATGACACAGCTGCTGGACGCGGTAGAGTACGTTCACTCCAAGAACATCGTGCACCGTGATCTGAAGGTACACCTTAGGGCTGGGATGGGTGAATCGGGTACTCGGGTCAGGTGGGTACTGAGTAGGACCAGGGTATCCACAGGACTACCCGGACCTGGTTAGTCACATGATATTGTTTAATGACAAAAATGACTTTATATGTATGAATAAAGATAAAACTTCAGTCAACTTCAGTTGATGCATGGCCTGATCGTTATATACGACTATTTAAATACATTTTGCCAGGGCTACGTTCAAACATTCGGACATTTGGACCTATCTCTTGAGACCTACAGGGTTGGGTAATGGGGGTGGGTACCCGGGGAAGTAAATCTGGACTCGTCTCAGCCCTAAAGTACTCACGGAAATGAAAAAAAACTGTTTTTCTCAATTTAAAAATCGACACAAAGTGTTACGTAGCTGTAAATACAAAATAACAAAACAACTCGAAAAGTACTAGTCTGGATTTGCTAGTTTGATCTCAGTGAACAATACAAAATGTACTTTACAGGAGGTAATTTGTCGGCACTTTCAACATTAAAAAATAAAACTAAGTCCAAATTGACATAGCAGAAACAGACTATAGGCATTACGCACCTGTTCTCAGCTGTCGTCAAGGTGTCATAGGTCACCTTGATCTACTTACACCTGGTTATGCCCTGTTTCACAATAGTCTCTTTTATTCACATTTTTACACACTTTTACGTGTAAAAAGGCATAAAAACATTTGATACGCTGTATTTGTGCCACGGCCCAATTAGTACTAATTTAGTTGTTTGAATATTTATATATGTTGTATATTAACAGCAATAATTTAAGATCTGAGGTCGAAAAAACAGTTTTTTTTCATTTCCTTGAGTACTTTAGTACACCTACTCTCCTCAGGCCTTTTCATATTAAACTTTGCTGGTTTTGTCTCCTGGGTGTCACACTCCACTCCACAGGGTGTCACACTCCACTCCACAGGGCGTCATTGTATCCTAAGGGGGCAGTGGGGTAGCCTGGTGGTTAAAGCATTCACCCATCACAGCGAAGGCCTGGGTTTGATTCCACACTTGAGAATATGTGTGTAGCCTCTTTCTGGTGTCCCCTGCCATGATGTTGCTGAAAGTGGTGTGACACAATACACACCCATTGCTGTGTGTCTCGCCATGTTATTCTTGGGAAGAAATTGCTCTAAGTGGTGTGTTCTTGTTGGTAAAGGCGACATGACAAAGTTGGACGGTGCTCATAATAGCAACCACTTGTTTGTCTTGTGAAGCCTAGGTTTTTTAGTGCCTGGAATACTTATCAAAGCGGTGTTAGGGGTGGTGGGGTAATTTAGTGGCTAAAGCATCCGCTCGCCATGCCAAAGACCCGGGTTCGATTCCCCACTTGAGTACAATGTGTGAAGCCCATTTCTGGTGTCCCCCGCCATGATATTTCTGGAATATTGCTGAAACAGAGCAAAGCCATACTCACTGAAAGCGTTAAACCAAAGTTACTCACTCTTGATATAGCTGGAATATTACAGACAGGTGTAAAACAACATTCACTCACTCACTGATGAAATGATGCATTATAGACATTATGTTGGTAATGGCTACAAATTGTTTTACAACTTGAGGAAAAAGGTTAAGTTTTGGTGTATTTGTGTGATATTTGTGAAAAGTATTCATTCTTATAGTAATATACTAAGGCAAATAACACCTATTGTAAGGATGACTTGGTTGATGCATGTCATCATATCCCAATTGCGTGGATCGATGCTCATGATATTAATTACTGGATTGTCTGGTCCAGCCGTCATCTAGCTGGAATATTGCTGAGTGAGGTGTTAAACAACAAACCAACCAACTATTGTTAGGAAATTTGTGGAACAAAGAGTCAATTGATTTCAATAAATGCTAATATGTAGTACTCAGTGTTACCATGGCTAAGATTATATTATAAGTGTGGGATATACGATTCTTTAGGAAGTTGACACTGCAAATGTGTTCTTTGTTCCTGGGGGACATATTGAGAAGATGTCAACTGTTTTTTTCAGCCTGAGAACATTCTACTGGACGACAATCTGAACGTGAAGCTGTCTGACTTTGGCTTTGCTACTGTGCTAGCCCCAGCTGAAGAACTCACAGGTGAGAGTAGTGAATACAGAATGGAATATTGCTGACTGCGGTGTAATGCAGCATTCCCTCCCTCTCCCAGTTGCCCATGCTGGCTGGGGCGGTCAGGTAGCCTAGTGGTTAAAGCGTTCGCTCGTCACTCCGAAGACCCGGGTTCGATTCCTGACATGGGTACAATGTGTGAAGCCCATTTCTGGTGTCCCCTGCCGTGATATTGCTGGAATACTGCTAAAAGCGGCGTAAAACCATACTCACTCACTCACTCACTCTCTCCCATGCTGGCTGACAAGGATCGTGTGCTGACAGAGTGCATGGCTGATTATGTGCCATCGTGTCATAACAAAATGCATCCTTCTGTCAACCATTTTCATGGCGCAGATATGAATATTCATATGCTGCTGTCAAGTAGCTTGAATGTTATTCATTGTGGGAAGTACACACAAAAGACAGAATGTGTGTTTGTTTGTTTGTTTGTTGTTTTACGCCGCACTCAGAAATATTCCAGCTATATGACGGAGGTTTGTAAATAATTGAGTCTAGACCTGACGATCCGGTGATTGACATCATGTTCATTGATTCACGCAATTGGGATATGATGACATGTATCAACCAAGTCAACAAGCCTGACTACCTGATCACATTAGTCGCCTCTTTCGACAAGCATAGTTGTTCTGTGTTCTTTTAAGCCAAGCATGGGTTGACAGAATGTTTGACTTGGTTGGGTGTGTGACGTTGTACCTTGACAACATGTAACATTGCTCATTCCAACAGCCACTGATTTGCCTAGTCCAGTGTTAGTTGTATGGCTGGTATATTACTGAATGGGGTGTAAACATAAGTGGTCGGTTGCCATAGAGAGTTCTGAATGTCTGGTTGCCATGGAGTCCTTAATGTCCGGTTGCCATGGAGACTCCTGAATGTCTGGTTTTCATGGAGAGTCTTGAATGTGTGGTTGCCATGGAGAGCCTTGAATGTGTGGTTGCCATGGAGTCCTTAATTTCTGTTTGCCATAGAGAGTCCTGAATGTCTGGTTGCCATGGAGAGTCCTGAATATCTCATTGCCATACCTAAATGATCATGTCCTGTGTGAGTGACTGACCTGCCCCTACTGTTTCAGAGTTGTGTGGAACCCCTGGTTACTTGGCGCCGGAGGTTCTCTCAGTGTCAATGTACGACAACGTGCCTGGATACGGCAAGGAAGTTGACATGTAAGACTTTTACAATGTTACGGAAATTTGTCAATCTCATAAAGTAAGGCCTTTAAACGATGTCTCTGCATGAAGAACTGACAAGCTCCCTTGTAGATGTTAGTCAGGCAAATACACTGAAGTGTTACTGCACAGTCTAAATGAAGGATTTATGGGCTCTTATCAGCTTTCCAAAAAACATTCACTTAAATATTTTTAGCACAATGATTTGGAAATTTTGATCCGAATGAAATATTTCCACCGATATGAAATATTTTCTCATATATAGATGCCATGGCGTTCTTAGCTGGGTGTGTGATATATATTAACGCTGCCTTTGTTATTTTCAATTCAGAACTTCGCTTACCTGTGCCCAAAACTTAGTAATAGAAGCGCTGATGCTCATTAGCTGATTAGAAAGTTTACCTGATGTGACCTCATGGAGTGTTGCTAAATGTTCATGCAGAGAGGTATTGTATTTGAGTAGTAGTTCTGATTTTAGTGTCTTATAGTGGACAATGTTTACAGGGGCCTCGTGGCCCAGTCGTCGAAAGCGCTGCAATTTGCTGTGAAGTGCTGTGTTCCTTTGGGCACGCCAGAAACCTACGATCCTGGGTTCGAATCCCAGTTCACTCCGATTATGATTCTAGGTTTGTCAGCACCATACCCATGTTCGTGGGTTTCACCAAAGTGGTATCCTTCTATGACATTCATCACTTAGGGCTTTCCTCCCACATTAAGCTGACAAGACGTGATATGACTGGAATACTGTTCAAAGTGGCGTTAAACTCAACTCACTCACTGAATGTTACCATACACTCCCCTCATTTCCGAAATCCTGGCAGTACCTGTGTGATGTGGTTGTCCTGTTGAACATCACACATCGCGCATCACTCATCACACATCACGCATCACACATCACGCACATCACACATCACGCATCACGCATCACGCATCACACATCACGCACATCACGCATCACACATCACCCATCACGCATCAAACATCACGCATCACACATCACGCACATCACACATCACGCATCAAACATCACGCATCCTTGAATGTCTTTCAGCCGTCTGACATTTTGATATCAAATAATAAAATCCTTCACTTTTCTTGTTACAGGTGGGCATGTGGAGTCATTATGTACACATTGTGAGTACCTGTTCCTGTGTGTCTTCGGGAGTACTGAGATTCATTTATCAGATTTTCATTCCTAAGGGAGCTAGATGCTTATTTTCCCTGTTTTACATTAATAATGTTTCTTGGACAGTAGCATCATACCCATTCTCATGCTTTCACCAACGTGGTAAACATCTAAGACCTGCAGGGCTGTTTATCTCACATCAGACCAATGAAGATCCGCGGTAGAATAGGTCTTCAGCAGCTCATGCTTGTTGTAAGAGACGACTATGCTTGTCGTAAGAGGCTACTAACGGGATCGGGTGGTCAGGCTCGCTGACTTGGTTAATGCATTTCATCGTATCACAGTTGTGTGGATTGATGCTCTTACTATCAATCACTGGATTGTCTGGTCCAGACTCAATTTTTTACAGACCGCTGTCATATAGCTGGAATATTGCTGAGTGCAGCGTTAAACAATAAACAAACCAAGTTGTCTACAGGGTGTAAGTGGTTGTTCTGTGTCCCCAGGCTGTGTGGGTCTCCACCGTTCTGGCATCGGAAGCAGATGATGATGCTGCGAGCCATAATGCAGGGTAACTACCACTTCAACAGCCCTGAGTGGGACGACATCACAGAACCTCCCAAAGAACTGGTGAGTGTCTTATACTGTGTAGAACAGTACAATGCCTTTGGTACTGGCCATGGGCTTGTGTAAAGTGAGCTAGCATGATAAACCTGGGATAAATCTGGGGCAGTACAAGCAGCGACACTACACATGCATGTCGCTATGTGAGTGCAGTTCACACCCCAAGGAGGGGCGGTCGGGTAGCCTAGTGGTTAAAGCGTTCGCTCGTCACGCCAAAGACTCGGGTTTGATTCCTGACATGGGTAACGTGTGTGACGCCAATTTCTGGTGTCCCCCGCCGTAACATTGCTGAAATTTTGCTAAAAGTGGCGTATAACCATCCACACTCACTCACTCACTCACTCACTCACTCACTCGCTCGCTCGCTCGCTCACTCACTTACTTGTACCCAAGGTGTGGATTGTAGCTCGTGATATCCAATCATCTGGTTCAGACTTAATTATAAACAGGCTGGCATCGTATAGCTGGAATGTTGTTGCATGGTCTTGTTACTGTTATGACAAGTTCCTGGGCGAAGAAACCATTGAGTTGTCCATTAGAATCAATCCACTGAGAAAGCTGGAGTCTGCCTTCCCCTAAGCTTCATAACATCTTTGACAAGAAAATACAAGTGGAGAGGCCAAGCTGTCTCATGAGTTCTCGTGGGCTGTGCTTGATTTAAGTATTTTCGTTTGTTTGTAGATCTCCAAGCTGCTAGTGGTTAATCCATCTCAGCGGTACACTGCCAAGGAAACTCTAGCACATCCGTTCTTCAAGAGAGAGGTGAGACGTGCATATTGTTAGGCCTTGTGTTTGTTTGGTTGGTGTACAGATTTCTATTTTCTTATGCATGTCCTAGGGGATTCCGGGGTTAGAATAGGTCTCATGCAGCCTATGCTGGCCGTAAGAGACAACTTAAGGCTCAAATAAATTAAGAAATTGGCTCTCAGGCAATAGTTGTCTTTTGGTTGTTGTTTTTTTTATCTAATTTAGTACGTAACCAAATAAACAAGCAATTGTGTGCAATCAGTGTGGGAAAGGGCCTCCCTACATAAATGTGTTCCTAGATGAGTGTAAGGCTAAAAAAATAATAGTCTTGGTTCTCAGGCACTGCCCACACCATTATAAAGTTCATTGCACGTTTTCTTTTTGTTTCCATTTTCAATTATTTATTGTGCATTGTGTTCAAGTATTAGGATTTCCGTATTTTTTGAAAATGGAATTAAAAACAAAATGTGGGCCAGACGTTATTATGATGTGGGTGGTACCTCAGAACCAAGACTATTATTTTTTTTAGCCTAATACAGTATTTGAATACCAGTGTGTGCATAATACACACATATTATGAGATTCGATTTTATTTCACATCATAAAGATGTTATTATGAGTGGTAGCATGTCTCCAAATACGCAATTTTATTACACTCTCTGTTCATTGTGTATCTGGACTTATATTTGTCCTCCATTATATTACTTTTACATCAATTTCGGTGAAATCGTGGATGAACTGATGGTCAAATCACACCATGAACTTGCCTTGGAACAAACATAAGTCATTAGAGATACAAAGTCCACCGTCTTCCTATTAAAATTTCTTTTGAGTTATGATATTGGCTATGACATTACCGTGTTCGACATAATAAGCGCCCCGCTCTAATAAGCGCCCATGGCAATATTTGCTAATATGTTGGCTTGTGAACAATCCCATTTAGCACCCCTTCTGATTGATCAATGTACACAAGACTTATTTAATCGCGTATAATAGGCACTCGTGTGTTATATGCATTCTTAATTATAGGCAATTAAATTCTGGAAAAATATGTCGCATATAAACATTTCAGTCTGTCAGCATAAACCACGAAATTTGTCTTTCAAGTGTTTTTTCCACCAAAATAATATTCTAATAAGAGCCCCCTATTTCTAATTTTGAGAGCGCCCTGGGCGCTTATTACGTTGAATACGGTAAGTAATTTTAAAACTAAAACACCCATAGATCGGGGAGAAAATGTTTGAACAGCTGATCGCTATTTCCGGCTTATTTTACGAGACAAATACACATGTAATCTTAGTCTCTTTGTATGAAATATTTGAGTTAATATCTATCGCAGCAGCTGGAACATTTGCAGTATGGCTTGCATGTTAGACAGATGCACCCTATTCACTACATTGACACTATACTATGTATACTAAGAAACTTACCAATTTGTTTGTGTTTTGCCAGTTTGTCCCCGTGAAGAAGTTCCATGCTAGGAGAACTTTCAGGGTAAGAATTTCACAGAATAATGCTGCAATTATCTTTGGACCCATGAAGATCTGGAATAGAATAGGTCTTCAGCAACCCATGCTTGCCGTAAAAGGCGACTATGCTTGTTCTAAGAGGGGACTAACGGGATCGGGTGGTCAGGCTTGCTGACTTGGTTGATGCATGTCATAGATCCCAATTGCGTGGATCGATGCTCATGATATCAATCACTGGATTGTCTGGTCCAGACTTGATTGTTTACAGACCGCTGTCATATAGCTGGAATATTGCTCAGTGCGGGGTTAAACAACCAACCAACCTACTTTATTGCAATCACTGTCACATCTGGGCTAGCACTGATGTTTGTATCCCCCTGGGTATTCCGGGTTAGAATAGGTACCCAGCACCCTATGCCGACCGCCGTCATATAGCTGGAATATTGCTGAGTGCGGCGTTAAACAACAAACAAAACAAAAAAACAAAAACACCATCATATGGCTGGAATATTGCTGAGTGTGGCGTTAAACAACAAACAAAGAAAAAAACTAATGTGTGTGCAACATCTGTTTTTCAGGCTGCAATCCTGTGCACAAGGTTCTTTTTCCGATTAAAGCATTTTTATGAGAACCCACCCCCTATATCACTGGATGTGGTGACAACGAACCCCTACAGCGTCAAATTGTTCCGAAAGCTGATAGACGGATGTGCGTTCGGGATGTATGGACACTGGGTCAAAAAGGGAGACAACCAAAACAGAGCTGCTCTGTTCGAGCATTCGCTACGAGATGACTGGAAAAATGATGTGAAACTTTAATGACATGTTGTGCTTAGAATTTTTCAATTTCTATGGAGAATTCATCAAAAGTACTCCCTAGCTGCTCATGGTTAAACAAAGGGTGTGGATGTGACCCATACCTCATGACTGTTACTGTTGACTTGAGTGTTCAGTCTCCCATTGTTGTCAGTTGGATGTCATGTTGAACATGTTTAAATGTCCCAACGTTCCAGCAACTCGTGATTGATAAAGTGAAGCTGCCTGCATCATTCACGGGCAAGGTGACCAGTCCACCTCTGTTTTGCAGCCTGCACACAGTCCTCCAAATTTGGTGTCACTGGTGGAAGAGTCGAGCTATGGTTCCACTACAGAAGCCTCGGATGAACGAGGCATTGTTTGGACTACAGCATGTCTGCTTCAGTGTGTAACAGCGTTCTGTGATACCGCCCTTTGCCCTACACCTCCCCTCACTTCATGTAACTAACACATACTCCGAATGCAGTTCTATGAAATGAATGGTTAGGGTTGGATTGTTTGATTCTGATATATTTTTGAAGATATGGACCTTGTTGAAAGCTGTGTCACCCAAATCTGTGACCCAGATCAACATAGATATTTTGTGAAGATATCGACCTTGTTGAAAGCTGGGTCACCCAAATCTGTGACCCTAATCAACATGGATAGTCTGTGAAGATATCGACCTTGTTGAAAGCTGGGTCACCCAAATCTGTGACCCAGATCAACATGGATAGTCTGTGAAGATATCGACCTTGTTGAAAGCTGGGTCACCCAAATCTGTGACCCAGATCAACATGGATAGTTTGTGAAGATATCGACCTTGTTGAAAGCTGTGTCACCCAAATCTGTGACCCAGATCAACATGGATAGTTTGTGAAGATAACGACCTTGTTGAAAGCTGTGACACCCGAATCTGTGACCCAGATCAACATGGATAGTCTGTGCAGATATGGACCTTGTTGAAAGCTGTGTGTATCCAAGTCTGTGACCCCAATCAACATGAATAGTCTGTGAAGATATCGACCTTGTTGAAAGCTGTGTCGCCCAAATCTGTGACCCCGATCAACATGGATAGTCTGTGAAGATATGGACCTTGTTGAAAGCTGTATCACCCGAATCTGTGACCCAGATCAACATGGATAGTCTGTGAAGATATGGACCTTGTTGAAAGCTGTGTGTATCCAAGTCTGTGACCCCAATCAACATGGATAGTCTGTGAAGATATCGACCTTGTTGAAAGCTGTGTCACCCAAATCTGTGACCCAGATCAACATGGATAGTCTGTGAAGATATGGACCTTGTTGAAAGCTGTGTTCCCCAAATCTGTGACCCAGATCAACATGGATAGTCTGTGAAAATATGGACCTTGAAAGCTGTGTCACCCAATTCTGTGACCCAGATCAACGTGGATAGTCTGTGAAGATATCGACCTTGTTGAAAGCTGTGTGTATCCAAGTCTGTGACCCCGATCAACTTGGATAGTCTGTGAAGATATCGACCTTGTTGAAAGCTGTGTCGCCCAAATCTGTGACCCAGATCAACATGGATAGTCTGTGAAGATATGGACCTTGTTGAAAGCTGTATCACCCGAATCTGTGACCCAGATCAACATGGATAGTCTGTGAAGATATGGACCTTGTTGAAAGCTGTGTGTATCCAAGTCTGTGACCCCGATCAACATGGATAGTCTGTGAAGATATCGACCTTGTTGGAAGCGCTGTGTTACCCAAATCTGTGACCCAGATCAACATGGATAGTCTGGGAAGTTATCGACCTTGTTGGAAGCACTGTATTACCCAATCTGTGTCCAAGTCCAACATGTTTCCTGTCTGTGAAGCTCCTCCACCTCTGCGGGGTTGCTGTAGGAAGTGGAGTACAATCGGTGACTCACTAGTATGTACTGCCATCAGAGCACAAGACACTGGAACTCGTGCTGTGCCAGCTCACACAATCTCATAATCATCTCAGTGTGTTGTCCCCATCAAGCTTGACTGACCAACGGAAGATACTAGTGATGGTTGTTGCGTTACTCTGTGCCAAATGTGTTTGTTTGTATGTCCTTAGATACTTCGGGGCCCACTAGCACAAAGCGATCTTAGCGCTGAGATGATCGTAACTCCCATACTTAGGCTTACGATAGTCTTAGCACTAAGATCGCTTTGTGCAAGTAGGCCCAGGTCTGTCAGCATATCAGGGTAAGTGTGGGAAGAGAATCTACTGACCGGTCTAGGATCAGCGACCAGTAAGGATGCTAAGGGACCGACTATTTGATATTCTAGGTGTGACCCTGGGATTTTATCAAAAAAATGTTTGGAAAAAAATAATTATTCTTCTAACTATTTTTTAAAAAAAAAATTGTCTGCCACAAAAATATATTGTTATAACATGTTTTTTTTTAAAAAAACTAAATATTTAGACTCATAGTTTTAATTGGAAAAATATCTGGTTTTGCAACTGACAGATATCAAGTGTCCCTACAAAATCCCCCAAATATAAAATGGTTCGTCGCAAAACTAAAACTGACCTGGTTTTTAAAGTATCATTGCCCCCATTTTAATGTCACCATAAGGCCATAATGAATTAATTGTTAGATTTTCATCCCCCCATCTAACTGCAAAACACCACCCCACATCATAGGTCCTAAGTACAGCACATTCAAAGAAAATTGTCACTCTTGTTCCCTTCTTCCTCCTTGATGAACTACGGTACACCATATATGGTCGTACAAAAGATTCAAGCTTCATGTGAATCACATCTGTCCACTGTTGGTGTGCAGAGATCCCTTGAAGAGTTTGCTGAAAATGAACAAATAAAATATGAAAAACAAAATGCTTTTTGCATCCTTTTTTTTTTATTTGGATGAAGTGTTATATTAATTTATTGTGGCCTAGCCTGTAGAGCATATTTACATGCCAAAGAGTATCACTGTTCTGCAATAGGTACATAGTGGTACAGCCATCTTCCTGAGGCAAGGGTGTTAACTGACTGTAACCGAACAAGGCTGGAATTTCTGGGCTCGATAGATGTGCCCCAATTGGCGATAAGAGTTATGTCCCTTCTATGTCCCTCCTGTGTCCCTCCTATTGACCAATCAGATTCCACTTCTCATATCACTTGCATTTGCTTCAAACAAAATGGATACCCATGAAGATTCAGGTTAGAATAGATCTACAGCAACCCATGCTTGCTGTGTCAGCTGCATCTCCTATTCACCCAATGTATTTGCACTTCACTATGTACACAGAACGACTATGCCTTTCGTGAGCGACGGCTAACAGGATTAGGTGGTCAGGCTCGTTGACTTGGTTGGTGCATGTCGTCGTATCCCAGTTGCGTAGAACGATGCTCATGATATCTATCACTGAATTGTCTGGTTCAGACACAATTATTGATAGACCACCATCATATAGCTGGAATATTGCGGAGTGCGACAACAAACAAATAAACAAAATGGTGGTACCCAGTCAGGATGATCTTATCGATAATCAAAATCTATAGTGTAATAAAACGGGTTTACAAATCTGATAATCGACTCCGCAGCATTTTACAAACCGGATGTCGATTTCGTTATGCGATTTTAATTTGAATATGCTTAGACTAGTTAGTACAGCTAGTATAGTGATATAACTTCAATATTCCAGTCTAGTTCGGCAAGGGTGGAAACTGGATGTTTATAGTCAGTTAACTGCCTTGCCTTGGGAAGATGTGGTAGAGTCTGAGCTGTGTCTTTGTACATGGTACAACATCCCTCAGTGGTAGACTCAGGATATATCCTGGGCAAATCCAACCAGTCCACAGTGTGTTTCAGGTCAGGGGGTTTATGTAACATAACTCGAGTTTGGAGGCAAACAGGTAGTCCTTTGAGATTTTAACAAGTCATGGATAAGTGAACAAGTGGTCGTGTCTATCACTGAGCAGTGTTGTCATACCTCTTGGGGTGTCATTGTAACCTTAAAGGGTGTTGACACACTGCACAGGGTGTCGTAACTTGAAGGGTGTGGTCATATTCCACAGGGTGTCGTTCTTGCCTAAAGGGTATTGATATTCTCCACAGGGTGTCAGTGTACCCAAAAGGGTGTCACAATACACCATAGCATGTCATTGGAACCCCCCCCCCCCCAAGAAAAAAACCCAAAACAAACCCAACTAATCAACAGCGAAACACACACGCGCCAATGTACCCCGATTCGTAGGATAAGGAGAGGAATTCTCGAAAAGAGCTTTCACAACAACACCTGACTATAGTATGTTTATTTCCATGAATAAAAGATTTGGGGTTTTCCCTGAATGCTTTTCACTTCACATGCCTTTTATTGAGTGCAGGTTTTCTCCACTCAAATATTGATGTTTTATGTCAGAGCATTTGATCAAGGCTATTGGTACAATGTCAAGGTCATTTATAATTCAGGTCATGGTCATTTTCCAGATTTGCATCAAGATTTTATGCTTATCAAAGTTGACATATATGTGTTGTGTGACTTAAGGACTTTGTGAATGTATAGATATTGCCATGTATTGCAGCCATAATATAGCTTGTTATCTTCCCCTTATGCTGGAGCCAGTTCTCCCAAGAAGCAACACTGAGGTCGCAAAACCATCTTTCTTTCTGATTATTTCTACGTTAGTCTGAAAGGGTTATGTTTTATGAGGGGAAAACGTTTATTCTTTATTGGTGTCCTTTTTTAATCACTTGTTGCATATATGGAAACTTTTTACAGCAGTTACACTTTGATGATACTTGTTCTGAAAGAGTTTAGTCTTTGTTGAATCAGCATACAGTGAAACTATGTTTTATCATGGAAATAATCAAGAAAGTTAGCAAAATGGATTTCAAGTAATGGTTTGTTCAATGTCTGGTACACCTTGAAGAATGGTTGAATAACGATTGTGTGCAATATATGAGAAATGACTCGGTGTTTTCGCGTTCTTTATGTTCATGTGGATGTATGAATGAGTAAGTGAACAGTCCATGTTATCTGCTTATGATTCACCCGTCTTCCTGAAGTTTCCATTCAGAGAGTCAGTCGCATGCAGACATGGAACTTCTTATGGATTACATCTTCATTAATTTCAATTGTGTTTCATGGCTACTTCCGGTTTTAACTGTTTTAATCAGAACTTGAAGTTCCTCTTTTAGTATTGACATGAATTCAAATTATAAGTACATAATATTTTTAAGCTTGTGTATGGGTTAAAGATTTCAATCATTGTAAGGGGCGTTGGGGTAGCCTAGTGGTTCAAGTGTTCGCCCATCACGTCGAAGACTGGGTTTGACTCCCCACATGGATACAATGTGTGAAGCTCATTTATGGTGTCCCCCGTCGTGATATTGCTGGAATATTTAGTACTGTAAAACCATACTCACTCACTCACTCACTCACTCACTCACTCATTGTAATTTTTCTTCCATCGTCGTAGATATCATGTCCCTGTGGTGATTCTGGGTAAGAGTATAGGCGTTGAGCAACCTATGCTTGCCGTAAGAGGCTAATGAATGATCTGGTGGTCGGCGACTTGGTTGATGCATGTCATCGTACCCAGACAGCGGGGATCGGTGTTCACATCAGTCACTGGATTGTCTGGCCCAGACCCTATTGTTACCAGACCGCCATGATAAATTATATTGCTGAGTGCGGCATTACACAACAAATACGATCATACATGGAAGTCCACACTTTAATTCTTGTTATCTTTTGTCAGAATTTGTCATCAACATGTACCATCTTTCTCCTTTGTGCGAGGGATATTTGTGACTATTTTGTCAATCATTCTGTACATCTAGGAATGTTGAGTGTTTCCCAGAGTGAAAGAACCGAGTGTATTATCAAGCTACCCTCAGTGCAGTTACCATGGTTACCCCCTTGCCCTAAACAACGACAACGACAACGTTCTGGAGACAGTTCAAAATATGGTGGAAAGGACGAGGCAGGATAGGGCCTATTGGAGTGTCAAATTTTATAGTTGCTGAAAAAAATAAATGATCATATATGTTCAAATGGCTACAACTAAATTTTACCCAAATTTTTTTTTATTTCTGGCTTAATTGATATATGAATTTGGCGAGACTAAGTGAAAAGTGTTATTTCAAAATTTTAAAGAAAATCTAAGTATGAGCAAATCTGTAGCCCGAGACGAATGTTTCACCTTGACCTTTGTGGATGGTTATAATGAAAGTACATGAATGTAGATGTTGGAGGATATCATGGATATCAACCTGTTGTTGGGTCAAATATTTCTTTGCATGTAAAAATCCAGCTGAAATACCAGCAAAAATCATGTAAGGAAAATAATTGTTTGTGTCAACTTCTTTATATTAAGAAACACAATGTTTCAAAGTATATGCTTACTCCTTCATCAGGTGAATGAACGCTATGAGGCAGAGAGCATATATATGTACATGTAAGAAGAACAAAAGTAATAAGATAACAAAAGGTGGAAATTTAAAGGAAGCCAATTGATAATTGGCGCTGATAGGTGATTAGTAATAGACAATAGAAGCCAAAACTTTACAGCGCTGATAGTTATGGACAACTGGAAGCCAGGACTAAATTATCACTGATTGGTAAGCATTTACTCTGAAACTTTGTGTTCCTCATGATAAAGAAGTTGACATCCATAAATTTTCTTCCTTAGGTGTATCACTTCTAAATGCCTTTCAAAGACTTGTCATGTATTTGATAAAAAAGTTATTAAATCAGAAAATCAAATCTGTTTTTCATGATACTAGAGCATGAGTGTAGCCTAGCTAGTCTGCTAGCCCAAGGCTACTAAATTGTGCTGTTGACAAGTATAAACCCACTGACAGTAGTCCTCAATGACTAGCTGCAGTTTAGGGTTACTATTCTGAATATGTTTTAATGCTTCAATTTTGCTACAAATTGGAACTGAATAAAACTGACAAAAAAGTGTGAGCATTTTTGTCTCATTCAAAAGAGCTAGCTACAAGACTCTAAGGACTAGTGAAAGAAAGGTTTTAGTCCTAAAAAAAGCAGGCCTGGGAGAGTAAATCTTCTCAACAACACAGCTTTTACATCAGTCAGTTTGACACTGACCAAAATTTGTCAAGGGTCCAAAGGACCAGCGACAAGAAAACTATGTTGGATCTCTACTGATCCTGTTGGCTCTCTACTGGTCCTGTTTGATCTCTACTGGTCCTGTTTGATCTCTACTGGTTTTGTCAGATCTCTACTGGTCCTGTTTGATCTCTACTGGTCCTGTCAGATCTCTACTGGTCCTGTTGGATCTCTCCTGGTCCTGTTGGATCTCTACTGGTCCTGTCAGATCTCTACTGGTCCTGTTGGATCTCTAATGGTCCTGTTGGATCTCTAATGGTGCTGTCGGATCTCTACTGGTCCTGGTGGATCTCTCCTGATCCTGTTTGATCTCTACTGGTCCTGTCAGATCTCTACTGGTCCTGTTGGATCTCTACTGGTCCTGTTGGATCTCTAATGGTGCTGTCGGATCTCTACTGGTCCTGTCGGATCTCTAATGGTCTGTAAAATTAGAATGTAAACTGGTCTGGCCATGTTGAGGAACTTCTGAAATGAAGGGATAATTTCTTCCAAGCTGAGCACGAAGTTTTGCTATCCCTTCTTGTGAGTGATATGTACATTGTTCATTGTTTTCCACACATTGCACTGGGCAGAATCCTGTTGTCTGGACACAACACTAACTTGACTTGTTGTTCTGAGCTGATGGAGTAAATACAGACCCTGAACCTTGAGTGTGTTTCTCTTGTCTTTCCACAATACGTCATGGGTGAGATCTAAACCTGACGATGTATTGTGGTTTCCTCTAGGGATTGATCCATCGACCTCCATCTCTACAGGCAGACACTCTACCCACTAGACCACGGATCAGGTTCCAGATGAATACTTTACTTTTCAAGAAAAAACCACAAAAACAAAGCATGAGCAGCATTCCATAACTTCACTTTACGTTTATGTAAGAATAATTTTCCTAGGTTTCAGATACCTGATGGTTCGAATCCAAAATCACAACAATACAATTGATGATATTTCTTAAGATGCCGGGGGTACGGGTGGCCAAGTCGTCTAAGGCACCGCGATTCGCTGTCCAGAGTTGCGTCCCTTGGGCACGCACGTAACCTATGATTGTGGCTTCGAATCCTGGTTAGCCCCGATTATGTTTCTACCTGGACTCCCCTTTGGATCCGCCTATGACCACCATTGGTTGCTGGAGGATGGGAGGATGGGTGTACCCTATTCAAACCTGGAATCCCCACTGGGTCCAAGTCCATGGAGTCCATCCTACTGATGTAGTCCACAAAGCACGGTGCCTCAGCAGCTAAGTATTATCTCTGCATCCTGTCCCCTGTACACTGGTGCATCATGGGCCTCCCACAATTCCCCGGGAGCAGTGGTCAGCCGATGGAGAGGGAAGTAGTGGATGGCCATGTCGTTGAAGACGTCGCTGTGATGGAAGACTGGACTCAGAGGGATCTCAACTGTGAACTCCTGTATCTGAAATAAGAGTTGTTCTTATAAACCCAATCCTTGTAAAGGGAGTAGAACTAAGATCATATGATAACAGTTATTGGAATGAAAGCATTACAATGACACCCAGGACTACAGCCATCAGAGATTAAAATTTTAACTCTATAGCTAAAAAAATTTAAGAATTGGTTCTCAGGTAATGACTTTAAAAATATAGTTTTGAAAATATAGTGCGTGCGGGCAGTGTTTTTTTCTTTTTTTTGCTAGTTCAAACTAGTATGTCACCAAATAAACAGTTGTGTACCATCAACCTGCGAAAGGGCCTCCGACATAAACAAGCATACGAACACCTATTGGTGCCATGACCATAACACAAAATGCACAGTAAAGCAGTGGGCATGTAAAGGGACGTAACTGTGTGCTATATTGGATTTCATTGTTTTTTAAGTATTCAGATATTATTTTTTTTTTAAAATGGAAATAAAAACTAAACATGCGGCAGACTTCATGGTGGTGCGGGCGGTGCCTGAGAACCAAGACTATTTTTTTTTAGCCTATAACTATATATTTCCTTGATGTTGATTGGACATTTTAACAACACATATAAAATATTCTCCACTGATATAAAAATATTTTTCACAAAATATGATGATGTCACAATAAGTTGATACATTTGATTCTGATCCAGCAATTTACTGGCCATTCTGTGCAGAACTTAAACAGGTATAATGACGCAACTGGAGGTGTTTATGAAAGATAAGGTGAAATTACGCATCAACCACATGGCTAAAGTTGGAGAAATCATTCGAATCAGTTGATTCTGGAAGTAGAACTCGGGGCTCATTCCAGTACAGATTATAGGTCTCAAGTGGCCATTATTGAAGTTGTGACGATAAAAGAGTTTGTGGCTAATTTTCTGAATCGATTCAATAATGAATAGGTACCTTCAATATATATGATCCCGTTTGTTTTAAAAGTCGCTCTGGAGTCCTGAAATATGATGAAAAATATGTCAGGAGCTTTCATACATTTTGTGAGCTGCAATCTGAAAAGTGGCAGACTTCCATCACAGCTGAACCATGCTGGCATCACAATACAAGGGAGGTAACTCTTAGTTGCCAGAGGCACAATGTTAAACCTGGGTCTTCAGTTTTGTTTGTTTGTTTGTTGTTAACGCTGCCCTCAGTGGGAACAACATTTATAACGAAAACATGCACATGTATATTTCTTATGACATCACGTAATCAATTAGTGATGACATGATTAATGGATGACGCCATGTCATATGTTTCTCAATAATGAAGCACTCATCTTCCCAAGGCAAGAGAGTTAACTGACTTTAAAAGTCCAGTTTCCACCCTTGCTGATCAAGGCTGGAATTACTGGGCTCGAATGTAGCGCTACCAGTGGCTGTTATGAGTTATGTCCCTTCAATGCCTCTCTTATTGACCAATCACATTCAACCTCTCGTATCACTTTGCATTTGCTTCCAAACTCACATCACAATAAGATTCGAATGACGTCTGCAATGCTGTCCGGATGACGGAAACAATACACTGTTGTCTCGTGACATATGACCCTAGGGCAAATGATTCTTATGAACCCTGATATGTTACCCCTCGTATGTAATAAAATAACTTATATCATGTATGTGACAGGTCATGATTACCAAACAGCCAATCACCAGTGATGACAAATGTTAACTCGTGGTGGTAACCCAGGTCAGTGACAGCATGTTCAGTGTGTCTCAGATCACTTAAGTTCTTTTGACTATTTCTTCCATTGTCACTAGGGCTGTAAATTGTAATGATTCCTACGATATCATAGACACTTCAGTCCACACGGTACTTGAATCGGATGTGTGAGACTGCGATACGCTATAAGTAGAACAGGAACTACTAGAGTTACCTCCCTTAATGGCGGCAGTTGTATGGCGCCACCTGTATGCATGGCAGAATACAATTCATTTTGACTGAAGTCACGCAGACTAAAAGTTACATTTAACAACCATGCCTTTATTTGAAACATATTTTTATTGTGGTTTTATTGTTAAAGATTTTGAGAAAACAAAGAAGAAAATGAAGAAAGAGGTTTTAGAGGTTTTTTCAGTGATTTCATCATTTGTTACTATTTGATGTGGTGTAGATATCACAAAGTTGAGACAATTTATGGATAACAATTTTTTTATTTACTGTAAAGGTGACGTTTTGGTATAGACCCATATACTGTTGTCAAGCAAGGCTGAATAACGAACATGGTGTAACATTATTCAGCCTTGCTTGACAAAGCGATAAGGACCTGTACTGAAACGTCGCCTTTACAGTTAAAAAAGAAGTTGTCATCCACAAACTGTGTCTGCTTTGTCATCCATCAACTTCTAACTAATGCCTATCAAACAATTCACCAGTAGTATCATCAGTCTGCATCATGATACAAATCATATCGCAAGATACCAAGTGATACTCAGCTCTAATTGTCACCTTTCCACCATGGCCGTGAAGCTGTTTCCGATGATGACGATGTTGCGGAGTGTGTGTGGCTGCCAGTTGCACCACAGAAGGTTGTTGTAGAGGGCCTTGCCGCAGTGGGGGAGGAAGAACAACGTCGGCACACCACAACGCCTCTTGCCCTCCTGCAGTCAACACAATACGTCACTGAACACGCTGACAAGCACTAGAAAACATTGGTGTAAACATGGCCAGTGGTAGAGAGTGAGTGAGGTTTTACACCGCTTTTAGCAATATTCCAGCAATATCACGGCGGGGGACACCAGAAATGGATGAGAGGATTTGAACGTGTGAAAATGTGTCCAGATCGGTTGATTTATAACCAGGGTATTTTAGAAAAAGGGTTTTTTAATATTTACTTAAAATGTAGTTTACTAAATTAAGCTTTTGGGTAAAATATGGACGCATATGAGAGGGCAAATGATTATTGATTTTGCTTCTCTTAAGTGATAGAGATAACTTTTCATTAGTAGGATGAAATTAGTAGAATCCGGTCTTGTAGTACAAGGGTCAGAAGGGAAATGAATGGATAGAACAAAAGTTGTTAGTCTTGATGTGATCAAATATTTCTGAGTGCTACTACGTGATTGGAATGTCTAAATAACAAGCTTGGGTATCTTTTCAGCGCCTTCCTGTCTGACAGAGTATTGGGTTTTCATCTAGGGTTGTTTTGAGTTGTGGGTATGTTCAGTTGACCAATGATTTGACCATTAATTTAGGAAATTAGTTGAGTGTTTGGTTAGAAGAACTTGATAGAAAGACTGATTGAAATGGGAATTGGGGTTCATAGAGAAGTGAGCATTATGACTCATTACTCATGATGCCAAATTTGAGGAGGGAGGAGCTAAAATTATCATCGATAGTATTTTGTTAGTTGTCCGAGAGTGGTGCAGGGAGTCGGGAGCATACAGCTGAACAGAACGGTTCAATGTAGAGGATCCCGTGTCAGGAAAGAAGTAGAGTTAAACATTCATCAGAAAAACTATCAGGCTTTTCAACGCATCATCTAGGTTTGTGTTGTACTTAAGTAATTCAGGCAACAACAAGAACTTATCTGAGGACCATGTGTGTATATTTATGATTAATTCTATCATAAATAAAAAGAACTTGAGCAAACCATCTGACTTGTGATTTTGAGAGAGCTACATCATCCCTAGAACCAAGGAGTAGTTGATAAGTACAAGTGACCACAGGTAGAAAGGTAAAGTACCCGGAACCTAAGGTTACAGATTATCTTGTTTAACTGAAAATTTAAATTTTCGGTGTGTTCATTGAAATTCCTGCATTCTGATTAGCTGAATTGGTCACGTGTTATTGCATTCATTTCCCAGTGAACTGATGTAGTGGATTCTTAAAGGGGCACTGATCTAACGCAATTCCCCGGACTGGTTGCTGCCTTTGTTATTGTTTTTTTCCCCGTGAGTACCCGGATGATACGCAACGCAACTGAGCGTGACCAGAGACTGGGCTACCGTCTGCAAGGACAGCTAAATGAACTTGAAGGCTGGAGGCAATATTTGTTTTACGCATTTTTGCATAAACACTGATTGGTTAACTGTGATCTATAAAGATTTCGACAAATGGCGCATGTTAATTAATTTCTTCGGCCTAAACAAAGAGACAAAAAGAACAGCGGAGCTCATCGGATGTCGTAATTTGGAAATACCCCAGATGGTTATAGTTTAATACTAAAAAAAGTATCCATGCAGTGAAAGAATTTTCGGGTTTTGGATTGCGTCGATAATACGATTACTACTCCCTTGTTGTCATCCACGTTTTCTCGTCTAACCCTACACTTGTGTATTTGTCGTCATTCCCTTGATGCTCAGTTAATGAATTTATTACAGGTACAGTTAGTGGTAGCACCACTTAGATTACCTGACAAAGGTTCCCATTTGGCATTTATTGTGTCTGGGGTAATTATTCAATCTAAATCCAGGTTGGAAGTGAGGTGAAATGTGTGTTATGTAATATGCACGTGGCAGCCAAGCAAGAGATGAATGATCAGTTCATTTACTTTTTTGTATATCAACGGATCGTTCCTGGTCATCAAAGGATTAACAGAAAATACGTTGATTGATTAATCACTGTTATCTTGCACAGTGGATATGTCAAAAGTGAGTGTTTACATGTCTAGGTTTACTAAAACAAAGGGAATACACTCATATCATGGCGTGAAGTGCCGATGTTAAAACAACATACTGTGTTCAAAGGGATAACTGATAATACGTTGATTGATTGATCATTGTTATCTGTCACTCAATGGAACCGTGGACGTTATGAAAATAGTTGTCACGTGGGCTTTCTCAGCCGACCCTTGAAGACTTGACACCTATGTGAAACACCTGAAACAATCCAAGTGATCAGTTGAGAAACGAACACGGGTTATAATATCCCGAAACGATATATATTTTTTAAAATATTTGATTGTTACAGAGACGCGTGACATCGAATAAGTTTCTTTGTACAGCTGCAGACGAGTGGGATATTGTTCCTTTGTGTGGATATTCACGGATACATTCCTCGAACAAGGAAGCTGCCTAAAATTTATACACATAAATTTGGTTGGTTGTAATTATGGTATTTGCATTTTGTTTTCCTTCATTTGAACCGATTCGTTCTTTTTTCTCTATGTCTTGGTTGGGAAATTCTTCGTTGTTTTCTCCGGTCTTTTCCTTTGTAAGCGTGTATATATTACCGTCAATTTGTAAAATTTGATTCTCTCAGGCAATTTATAAAATATGTAAATATTTCAGCCATTTTGACTAAGAAATCTGTCCAGATTGATTAAGACGAACAAAAGGGCCTACAAACATCACAACAGATTATTATGTAGGATTAGAAGCCAAACAACATAGACATGTACTTTTCAACGAAATGTTTTTCAGTCACTTTGTAAAATATTTAGACGTTTAATAAATATGTTACACATTTTGACAGTAAAAAAATATACACACTATAAAAAAGCAATTCTTAGGTGAAATATTTACTTCGTGTTGCAAGTAAAAATAGTGTAAACGGAAATCGCAAAATTACCAAGCAAGTGACTTATCAAAACTTCGTCACCATTACCGATGCTACCCCCAAAGATACCTACATTTCCTTATTATCTCGAAAACTGTATTTCATTTTGTTGATCAATGTGACCATACGCCCTTATTACAACCGGTATCCATAAACGTGACTAATGCGCTTACGAAAGGCGCAGCAGAGGTCGCGAACTAGTCTAGATTTCTGCTATACATCCGGGTACTCACTGGGAAAAAACAATAACAAAGGCAACAACCAGTCCCGGGGAATTGTGTTAGATCAGTGCCCCTTTAAAGAAGGTGGCACATCGGTTTTTCGATTCATACCTCAATGAACCGAAAAAAATACACGGTCAATCCTTAAATATTCCTGTTCAGTTGGAAAGTGCACGATGCACATGATATCAATCACCGGATTGTCTGGTCCAGACAAGATTATTTACAGACAGCTGTCCTACGGCTGTAATATTGCTGTGGTGTTAAACAACAGACAAACAAATTAATAGTACTACAAAACTTGTGAAAATCTGTGAAAAATATTATTTATCTTTGTGTATATTTTTGTTAAAACTCATATTTCAAGCCATTTTGTTTCGGGCAATAAACATTAAAAAAACTTGTCAAGACTTTTAGGCCTCCTTCCTCTCATCATCCTCAGCTCCCTGGGGAGCATACAACCTAAGCTGCCTGTTAGGCACAACTAGGTTAACAACCACATTGCCATCTCATCCTACTGGGTACCCATTCAGTGCTGGGTGAACAGAGGCACATATCGAACAGTTACTTGCCCAAGGAGATGCCCCATGTGTTACATGTGCTTCAGTGTGGGGCAAATTAACCAGGAAATCAAAACATTCCAGTGGCTGATAGCTGGAGCGACAATCCATGTCACTAGGGTATGACAACACACATCAGCCAGGTCATACATTGTGACCAACTGATCCCCATTCAATTGGCTCTAATGTGAGGTGAATTTGGGTTTTATGTTGCATTAAAGAATATTGCACTTACCATATTCGACGTAATAAGCGCCCCACTCTAATAAGCACCCATGGCGATATTTGCTAATATATTGGCAAGTGAACAATTCCAATAAGCACCCCTTCTGATTCATCAGTGCATGCAAAACTTCCCCCCTCGAAAAATAACTAAAATCCCCCTATTTCTAATTTTGAGAGCGCCCTTGGCACTTATTAGTCGAATACAGTATATAGCAATGTGCATTCATGTGTCAGTGAATGCTTGTACTAGTCTTGACTGGTTTTAAAATACCTACCTGCTCGACAGATGGCTCCAGCTATTATTGTATTCCCTAAATTACCTAAGCATTCTAGTCCTAATTCAAAGTTCAAGATAAATTAACTGTAAAAGTAAAACATTTTATTCTGTTTATATGTTGACATAAAGTGTCTGTGCTCATTTTCTATTGTCCAAATGCTCAAAATTATCCAATCAGAACGCATGCACTTAATGTATTAGACTTGTATTGTTTATAACAGAGGATGTATGTACAAGTACTCTATATAAAGAATTCTGGCCTTGGAACATTTTTCTGATCTGGTAACTTGGCAAAGTTTCTGGTCCGGTTTGCCTGACTGAAAGGTTTTGGAAATTCATAGTTTCATAGTGCTAGCCCACTGAGATTCCATGCTGCAGTTTAACGTAAATACCCCACTCAGACACAGAATACTGACTCCGATCCGACCAGACCTTGTTTTAGCCCCACAATGCCACGTGCCAGGCAGGGTAACAACAAGTACCATCTTTTAGCATATTTTGGTTTGACGCCGCCGGGGATCGAACCCAGACCTTCCGCTCTCCAGGCAGACAATCTATTCATGAGACCACAGAGGGGGAAGCTGGCAGATAAATCAACCATGCTACACAAGGGACACAATCTGAACCCAGAACCCTTGCAAGGGACATAATCCTGATAGTGGTGCAATAGGCAAATCATGGAACGTTACCATGGTTACCACAATAAGTAAGATTGTTTTCAAAAACGGTGGTCACCTGAGCATGTGCAGAGCTGTAGTCAACAGGGCCCACGTGCATAAATCTGTCTAAGCATATAGCAACACTCAAATTTAACACAGGCCACAACACTAAAATTGCTTTGCGTCAGTGGGCTCTGGTATACATCTCTATTTAGTTAACGGGCCATAAAAATTCATGGTATATCCATGTGAATTGATACCTCTAACTGACCAATCGAATGGATATACCACAGTTATGGTATAACCAACTATACCCACCTCATTTACAGGAATAATACTGAAGTGAAGGTCTTGTAGGGTCTGCTTCTCCCCTTCAGTGAAGGCTGGGTCAAACATGAAGCACTTGTCCTGCTGCAGCTACACCATCATGAAAATAAACTGTGTGAGCTACACCATCCATGAAAGTAAGTTGAGCTACAAAACTTGAAACTTAGTGAGTATGGTTTTACGCCACCTTTAGCAATATTCCAACAATCAGACAATGGAATGGGGGACACCCGAAATGGGCTTCACACATTGTACCCATGTCGGGAATCGAACCCGGGTCTTCGGCGTGACAAGCGAACACTTTAACCACTAGGCTACCCGACCGCCCCTGAAACTTAGTGAGTGAGTGAGTGAGTGAGTATGGTTTTATGCCACTTTTAGCAATATTCCAGCAAAATATCACGACGGGGGACACCAGAATTGGGCTTCACACATTTTACCCATGTCGGGAATCGAACCTGGGTCCTCGCCGTGACGAGCGAATGCTTTAACCACATTGCTACCCAACCGCCCCACTTGAAACTTAAGTTACACCATCATACTAGTATCATCCTGATTGTAATTTGCTACGACCAACTCATTGTTTGTTTGTTGTTTAACGCCGCACTCAGCAATATCACAGCTATATGACAGCGGTCTGTAAATAATGAAGCCTGGACCACACAATCCAGTGATTGACATCATGAGCATCGATCCACGCAATTGGGATACGAAAACATGCATCAACCAAGTCAGAGAGCCGGACCACCCGATCCCGTTAGTCGCCTTTTACAGCAAGCATGGGTTGCTGGCGACCTATTCTACCCCGGATCTTCACGGGTCACCAACTCATTGATGTGTTCCTGTATTTTTGCTATCATCACATCGACTGTGATTCAGGCATTCTTTAAAGCAACACCAATACATGATCATCTTGGATAACAGACTTCTTATCTGAAAACTAATGTCAGTCAGTACCAGCTTTAAAACAGGATTTGCGATAAATTCCACCCAGTTGTGAAAGATATGGAAACAACGTGTCAATACAGAATAAATAAACAAAGTGATTCTATGGCATTTGATTGGCTAACCAAGCATGTGTGCAGGGCTTGGTGAACGATGTTACTGATTTTGTGGACTGAATTTGTATCATTATCTACTGTGTGTTAGTGTTTGAGTTAATGGTTAAAAAAGCAGTCAGTGAAGTTATTGTTATTGACCTACCGTATTTGACGTAATTAGCGCCCAGCTCTAATAAGAGCCCATGGCGATATTTGGAAATATATTGGCAAGTGAACAATCCCAATTCGCACCCCTTCCGATTGAGCAATGTACACAAGACTTATTTATTCATGTATAATACGCACTCGTGTGTTATATGCACCCTTAATTATGGGCAATTAAATTCTGGAAAAATATATCGGTCGTATATAAACAGTCAGGCCGTCAGCATCAACCACGAAATTTATCTTTCAACACTGTTTTTCCACCAAAATAATATTCTAATAAGAGCACCCTATTTCTAATTTTGAGAGCGCCCTGCGTGGGTTATGAAAATTAATTGCAAAATGTTTTATGCAGCAGATTTACGCAAAGTGTGCACACCGTTCTTTACATAACTGTTTATGCCTCCATAAATGCAAAAATGACTGAAGTCAGTTCTTAAATGAAGAGTATCATGAATGGTCCCGCTGAGTAGAACATGTTGGTTAATGGTACAGGATGACTTGCTCTATTCCCTCCCTACCTTCATGTCCTCCCTCAACGCCATGACGAGGGCCAGCTGATACTGCGCAATGATGTTGCTGGAGACGTTACCCACGCCGTAACAAACACACTCCATGTCGGGCCGGAGGGGCGAGTCAGGGGGAGGGTCACTGAGGCTGAGACCGGCCACACCCCTGACAGCGCCATCTAGATCGGTAGCCCGCCTACGTTCAGCCTCCTGCTTTTCACTGTCTTGGTGTAGAGTCAGACAACACTGTTTCAACTGATCTGAAAATGTGAAAACTCAAACTGGTAAAAATGAAATCAATTTTCTGAGTGAAGTGTTACATTCTGTTACTGTAGTTACTACAAAAATAAAATCTAGATATTGGCACGATCAGTCTGTTAACCCTAAACATTAACCTAACAGTACCACCACAGTGAGTGAGAGTAGTAAGTGCTAAAAACAAAGGGGAGTCCGTGCATTGCTGGGGACGTTGAGATTTTCTGTAACAGAATTAGAAACTAACGACCCCTAAAACCAGGGCAGAGTAATGACAGCTATATATTATCCTGATTATGACATAGACCCCTTGACATTTATTCATCATTATCACTGACCGCCTCCATGGTCTAGTTTTAGAGCGTCCGCCCGGAGAGCGGAGGGTCCGGGGTTCAATCCCAAGCCACGTCATACCAAAAGACGTTAAAAGATGGTACTTGTTGTTACCCTGTCTGGCGCTTGGCATTGAGGGGCTAAAACAAGGACTGGTCAGCATGGAGTCAGTATACTGTGTCTGAGTGGGGTATTCATGTTAAACTGTGGCATGGTATCTCATTGGCCTAGCACTATAAATCGGCATCAGTCCGGACTAGTACAAGCAGCCACACACACACATACATGCACGTCGCTATATAAGTGCAATAATCTTGGACGCGACGTTAAACCCCATTTCACCTTCATTATCACCATTTCAAACAGCGATAGTGAGAGCTAATTTTGGGACTGCATGCATCTTCAAAAATATCAAAAGCCTACCCAATAAAAGTTTTCTCACACAAACAGATCCATGAACAATCAGACATACATTTTTACAAGTGATTAAATGTGACGTGAAATCTAAACAACATGATAGAAATGAACTTACCCAGTACATTGATGTAAAACTCGCTGCACTTCAATTCATCTCTGAAACAATCATCAATCGGTTACGTATTATTGATTCATTGTTACATGAAGATCCAGGGTAGAATAGGTCTTCAGCAACCCATGCTTGCCGTAAAATGGACTATGCTTGTCGTAAGAGGTGACTAACGGGATCGGGTGGTCAAGCTCGCTGACATGGTTGATGCATGTCATTGCATCCCATTTGCGTGGATCGATGCTCATGACGTGAATCACTAGACTGTCTGGCCATCGTCATATAGCTGGAATATTGCTATGTGCAGCGTTAAACAACAAACAAACAAATGTTACAAAAATACTAAAGCTTTGCTGTTGAGGTGGTCTTGTAGCAACACATGCTGAACAGCAACACTGCAGATTATGGCTCACATGCCTCTTCGATCATTAGGGTTAGTTGTGTCAGTAGGTCACCCCAAACTCTTTAGGCCTTGGGCGCCACTTGCCAAGCAAACACCCATTTACGATCTCTTTTAAACTAAAGAATTCATGTATTTTGAGGAAAATCAAAACTTTTATCAAGTTTTAAGTTTTACGGAGAAAGTAGCTAATGTGCTAAAAGCAAGTAATTGGTACTGATAGCATCCATGTTCCTGTTGTAAAGTGCTCTATCATTAGCTTAGCTTCAAACTGCCAATGGTTGATCCCCACTCAGCACCAATTGAAATCCGAAAAAGGGGGTCCAATAAAGTGCATAACTGCCACCATGCTCCCACTATTAGGCTAACGCTTAGTCGCTGAAAATATATAATTTTGCTAGAAACAAATAACTTTAAAATGAAAAGGAACCCCAGTGAGATTGGAGATCTAGACTTGTTTCATTAGGGTTTTGTTGTTAAAGAAAGGGCTGGTCGGAAGGGAAAACATATGGTTCCGGGACTGTGAGACAGACTTTCCCACTATATAAAACACGAACGCGAAGAACAAAAATACACAACTGTCAAGTGACAAGCTCAACCAGTATGTCAACTCGGACCTCAACTCACCTATACAAGTGTATCTTGGCTTTTACTCTACCATAATCGATATCATTATCACTTTCATTGCGATCACACGCTTCTGTTGAACTTGACACACAGTCTCTGCTTCGCCTGGGTCGGCGTCGCCTTCCTTTTCTGTTTTTAACCACAACAAAGTCTTCCGAGTCAGCCATGTGAGCAGAAAAGGACCCGGAAATGACTCGCAGCATTCGGAAATGCTCGGGCTAATTCGGTAATAACCGGTGACTTACTCGATTGCAAACTCGGAGCGCAATGTCTTTGAGCCAACCAGCGAAGGCTGCAGGTTATTCTTACCTCAAATAAACGCATACTCGTATGAAGTTATGTATAAGGTTAAAAACAAATAATTTTAAATAGGAACACTCGTGTACTGCGGAACCATGGATGTAAGCCTCTACATATACCCTAGAGCACGCTACATACGTGAATGGAGTGGGGCTAATTGTTTCACTAAATAAATAATATTCTTTGGAGTCTTAGTTCATAAGATTCCAACGCGAATTTGGGAGTTTCGTACAAATAAACAATTTTCTTACTGTCTTTGTGCTTGAATCTACCCAAGGACTCAAAATAGTCAGAATAATTTATTTACTTGAAAAATTGAAACTAAATCACTGAGTTGATAATAGGATTGAGGTAGTTGTGTTACTTATGATGAGATTCAACAACAATTCATAGGGATATTCAACACGATTTAACAGTTATTCATGAGGAGATTCAACAGCTATTCATGAGATTTAACAGCTATTCATCAGGAGATTCAACAACTATTCATGAGGAGATTTAACAACTATTCAAGAAGAGTTTGAATAAACTATTCACGAAGGCATTCAGCAACTATTCATGAGGAGATTCAACAAACAGGTCATGAGAAGATTCCGCAAACTATTCATGAGGAGATTCAACAACTATTCAGGAGAAGATTTAACAGCTATTCATGAGGAGATTCAACAGCTATTCATGAGGAGATTCAACAACTATTCGTGAGGAGATTTAGCAGCTATTCGTAAGTAGATTCAACAACTATTAATGAGGAGATTTATCACCTATTCATGTGGGGATTCAACAAATATTCATGAGGAGATTCAACAACTATTCATGACGAGATTCAACATCTATTCAAGAAGAGTTATTTACGAGGACATTCAACAACTATTCATCAGGAATTCAATAACTATTCATGAGGAGATTCAACAAACTATTCATGAAGTCATTCAACAACTTTTCATGAGGAGATTCAACACCTATTCATGAGGAGATTCAACAACTACCCATGAGGAGGTTTAACAAACAGTTCAAGAGAAGATTCAGCAAACTATTCATGAGGAGATTCAACAACTGTTTATCAGAAGATTCAACAACTATTTATGAGGAGATTCAACAACTATTCATGATAAGGTTTAACAAACTATCCAGGAGGAGATTCAACAATTATTTATGAGGAGATTCAACAATTATTTATGAGGAGATTCAACAACTATTTATGAGGAGATTCAACAACTATTCATGATAAGGTTTCACAAACTATCCAGGAGGAGATTCAACAATCATTTATGAGGAGATTCAACAACTATTTATGAGGAGATTCAACAACTATTTATGAGGAGATTCAACAACTATTTATGATAAGGTTTAACAAACTATCCAGGAGGAGATTCAACAATTATTTATGAGGAGATTCAACAATTATTTATGAGGAGATTCAACAACTATTCATGATAAGATTTAACAAACTATCCACGAGGAGATTCAACAACGAGTCAACTATTTATGAGGAGATTCAACAGCTATTCATGATAATATTCACGATCTATCTATGAGGGGATTCAACACCTAGCCATTAGGAGATTTAACAACTATCCATGAGGAGATTCCATAACTTTTCATTAGGATATTCACCAGGGGATTCAACAACTATTTATGAGGATATTCAACAACTATTCATGATAAGGTTTAACAAACTATTCATGAGGAGATTCAACAACTAGTCATTAGGAGATTCAACAACCTTTTATTAGGAGATTCAATAACTGTTCACGAGGAGATTCAACAACTACTTATGAGGAGATTTAACAACTATTCATTAGGAGATCCAACAGCCATTCCTTAAGAGATTCAAAAACTGTCCATGAGGAGATTCATCAGCTATTTATTAGGAGATTCAATAATTGTTCACGAGGAGATTCAACACCTAGTCATTAGGAGATTCAACAACTATCCATGAAGAGATTCAACAACTATTTATGAGGAGATTCAACAAACTATTCATGATATGATTCAGCAAACTATTCATGACAAGATTCAACAACTATTCATGATAAGATTCAGCAAACTATTCATGAAGATATTCAGGAACTATTCATGGGGAGATTCAACAACTTTGTAGAAAACTATGTACAAAGTCAATCCATCAGCAACACGTAATAGCCTATGAGCATTTCACGGTAGTCCGGAATCAGGTACAGAGTGGTATCTCCATATTTATAGATTTGTTTACCAGCTACAGCCATCGCAAGTCACAATGTAGGCTCTGTTTATCACATGCATGTCTACAGAAACTACGTAGTCATTGCTGTGTGTGTTGATCATATCAACATGCACGTTAAGACATGTACACAGATGTTGTCACTATGACATTGACAAATATTGTTGTTGATAAACAACGGGTGTAACATAAGTATTCTGAAAAAACATAAATATCTATTTTAATTTTATTTTATTTGTGTGCGGGGTGGGGGCGGGGGTATTTCAACTGCGTTTACATTTGTGCAAGACATGCAAGAAAAAAAGAACGTATGAAGACAGGTGGAAGAGATATTTATAAGGAAATGAATAAATATATACTTGACAAGCATGTGACACTGGAGACCTACTTGACAAGCGTGTGACACTGAGGACCTTCTTGACAAGCATGTGACACTGAGGACCTACTTGACAAGCATGTGACACTGGAGACCTACTTGACAAGCGTGTGACACTGAGGACCTTCTTGACAAGCATGTGACACTGGGGACCTACTTGACAAGCATGTGACACTGGAGACCTACTTGACAAGCGTGTGACACTGGGGACCTACTTGACAAGCGTGTGACACTGGAGACCTACTTGATAAACATGTGACACTGAGGACCTTCTTGACAAGCATGTGACACTGAGGACCTACTTGACAAGCATGTGACACTGGAGACCTACTTGACAAGCGTGTGACACCGAGGACCTACTTGACAAGCATGTGACACTGAGGACCTACTTGACAAGCATGTGACACTGAGGACCTACTTGACAAGCATGTGACACTGAGGACCTACTTGACAAGCATGTGACACTGAGGACCTACTTGACAAGCATGTGACACTGGAGACCTACTTGACAAGCGTGTGACACTGAGGACCTTCTTGACAAGCATGTGACACTGGGGACCTACTTGACAAGCATGTGACACTGGAGACCTACTTGACAAGCGTGTGACACTGGGGACCTACTTGACAAGCGTGTGACACTGGAGACCTACTTGATAAACATGTGACACTGAGGACCTTCTTGACAAGCATGTGACACTGAGGACCTACTTGACAAGCATGTGACACTGGAGACCTACTTGACAAGCGTGTGACACCGAGGACCTACTTGACAAGCATGTGACACTGAGGACCTACTTGACAAGCATGTGACACTGAGGACCTACTTGACAAGCGTGTGACACTGAGGACCTACTTGACAAGCATGTGACACTGGGGACCTACTTGACAAGCATGTGACACTGGAGACCTACTTGACAAGCGTGTGACACTGGAGACCTACTTGATAAGCGTGTGACACTGAGGACCTTCTTGACAAGCATGTGACACTGAGGACCTACTTGACAAGCATGTGACACTGGAGACCTACTTGACAACCGTGTGACACTGATGACCTACTTGACAAGCATGTGACACTGAGGACCTACTTGACAAGCATGTGACACTGGAGACCTACTTGACAAGCGTGTGACACTGAGGACCTTCTTGACAAGCGTGTGACACTGGGGACCTACTTGACAAGCATGTGACACTGGAGACCTACTTGACAAGCGTGTGACACTGGAGACCTACTTTACAAGCGTGTGACACTGAGGACCTACTTGACAAGCGTGTGGCACTGAGGACCTACTTGACAAGCATGTGGCACTGGGGACCTACTTGACAAGCATGTGACACTGAGGACCTACTTGACAAGCGTGTGACACTGAGGACCTACTTGACAAGCATGTGACACTGAGGACCTACTTGACAAGCGTGTGACACTGAGGACCTACTTGACAAGCATGTTGGACTGGGGACCTACTTGCCTAGCACTTGACATTACATTTTGAACATAAATGGCTGTGTACTAGTGTTAGGCACATATAGGTTATCAGACTCGAACCGCTTGAAATAAAATGGGGTGTTATCATTGGTGGGAAAAAGCATGTGACATTCTCGGGTATTTAGTCAAATGGCTTCCGAGAGGTTGATGCTCTCAGTACTGTCACAGCGTGACATTTAAACCTGATTTTTTTTCAGTTATCGCAAAAATGACAAAGCAATTGCTATTAATATCATTTTCAATATGACTGGTAACCTCTTAAGCAAATTTGGGCGTCATCATTGGTTTTAATAAGCTTTTGAAGTCTCAGCTTCGTTGGTCCACTTTTTTTGTATTTTCAAACATGGCTGTTAGAGCCGTTATTTGATTTCAAAACAAGATGCCTCAAACAAACTTTGAACTACATTGAGTGACCATCTCACCAACCACGTTTAAGGCCCCTGGCCATTTAGGTTTTGGAGAAACCTTTTGAATTTAAAAAAAAATCAAAGATGAAAACCAGGCGGCCATATTGAAATTACAATTTTGATGCCTTGAAAGAACTTGACCCCACTTATAGTAACAAACATCGACACAAAATGTCAACTGAATCCACCGAGCCATTTCGGAGAAGTAAAAACTGTCACAATTTTTTTGTCCACATGCACCGCCGCCGCCGCCGCCGCCGCCGCCGCCGACGACGACGACGACGACGGACGAAGCTGCAGCTGATGTGTTCGAGATGTGCAAGTCATCCCAGTCCTGCTGTCTCACCGTGCACGTCATCTGATGACGTTGGACGCTGTATCTGTAATCGGTATCGTGATCAAGGTCAAGGCCCCACAGTGATGCAGGTGAATGTTATTGTACCGGTAAACGAGGCTACAATCTAGAACATGTGACGGACAGAGGGTTACAGATAGGCTCAACGGGCTGATTTCATTTCAGATGTCTATAATTACAGAAACAAACATGTCTACTTTCATGTTCTATTTTTATGACAATTCCAGATTTGAGAACAACGTAATTAACATTTTCCTGTGTTTTTTTATATGACGCGATGAACGTGTATAGCTAAATGCAATCCAGAACCTATACAATCAATTTGTATTGTTTCATGGCCAACTGACCCATAATCCGTATGATCATAACAGTATAATGTTGTAGCACGTAGTCATTTACATCATACCACCACGACATTTTAAAGCATTTTTTTGGTTTATTTTTGAACCGACTAAAGAAGATTGGTTTCATCTTACTCCCTGTCTTCAGTTTGGGGCGGTCAGGTAGCCTAGGGGTTAAAGCGTTCGCTCGTCTCGCCGAAGACCCGGGTTCGATTCCCGTCATGGATACAATATGTGAAGCCTATTTCTGGTGTCCCTCGCCCTGATATTGCTGGAATATTGCTAAAAGTGTCGTAAAATCATATTCACTCTCTCACTCACACACTCACTTAATCACTCAATCACTCACTCGTCAGTCTGAGCAGATATGTATGTCAAAATTCGGTAGTCTAGTGGTGACAGTGTTGGCCCGTCACGCCAACTCCTCCACTCGTTGAAATCATGATGGTTATTTGTAATGTATGGAATATCGCTATAAAGCGCCTTGAATATAATTTACCCACTAACTCTGTATAAACAGCTGCAAATAACTGGTTAATTCCATCCATTATCTGTGATAGAGAAAAGATAACGCTCGCGTTTTTAATGCCAAATGTGTTTTTTAAGCAGTGATTTATATAAGAAATGTTAAGGTCAAGTCAAAGTTCACTGACCTCAACATGCAGGTTCTTAATAAAGCGTGATTAACGATAAGCTAGAAACCATGCGTTGTATGATGTGTGTGCACTGACTGTGTCACAATCTATATCAGATATGGCTAACGTGCCTTTGCAGCAGGATATACCTTTCAAGGAATAAACGTATTCTGTATTTGAACATTTGATCTGTTATGTCGCCCGTCCGTATGTCAATAGCTTGCGGTCACACGTTTTAATGGGAATGTAACCACGTGACAAGAACGTGATTCACCTTACGCGGAAGCATGACAGTCATGTGGGAATTCCCCATCTGTTACTGAAGGAGACGGAGTCATAGATGTTTATGGAAAGATCTCTGGTTCCATATAGTATTCGATCTTCTACTATTAGGTAAGTACTATATTGATTTAGAGGAACTGGTGGCCAAGTACTAAAGGCACCGCAATCACTGTGCAGAGTTGCGTCCCTTAACAGTGCCGGGATTTGATTTTGGGTACGAATCCAAGATTCGCCCCAAGTTTGATCCGTGGCCAACGTCATATCAACAATTTGAAGCTGCTTTGAACGTATTTCAATTCTCAATTCACCTTTTTTTTATATGAAGCCGGCAACGTAAGTAAGGTATATAGGATGTATACGATGTTTAGAGTTCAAAGATCATAAACGGATCTCTATGATTCGAACTCACGATCAGCGGGTCCTAACATAACTAAGGGACGCAATTTTATAAAACAAAGTCGTTGTGACGTGGGAGTTATTGTTTTGAGGATTTATAGAGCGATTCACCTTTCGAAAATAGTAATTGTTTTGAATAACGCGAATTGAATTGGGCGCAGTGACATGTTAGGAAACCACGTGATTAGAAAACACCCTTTAGAAATATCGGAAAGTAAACCGGACCCGGGTACGACAAAACACGGATACGACAAGGTCCGGGTTTCACAGAATTCTGATAACAAACTGCCCTCAAACGATTTTCACACAACGACAGTGGGGGAGTGGATTAAATAAATAAAAGTGACTATGTTAAATTCCAATTCGAGAAGGAATATTGAGTTGTATAGCTGATACAATCATTTATATGAGAAGTGGCTGAACAGTTCTAAATCTAATTATGATGGTCTGTGTTGATGGCGCTGTTGCTGATTATAGCAACACCACCCCCACCGCTACCCACCCCACCCACCCGGGTGATTCACAATTTCTTTTTCAACCGAGTACATGGACCACACACGTATAGAAGGCTTCCTCCTGAATGGTTTAAAATGTTCTTTACAGCCTCATGGGGCCGTCTCCGTTGTGGTAGTGTGTCCGCCCGGAGAGCGGAAGGTCCGGGATTCGATGCCCGACCGCGTCATACCAAAAGACGTTAAAAGATGGTACTTGTTGTTACCCTGCCTGGCGTTCAGTGGGGTTGAAACAAGGACTGGTCGGCTCGGAGTCAGTATACTGTGTCTTAGTTGGGTATTCATGTTAAACTGAGGCATGGTATCTCAGTGTGTGAGCACAATAAATCGGCATCAGTCCGGACTAGTACAAACAGCCACACACTTAACGTGTACTCTTGGACGCGACGTTAAACCCTATTTCACCTCACCTCACCTCACCTCACCTCACCTCACCTCACCTCACCTCACCTCACCTCATGTTCTCATATTTTGCATAACGGTAGCCAGACAGTTCTTTTTTTCAAGTTTGGGAAGAGGTGTAAACTGGCGGTGCCAAATCTTGTGAATACTGAGGATGTTCAATGAGCTCAAAGCCACAGTCATGCCTTGCAGCCATGGCAACCACAGACCTGTACACAGGTGCATTTTCTACGCCGTGTAGCCTTGATATTTCCACTCTGTTGCCAAAGCAGATTAGCTTATATTTACGGTCTGACCTTTCCGGAGGAAGTCCATTTGGTCATCCCAGAAAAACAAAGGCATCGCCTTGGCAGCTGATGGAACAGACTTTGCCTTCTTCGGATGAGGAGGTGTTAGATGTTTTCACTGCTTTGATTTGACTGTTGTTTAGTCTCTGGCCATTGTTGTGAACACAAGACTCATCCATGGTTACAAATCGCTCACCAAAATCAGCTGGGTCCGCTTTAAAAGTAAAGTCACACGACATATGACGAACCTGGAACGTTTCTGATCAGGAGTCAGAAGCCTAGGAACCAGCGTGCTGAAACCTCTGTCATGCCCAATTCATTCCTTAGAATGTTCACAACTCTCTGTTGGTTGACCGCCTCCGTGGTCTAGTGGTAGAGCGTCCGTCCGGAGAGCGGAAGGTCCGGTGTTCGATCCCCGGCTGCGTCATACCAAAAGACGTTAAAATATGTTACTTTTTGTTACCCTGTCTGGCGCTCAGCATTAAGGGGCTAAAACAAGGACTGGTCGGCTCGGAGTCAGTATACTGTGTCTGAGTGGGGTATTCGTGTGAAACTGCGGCATGATATCTCAGTGTGCTAGCACTATAAAATCGGCATCAGTCCGGACTAGTACAAGCAGCCACATACATACACGTGCATGCACGTCGTTTTAAAAGTGCAATAATCTTGGACGCGACGTTAAACCCCATTTCACCTTACCTCTGTTGGTTATGTGACGTGGGTGAGTCGTCGATCATTCATAATCATCGCATGTATTTTTATCAACATATTCCTTATGGGGTACCTGATCTTGGATCGCCTCCGAGGCTCAAGTTCTCCTTTGGAACTCCGCTGCCCACCTAGGAAGTACTTGGTGAAAGCGCGGTAGCCATTTTTGTCATTTTTCTTCAACGGAGTCAGTGGGTTGGATTTAACATTATTCCAGTTATATCACAGCGTGTCAGCTTAATGTGGGAGGAAAGCCCGAAGTGAGGCATGCCTCAGACGTTTACCACTTCGGTGAAACCCACGAGCACAGGTAGGGTGCTAACAAACCTAGAAACATACTCGAAGCGAACCGGGATTCGAACCCCAAAAGACGCAACGTTGCACAGAGAATCGCGTCGCCTTACACGACTTGTCCACCCCTCTTAGGCTTGCGGCAACACCTGTCGTCACAGGTCAGTGAGTATGGTTTTACGCGCTTTTAACAATATTCCAGCAATATCACGGCGGGGGACACCAGAAATGGACTTCGCACATTGTACCCATGTAAGGAATCTGACCCGGGTCTTCGGTGTGATGAGCGAATGCTCTAACCACTAGGTCGCCCACTGGCGCTTTAGCACAAAGGGTATACTTGGTGCTGAATACATGTATGTATGCACGATATGTATCTTGCAATTGTTACGCGATACACGACAGATTGCCTGACCCAAATATCAACACTAAATAAACCTGTGTTTATTAAACTAATAATTCGGGGACAAATACGAAATTGAAATCAAGAAATACAATTTCACAATTAATTTAAAGTACGTTTCCTAATATCAACATATATGGTTCTACCGAATTCCTTCCGTGAAGATTTCGGGGTAGAATTGGTCTTCAGCAACCCACGCTTGTCGTAAAAGGCGACTAACGGGATCGGGTGACTAGGCTCGCTGACTTGGCTGATGCATGTCATCGTATCCCAGTTGTGTAGATCGATGCGCATGATGTCAATCACTAGATTGTCTGGTCCAGATTCGATTATTAAAGACCGTCGTCATATAGCTGGATTATTGCTGAATGCGACGTTAAACAACAAACAAACCTTATACGATACTCATACAGTTGCAAAATCATTATACTATTAATATACTGAAAGAACTAGCAAATATATACAGAAACCTACTCTGAGTGATATCTCTTTAGATAACAATATATAGTGCCTGGAGCTGGAAGTATATATGCCTATACTAAAGCTCTCCCACATGGCACGCTTGGCTGAACATACCTGTGCGAATGAATAGCATACCTGGCACAATTAGTGTGACAGCCGAACCACGCACTTTGGAAACTGGCATTGCTGTACACAGGTAAGTTTTCGACATTGATTTACCTGTCAGTTATAGAATGTTTTTTAGCAGACATTTTAATGAAGAAGTGGTTTATTAAACACGTGTGCCTGTCACAACTGTATGGCGCACCTGGCAACCATATGGTGATCTAACGGTTCATTGTTGGCCGTGTTTCATGTCTTGGACAAGAATTGTTATTTTGTAAGAATGGAACTGTCCGCTAACTGATTAGGTGAACACCGATATATTTGATACATGACATATTGTCCTAGATAGCGATAAGACACGTGAGGTCCAACTGTATACGCATCTGAGGCTTATAGTGGGGATGTACGGGCGGCGATGTAACGAGGACGTTCTGATACTGTAGACAGCACGATATACCGCCAGGACATAGAAGGGAATTCATTATGACGTGTGGGCACCGCTATAAATATTAAAGATTAATACCAGTTAACAGTAAAACCTATATATAGAGTTTCTCAGACACTGTGCGTGACAAGATGAATATAACATGTATGTCAGTGTTTGGTAATGGTTTACCTACTGCCCACCCTCTCTGCCTGACTATCTACATACCTTCCCCTCCCTCCGGGGATCCACACCTCCCCACCCACCTACTGTCCTATATACCTACACACGCACCTACATGTACCTACCCGATGCCACGCTATCCGATATCCGTACCGTTAATGGTATTATATGTTTACTCGTTATAACGCTGAACCGGGAATGTTTCATCAGCGTTATATGATAATGCATTTCTGTTATTTAGTCTTCCCGTTATTGATCAGGTGAATATTTAAAATTGAAACTGAAAAGTCGTGCATCAAAACGCAATGACTAATAAACTCGTGGTATGGTACTTTATACTGGCAACACGTTGTAATATCACGTGACTATGCATAATAAGGCTAGTTAGCATGATGGATGCAGTCGGATTTTGTTTTTTTAATATTGTTACAGAAAACAGATAAAAACTTAACTGTCTCAGATAAAAAAAACATGGTTATACGCGGTAAACATGATAAGTGGTCTGGCTGAAACCAGTGATGTCCGCCCCATAGCTGATAGTTACCCCTGAATTCTTGACCCGTGTTTGTATCAGTGTTATCATATATATACTGATAGTCTATCTACATCACTATAACAGCCGTACCACACACTACGTGATACATTGTTCCACTGTGCACATGCCTAACACACAGCTGCATGATGTAGAGAGCTTCAGGGTTGATGCTACGGAGAGTAGATGCTATACCTCATATAGAGTATACCGTATGCTACACCTGATATAGAGTATACCGGTACACCTGCAGGAGGATACGGGTATATGAAAGTATAACGATGGCCAGTCCGGGGACCTCACGCTCCAGTGACACTCGCTCCACCATCAGAAAGAGGTCCACTCACAGGACTCCCTCTCTGACCAGAAAAGGTAGTCTTATGTTAACATTGAAAATTAGAAACTAATCGAGGATATATCTTGGCGTTTCTTCTCAAATGTGTATCTCATAGAGAGATTTGACAAATATGAAATTGTCATGTTATTTGCTTGGTTGTTTGTTTGTTTGTTTGTTTGTTGTTTAACGCCGCACTCCGCAATATTCCAGCTATATGACGGCGGTCTGTACGTAATCAAGTCTGGAACAAAGAACACGCTGGATGCCGAGCTAATCATTTTCACCTCAAAGAAATGATCAAATATGTACAACAATGTTTATATTCGTATGACATCACTACCGGTGACCGACTTTTACGAAATAGCGTGTACACTATTTTACACTAGATCCGGGGTAGTTATATCATTAATGATTCGGGGACACGGTTGGCCAAGTCGTCTAAGGCGACGCGATTCGCTGTGCAGAGTTGCGTCCCTTGGGCACTCCAGAAACCTATGATTGTGGGTTCGAAACCCGGTTCGCTCGGTTTATGTTTCTAGGTTTGTCTGCACTATACCATGCTCGTGGGTTTCACCGAAGTGGTAAACGTCTGAGACCTGCATCACTTCGGTCTTTCCTCCCACATTAAACTGACACGCCGTGATATAACTCCCTCACTCACTCATTAATGATTCACCACTATAGCATATATACCCACGTACTATATATCACAATAACAGGATAGCCATTAGAGAGGTGCACTCAATTGGACCAAGTCTTAAGGGCCGTCTGTCAGAATAAGGTTCCTCCTTTGAAAATGGTGCCATTGAAATACAGCAATAAATAAAATGTATATTATGACTAACCTGTAGCCTATAAAACTGCAGACTTATTTATAGTGTTATCGTGGTACTAGTACATGGTAATATATATAAATATCCTACTTTAAAAACAACCCGTGAAGGCCCGGGTTACAATAGGTCTTCAGCAACCCATGCTTGCCGTTAAGGGCGACTATGCTTGTCGTAAGAAGCGACTAACGGGATCGGGTGGTCAGGCTCGCTGACTTGGTTGATGCATGTATTCGATCCCAATTGCGTTGATGGATGCTCATGATGTCAGTCACTGGATTACTGGTCCAGACTGGATTGTTTACAGACCGCCGCCATATAGCTGGACTATTGCTGAGTGCGGCGTTAAACAACAAACAAACAAACAAACACATACATACATACATACATACATACATACATACATACAGAAATGCTAAAAAAGCAATAATAAACTCCGTGAAAATATGCTTACTCGGCTCCAACCCAAACAAAGTCGATGTCACTTTGGTGAGAGGATGTTGTGAGGGGGGTGGGGTGTTAGCCGGGGGTGGTGTAGGGGTAAGAACAGACAAAACCCGGTAGTAAACGAGATATGACACACATACCTCTCGAATCTCCAATCTCACCGTGACAAAGCGAAAAATGACGAACCCCCAGTTTTGGGTCAGCGCCATCGTGGTGGTGTAAAGAGATACCTATAGCTTTGTACATCGTTTGGAAATACCACTTCAGGTCTAGTGAATCGCTGTCAGTCACTCGCACCGGTGACTATGATAATGACGTGTGTGACATATAGCCAGCTGATGAACAGTGGTTGTGTAGAACGGGAGAGCGCGGGGCCACGTGTACAGGACGCTCCTATCGTGTCGAGATTCACGGGCTGTGATAAGCGCGCGCGTGTGTGCACACATTATTGGATATTCAAAAGGAAGGTTTTGTTTGTTTGTTGTTTGAGACCACTCAGCAATATTGCAGCTTTTAGACGACGGCCTGTAAATAATCGGGTCTGGACCAGACAATCTTGTGATTGACATCATGAGCATCCATCCACGCAATTGGGATACGATGACATGAATCAACTACGTCAGCGAGCTTGACCCGATCCCGTTAGTCGCCTCTGATGACTTTTTAGTCGCCTTTTACGGCAAGCATGGGTTACTTAAAACCTATTCAACCCCGGATCTTCACGGGTTTCAAAATATGTGACAATGGATGTGTGCGTGTGTTTGTGAGTATGTATTAGAGGATGGGGGGAGTGGGGTGTGGGGGTGCGTGTGCGTGTGCGTGTGCGTGTGCGTGTGTAAACGTCTGAGACCTGCATCACTTCGGGCTTTCCTCCCACATTAAGCTGACACGCCGTGATATAACTGTAATACTGTTAAAAGCGGCGTTAAACCCAACTCACTCACTCACTCACTGCATAAAGCGGCGTAAAACCATACTCACTCATTCACTCTTGAAGTTGCGACAATCTCCTCGCCAGTGTGCTAATTAACTCATGCCTAACGTTGTTGCTAATGACAAACTGTGAACATGTCTGATAGTTGTTGCTCTACGGAATGTCTTGGTAGAAACAGTGTAGTGATTGTAGCAAGAGTCGACCAACACCGGAATTGCATGGTAACTTTCTGCAACTTAAAATAGCCTCATAGTCGGGACCTGACGCTGCGTTATAGAGCCTAGGGGGTGGTGTAGCCTAATGGTTGAAGCGTTCGCTCGCCACGCCGAAGACCCGGGTTCGATTCCCCACATGGGTTAAATGTGTGAAGCCCATTTCTGGTGTCCCCCGCCGTGATGTTTCTGGAATATTGCTAAAAGCGGCGTAAAACATTACTCACTCATTATTGAGTCTAGTAATACTGTGGGTGCAAACCCCCTTTTGGTCGGATGCCGAGCCCTGTTAAGTTGTTAGCCGGAGGCCGCAGTGCAGTACGTTGGATGCCATGAAATGTTTATCTGGTACGCGGATGCCAATATTTCAATATTCAATTATAGTTTTTGTCCTTTTTGGTTCCAAAGAGTAACAAATATAATATTTAGCCCTAAGCATTTGAACAGGCATGATCATCCATTTATTCTGGGCGGTGGGTAGCCTAATGGTTAAAGCGTTCGCTCGTCACGCCAAAGACCCGGGTTCGATTCCAGACATGGGTACAATGTGTGAAGTCCATTTCTGGTGTCCCCCGCCGTGATATTGCTGGAATATAGCTAAAAGCGGCGTAAAACTAAACTCACTCACTATTTGTATGGCTGTGTACACTGAAATGACTTAAACTTTCTTAAATTTGATGTCAAGACAAATCGAATGGTATGCCGGATGCCTAGGAGTGGTTTGGCACCCTCTATACTCACACAATCGACCATTGTTTTTTGTGATCCCAGTTCTATTAAATATTAAGGGTTTCGTATCCTGCTTACGGCGTAGCCGGCTTAAAGTCACTTCACATTCTATTCATAATCCTTGTTTTTCCAGACACCAAGATGTCCACGCCAACCACACCCAACCCTTGGAAGACTCCTCATCAGACCAACACTGCAGTGGACTGGCAGGAAAACAAGACCCTGTCCGAATGTACGCTTCACATGTTAGACCACCAGGTGGCGTGTGATGTTCACTTCCGGGTTGGGCAGACGAGAGAAAACATTGGTGCGCACAAGTTCCTGCTCATCAGCCGGTCGAGCGTCTTCTTTGCGATGTTTCAAGGTCCGTTGGCAGAAACCAAGGAGATTGACATCCCGGATATTGACCCGGAAGTATTCTGGGAGTTCCTCAGGTGAGGGGTCTTTAACATTTTGCACGTGTGCCCGTGGGTAGTTCCTAGGGGGGGAGGTGGTTGTGGGTGAGAGTGTATTTTTGTTGTTTTTTAAAACCGCACTCAGCTATATGACGATGGTCTGTAACTAATCGAGTCTGGACAAGACAATCCATTGATTGACATCATGAACATCGATCTACGCCACTGGGATACGATGACATGCATCAACCAAGTCAATGAGCCTGACCACCCGATCCCGTTAGTCGACTCTTACGGTGAAATTATGGGTGAATAGTGTGGATGAATATAGACTACTCAAAAGAAGTAAAAGAACACCCTTGACTATTCATGTAGTTAATTAGTCGTGGTTGTAACATACATCTTCCATCAAGGATGTTCTTTAACTTTTTTTTAATAGTATATAAGCATGTCATCAATATTCCGTCAAGTGTGTTGGGTTTTAACGCCGCTTTTAACAGTATTCAAGTTACATCGCGGCGTGTCTGCTTAATGTGGGAGGAAAGCCCGAAGTGATGCAGGTCTCAGACGTTTACCACTTCGGTGAAACCCACGAGCACGGGTATGGTGCTGACAAACCTAGAAACATAATCGGGGCGAACCGGGATTCGAACCCACAATCATAGGTTTCTGGCGTGTCTAAGGGACGCAACTCTGCACAGCGAATCGCGGCGCCTTAGTCTACCTGGCCACCTGTGCCCCCTAATCCGTCAAGCATCCCACTCCCATACGTTGCAGCTGTGCATGCTGATTTATTTGTCAATACAGCACTCAGCAATATTAAAGTTATATATCGACAGTCCGTAAATAACGGATAAGACAATTCAGTGATTGATATCATGAGCAACGATCCACGCCGTCGGTGTACGATGACACACAATCAACTGAGCCGGACCACCCGATCCCTTTGGTCGCCTCTTACGACCAGCATTGTTTGCTGGAGACTAATTCTAACCCCGAATCCCCATGGGGGAGATACCAGATGAGTTGTTCTTATGAACACTGCCAGTGTACCTGTAGAAATCCACATAACATATCCTAAAATGTCTCTTAATATTTATATATTCAAATCCCTTTTGAAAGGTTATGTACATCTATCTATAATCAGAAGAAGGGCACACAAGTGTGATCCGGGGTAGAACAGGTCTTCAGCAACCCATGCTTGTCGTAAAAGGCGACTATGCTTGTCGTAAGAGGCGACTAACGGGATCGGGTGGTCAAGCTCGCTGACTTGGTTGATGCATGTCATCGTATCCCAATTGCATGGATCGGTGCTCATGATATCAATCACTGGATTCTCTAGTCCGTACTCGATTATTTACAGACCGGCGTCATATAGCTGGATAATTGCCGAGTACGGAGTTAAACAACAAAACAACCAAACCAACATGTTGTGGCAGTGTCCTTTTTTAAAGGTGGAAACAAATGGTATTTTTTGGAACATGAGTAACGTTATTTGTTGTAACTCATTCTTTATTCATTGTATTGCCAGGTTCTTGTATGCTGAAGAGGTGAACCATAGTGTAAGGACAGTGATAGGAGTTATCTACGCTGCCAAGAAATATGCAGTCAAGAGGCTGGTCATGTCCTGTGTGAAGTTCGTGGAGAGTTACCTGACTATTGAGAACGCTTGTGAAGTCCTGGAACAAGGATACATCCTAGACGAACTGGCTCAAGCCATCCTGAACTTCATCAACCAGAACGCCAGCAGTGTCCTGGCAACTGAAGGTTTCCGGAACATATACCAACCCTGTCTGAACCAGGTCCTGGGTTCAGATCAACTGGAGGTCGAGGAGGTGAAGGTCTTGGAATCAATCCTCATCTGGGCAGATGCTCAGTGCCAAATGCGAAGAATAGAGCCGACGGGTCCAAACAAAAGACAGGTGCTTGGAGATTCACTGGACTGTGTCCGATTTCCTCTCCTTGACCCCCGGTATTTTGTCGACTCTGTGGCCCCTCAGGGATTGTTCACCAAAGAAGAATGTTTCACTATGGTTCAGTGTTATGCTATTCCCGAGCGGTGGACCCAGTGTTTTAAGTTCAGGACATCAACTAGAAACATCAAGGAGTATCGCGTGTGCAGTCGGTTCACCGAGGTGGACGGACCCAGGGACAGCTATGGAACAGACGCGGTGAAACTGATTTGTTTGAAAGAGATCTACCTCCATGGCTACAGTATTTACGGCCCCTTCGATGGAAACAATTCAGAGTATTGTATTAACACTGTCCTGTATGACAAGAATGACGACATCATACATGCACAGGTCACCAAGGTTGTGAACAATGCCAAATATCTGAAAGTCATGTTCAATGCAAAGCTCAAACTCGATGGCAATGTCTGGTACACACTGTTGGTCAAGATTCGAGGCCCTCCAACCTTTAAAGGACATAACAGCATATCCTTCGTAAAGAACAGTGATGTGACCATGACCTTTGCCTACTGCAAAAAGGGTACACGGGACACGTCTGGGAAGGAGGGACAGATTCCACAACTGTTCTATACACTAGTTGATGCGGAAAAGGACTGATTTATTCGTCTATTCAGGATAGATCCATGCTCAATTCAGTGACACTCCCTTACATATAGACCAGGTTGGGCAACACTGTGAATATACAGAGGAACCAGATGCATGTCTACATGTCTCAGTGCTTTTCTGGTCTAGGTTTAAAGCGTGTACATGTAATTCGTGTGAAACTGAAACGGACAAACAAGAGAACTACTGCTACTCATAATTTTCAAATTGACAGAGAAAGAAGTTTTTGCATGACTTTAATCAAACTTGTTATGGCAGCTAATGTTGACCCAAGGCCAGTTCTTTCCCTTTCTACAAGTGATATATGGGAGTTTATGGCTGTCAATTAAAATTCATGCTTGCAGCATTGCTAAAATTCACAAACTTGGGTTCAGTGCTAAAAGGAACTGTTTCATAAAGGGGGAGAGAGATACTTGCTGAATACGGGATGGAGTGCGTGCATGCGTGCGTGCGTGCGTGCGTGTCTGTGTCCGGATTGTCTTGTCCAGACTCGAGACCGCCATCATACAGCTGGAATATTGCCGAGTTTGGCGTTAAACAAACAAACAAACAAACAAACAAACAAACAAAAGACATGAGTCCAGACAAAATGTTGACATGCCAGCAACCATGTGACCGAGTCTGACTATCCGATCCAATTGGTCGCCTCTTACGACATGCATAGATTCTGGGGTACAATTCTAACCCAGAATCCCCAAGGGGTAGCGACAATTCGAAATCATATTAACATTGCATCATAAAGCGTCCATTACAATGTGCTCAGGGCTCAGCAAGCATGCAAGTGGCATTAGATGTCCGAACTCTGAACTCGGTCAATATTTTACCAGAGAATGAATGAAAGAATGAAAGAATGAACGAACGAACGAACGAACGAGTGTGAGTCAGGGAGCGAGTTTCTAGTTTTAGTCATATCTTGAACAGCCTAACCAGTGGCCAAGAGAGTTAAGCATTACTCAGAGTGTGTGGTCACTCATCTATTAATACTTTGCAGCCATTTTGGCCACCCAATCCACACTCATCACCCCCTGCGAGCAACCGTAGTTGGTCGCCCTGGGATGTGACAAGCATAAGTTCATATACATGTAAGCGTTTGTACACCTTCCCTCTCTCAGTAATTCAAGTTACAATAACTGTTGTGTTGGATGTCTTAACTGTTGTGTTGGATGTCTTAACTGTTGTGTTGGATGTCTTACCACACTCATGCCCCAGAAAATACTCACATTAATGTTTTCCAAGTGTTTCTTCTTATATACTCATGCTATTGTTATGCCAGACTCTTTTGGGGGAGTTTACAGATTTATGGCCCAAACTTACAGGTCAGTAAGTCGAAAAAATATTATTTTCCAAATCCAATTTCAAATATATTTTTTTATTCCCTTATAGAATAAACAGGAAACAAATGATATATATTGGGGGTGGGAGATTTTCAACAGTGTTTAAATATAGATTTTTAAAGTAATTTATTTATATTGATAGCGACAGTAAATGAGTTATATAATGATTTCTGGTCCATTGAATAAAAACCAACAACTGCTTTTCATATTTTTAGATTTCAGTTTATTGGAGTCAGCGGCATCGTTAAGCAAGTTATGGTCTGGTCTGATGGTCTTTATACGACCTGCCAGTAAAACTAGACAGAAAGAAGGGTTCATTGTTTTATTAATATTAACTACAAACACATTAGTGTCCAGTGAAATCGCGGGATAAAGAAATCATGGGCCCTTTGTAGACATTCCCAACAGCAGTAGTTTGTAGTTCACATCTTCCACGGAGTTTGTTTGTTTGTTTGTTTAATGCTGCACTCAGCAATATTCTAGCTTTATGACGGCTAAATATTCAAGTCTGGATCAGACAATGAGTGAGTGAGTATGGTTTTACGCCGATTTTTAGCAATATTCCTGCCATATCACGGCGGTGTACACCAGAAATGGGCTTCATACATTGTACCTATGTCTGGAATCGAACCCGGGTCTTCGGCGTGACGAGCGAACGCTTTAACCACTAGGCTACCCGACCGCCCCCGGATCAGACAATCCCGAGATTGATATTACAACTAACGATCTACGTCATCTCATCTTCCGGAGGCAAGTGAGTTAACTGACAATAAAAGTCCGGTTTCTAGGCTGGTATTATGGAGTTACATTTTGGCTGGACTAACGAGTCTATGCATAGTCCAATCAAAATCGCGCACCGAAATCGAAATCCGGGTCGTAAACTGTCGTGCAGATTTCGGTCGATTGCAAGATTTGCAAAGCATGTGCACCGCCAGCTCGATGTCAGCAGATATTTTCCAAATCTTTTCATGTTTTTAATCAAGGTGCTCACGTGATTTGATGCATTTCGCGATGTAAGACCCGTTTTATCACAATATAGATCTTGATTATCGATCAGATCGTCCTAACTGGGCGCCACCATTTTGGGTGAAGCAAAAGGCAAGTGATACGAGAGGAGGAGTCTCATTGGTCCATAGGAGAGGCTTAGAGGGGATATAACTGGTAATAGCCACTGGTGGCGCTACGATAGAGCCCAGTAATTCTAGCCAAGTTCGGCAAGGGTGGAAACTGGACTTTTAAAGTCAGTTAACTCTCTTGCTTCGGGAAGATGACGTCATCTAGGCACGTTGACACATCATCAACCAAGTCATCGAGTCTGACCACCTGATCCTTCAAGTCCCCTCTTACTATCAGCATGGGTCGCTGGGACCAGTCCTTCCCCGGACTCCCCGAGGAATATCCACAATACAGAACACACATTAACATAACAGTCAGCTACTTCTGTGCCAGTGAGTAGGCTTCACGCTTCTTATTCAGCGATAGAAATTGGCACAAGTCCTATAATCCTTGACCAAACTGCCCAATGGTTAGGGTATCATAATAACTAGTAGAAATTTGCATTTTTTTAGGGTTTTGTTATATGTTATCATTTGTTTGTTTGTTTGTTTGTTGTTTAACGTCGGTCTCAGCCATAATCCAGCTATATGACGGCGGTCTGTAAAATAATCTAGTCTGTACCAGACAATCCAGTGATTGACATCATGAGCATCAATCTACACAATTCAACCAAGTCAGCGAGCCTGGCCACCGATCCCGTTAGTCGCCTTTTACGATCAAGGACTAATGGGCTGAACATGTTTGTGTCTTTCGCTACTTGTTTCAGTTGCATCAGGACATGTCGGGTTAATGTGAACTGAACTAGAAGGTATACACTTGAAAACTGGATTTGACCAAAACACTACAAATGTAATCAAAACGTTACTAGGCTAAAAACAGTCGCAGAAATACAAACTTCAGGTCCAAAACAAAATTATGATACCAGCTTCAAGTACATCACCATCAAAACACTGTTAAGCCCCATCTTCCAGAGGCAAGGGTGTTAACTGACTATAAAAGTCCAGTGCCCTTGTTGTTTGTATGTTTGTTGTTTTACGCCGCACTCAGCAATATTCCAGCTATATGACGGCGGTCTGTAAATAATCGAGTCTGGACCAGACAATCCAGAAACTGACATCATGAGCATCGATCCACACAAGTGGGATGCGATGACATGCATCAACCGAGTCAGCGAGCCTGACCACCCGATCCCTTTAGTTGCCTATTACGACAAGCATAGTCGCCTTTTGCGGCAAGTATAGGTAGCTGAAGGTCTATTCTACCCCGGATCTTCACGGGGAAATGCCCTTGGCTCGGGAAGTGAGTGAGTGAGTGAGTTGGGTTTAACGCCTCTTTTAACAGTATTCCAGTCATATCGCGGTGTGTCAGCTTAATGACTACTCAAAAGAAGTAAAAGAACACCCTTGACTATACATGTAGTAAATCAGTCGTGGTTGTAACATACATCTTCCATCAAGGATGTTCTTTTATCTTGTTTTGAATAGTATATAAGCATGTCATCAATATTCCGTCAAGTGTGTGAGTGAGTTGGGTTTTAAAGCTGCTTTTAACAGTATCCCAGTTATATCACGGCGTGTCAGCTTAATGTGGGAGGAAAGCCAGAAGTGATGCAGGTTTCAGACGTTTACCAATTCGGTGAAACTCACAACGAGGGGTATGGTGCTGACAAACCTAGAAACATAATCGGGGCGAACCGGGATTCGAACCCACAATCATAGGTTTCTGGCGTGCCCAAGGGACGCAACTCTGCACAGCGAATCATGGCGCCTTAGACGACTGGGCCACCCTTGCCCCCCAACAAGGATGGATGTTCTTGAACAAATTGTTTCAGACAAACAAACACTCCGCCAATATGACATGTCTGGTTGTGTGCTAGGCAAAAATATTGTACGGTTTTCAAGATCTGCTCCGGAAAGGAGCACTACGTATCAATGTCGGAACAAAGCTAAGAGGTCACCATCCCTCATTATTAACAACACCGACCAGAACAAGACAAACCTTCCTATATTTCCAGAACAGTCAAAAGTACATGTGTGCGATGACTACTATAAAAAGAACTTAATTAACCAAAGGCTCATAAAACATTCACATTTCTTAAACTAAATATCATGAATATGATTGAAATAGTTTCTTCCTAATTTATTTAAGTGAAACTTGTGTAAGTGAGTAGGTCAGTATGGTTTTACGCCACTTTAAGCAATAATCCAGCAATATCACGGGGGACACTAGAAATGGGCTTCACACACTGTACCCATGTCGGGAATAGAACCCGGATCTTCGGCGTGACGAGCGAACCCTTTAACCACTAGGCCACCTGACCTCCCTGTAACTTGTGTAATTGTAAAAATGTTGATACGTTTCTTGCACATACAAGTGCGGTATTAATTAACATTCAATGATTGTGACATTTCAGACTGGCATCTTAGCACATGTCAAGCACCATGTGACAGGTGTAGTTGATCACGGAAACAGAAACACCCATGCAGTCGTCTGGAATTCATGTATTCCGGGTGATGCAAACATCACCTGCACAGTGCTATTTGATATCCTCTATAGGACAGTACAGGTAATACTACGAAATATTTTCAACATGTGCTATGAATTTATGACACAAGTAACACTTTTAGGCAATTTTGGTCATTTGTTACAATGCTATGGTTCTAGTATGCCTCTGATAATAATTCCTCGTTTTGTTTATTTACTATACAGGCACTATAAAATGGTATTTTTACTATTTATTTCAGTTAAATAATGGACAATTGCCAGAGATTTTATACTTGTAAGCGGGCAATTCGCCAAAAGATTAGAAAAACAAGACTGTCTTGTACCTTTTGGCATTGTTGGTCAAGATACAAGATAAAAATCTTTGTATTTTTTTAAAAAATGTACATTGTGTATGTGCTTTTTGTTATATTTACATACTAATGCACAGTGTGGTGTTCCATGTAATAGATGTTTGACACAGGATTAAGGGGGTGTTTCATCATACAAGTGTGACATCACAGGTTAACACATTTAAATGTTTATACCCCATGTCCTTTTTTCTGGTTTTTATACATAATTATGACCCTATAACATACAAAGGTGAATGTCCTGGCATAGGAAAGACTGCAAGTCACTATTTATGAACTAATCCCATAAACATGCAAAAAGGCAGTAATCAAAGATCAGAACCAATGGCTGGAAAATAAGCCACTCACATACAGGGTTAGAAATTGACCTAAATTTTCAAGTCCATGACTAATAAAATTCAGGAAGAATCAGTACCATTTCTTTTCGTTCTACTACACTAGGTACATAGCAACTCTGCAATAGATCATTTATGCGAAGTGATGAAAATATAAATTAATTTCTAACCCTTATGTATATTTCAGTGAGTGAGTGAGTGAGTATGGTTTTACGCCGCTTTTAGCAATATTCCAGCAATATCACGGCGGGGGACACCATAAATGGGCTTCACACAATGTACCCATGTCGGGAATTGAACTCGGGTCTTCGGCTAACGCTTTAACCATAGGCTACTCGAAAACCTTTGACAAAAGGAGTTAGTGATTACTCTTTGAGGCTTCACTATACAATTCATAATAAATGCTAAAATCACATATGGTTAATATTTTCATTTAACTTGTGTAAATTATTTTTGAATTGTTTTGAATCAAAGGCATAATGTCCAGTCACTCATACCAAGTATAACAAATTCTGCACGCAATGTTGAAACTAGACAAATGCCCATGATACATTTTTCTCTCTAGATACTGAAATGGCTTTTCTATAAATAAACAAATTTTGTACAATCGGATTTGTGTTTAGTGATACTATTGTAAAACTTTCTTTTCCCATGGTGGGGCACACACATGAAGATGTTGATCAAGTGTTTAGTCTATTTGCAAGCGAGCTAAGGCAGAAGCCTGCAAGAACCCGCGATGCCCTCCTTCAAGTCCTTGCTAGTACAAATGATCCAAGACCAACGACTGCACTGGAAGGGGTTAGGGACATAAGACTACAGTTTGGGACATAAGACTACAGTTTGGGACATAAGACTACAGTTTGGGACATAAGACTACAGTTTGGGACATAAGACTACAGTTAGGGACATAAGACTACAGTTTGGGACATAAGACTACAGTTTGGGACATAAGACTACAGTTTGGGACATAAGACTACAGTTTGGGACATAAGACTACAGTTTGGGACATAAGACTATGGTTTGTTGAGTCGAATTCACCAAAAGGCCACAAGGAGGCACTTTTGTTTGTGTTTAGGATGGATAGTTCCAAGGTCTGTATGTTATATAAAGATTGGCCAGTGAAAAGTGAACACAATAGGAAGTTAACATTAGATGTCAATGTGTACCCACCAACATTGACCCAGTCAGACTGGCCAGGGAAAAGGTAGACAACAACATGGAGAAAGACTTGGCCAAATGGGTGTCGTCTACACAGGAAAGCATGAGGTGGATGTCCTACATAGAAAGATGGGGACATCCAGACACCCACCATCAAGATATCCACTTCTTAAAACATGCTCCCATCTCTGAAGTAGAGGCAGCAGCTGCAGTTATCCAGATACAAGTATCTGCTCAAATGCAGATTATTTGTTCCCCTCCCAGTGGATCCGTATGCATTCCAGTTCTCAACACCCTGGGGAGTATACATCCCAATTATGTTTCACAAAGGGAGATAATACAACCAGTTTTGTTCCTACATTATTTATCCTTTATAAAGGAACACAATCAGGACCTCTTTGGGTTATCAGTGAACAGCTTCAATTCTAACCTGGGTATACCCTATCACAACAACCAGGCCTGAATCAGTTCCCATCTTCAGTACACTATATGTACATCTGTACACTATATGTACATCTGTACACTATAAGTACATCTGTACACTATATGTACATCGGTACACTATATGTACAACTGTACACTATATGTACATCTGTACACTATATGTACAACTGTACACTATATGTACAACTGTACACTATATGTACATCGGTACACTATATGTACATCTGTACACAATATGTACATCGGTACACTATATGTACAACTGTACACTATATGTACAACTGTACACTATATGTACATCTGTACATGATATGTACATCTGTACACTATATGTACATCTGTACATGATATGTACATCGGTACACTATATGTACATCTGTACACTATATGTACATCTGTACACGATATGTACATCGGTACACTATATGTACATCTGTACACTATATGTACATCTGTACATATGTACATCTGTACACTATATGTACATCTGTACACGATATGTACATCTGTACATGATATGTACATCTGTACACTATATGTACATCTGTACACTATATGTACATCTGTACACGATATGTACATCGGTACACTATATGTACATCTGTACACTATATGTACATCGGTACACTATATGTACATCTGTACACGATATGTACATCTGTACACTATATGTACATCTGTACACTATATGTACATGTGAGGTTGAACCGCAAATTTCAAGCCTCATCATGACTTGCATTCACAGTTTGTGCGGTCTTTCAATGTCTTTTCTGAAGAAACAGTCACATCTTGCACCAAGCATGTCCTTGACCCTGGCTCTCCACATCCTTCTGACCCCGTCCCACAGCACCCTCCTGACCCTGCACCCCTACACTCCTCAGTCCCCGCCCCCCTACACGCCCCAGTCCCCGCCCCGGGGCCCTCTTTGGCCCCAATCCCTGAGCTCTTCTCTGTTTTAGTGTCCTGGGATGCCACCGCCTTCGTCCCCTGGCCTGTGGTCAACACATCCTTCCCAGCTGGTCTCCCTCGCCTGGGGCGTGGCGGTCTGTTGGCCTCGTTGTTGACCGTCCAGGCACCGAGACTGTCATTGGCGTAGAAATCCATCGGATACACATCCTGCCACTGAACCGACTTCATTGCTACGGACATCTGTAACCATGGTAACATGAAGGTGAAGGTCAAAGGTGAGAAGTAAGGGATGTAGTTTACAGTCAGCAAAATTACAGCAATACTTTCAAACTTAACTTAACTCGTCTGCATGCTGAAAGTGGTCTTTTTCTCACCTTTTGCCATCGAATATGTTTTATTCCATGACTACTGTCAATCATAAAACATGATTATTAATTTATTTTTTTATTTTTTTGTCCTCTTGATTTTCCCTCGTTCGGAGTTTTACTTTTTCAACCAAAACCTCAGACTTGAGTTTTAACTATAACATACAAATGCTTTGACGTACGTACCTCGTATGGAGAGAGAACCGGTTTGTCAAAGAAAGCTCCCCAGTCTATGGAGAGTCTTGGACAGGCCACCTGCACCCAGCTGAACACACAACATGACACATGATATTACAGCCTACTGTCTTCTGATGTAAGGCATGTCAACATGGTGTTTCTTATGCCAGGGATCTATCCAGGATTTCAAACTAAGGGCAGGCAATTTGTGGAAATTGAAAAACCCTGGTCAAGTCCCCTCTACAAAAGCATAACATTAGTGATCACCATATAACATGAATTGGGAAATTTGTAATTCCAATTTGGAAATTGTTCACCGAGATTGGGCCAAATTTAGGCTCCTGAACAGGCCCAGATAAATCCCTGTATTGAGTGTTTAACCCTTTGTGACAGAACTGCTAAAGTTTTAACACCTGTTGTCAATATGTACAGTGAATATTGAAATGTTAGCAAGATACAATAAAAAATACAAATTACCCAAAATCCAAAAATGTAATACAGGGCGATTGATTGATTGATTGATGTTTTGCAGCAATAGCAATATAAGTCTCCCAGCAATATCACGGTTGGGGACACCAGAACTGATCTTCATATATATTGTACCCATGTGAGGAATTGAACCCAGGTCTTCGGAATGACAAGCAAACGCTTAAACCATAAGGCTACCCAACAGACCCTCATGTACATTAGTGTACATGTAGACATACATTTTTTAACACAAAAAATGAATCACAATGACAAAAATTTGATGCTGACTACTGTAAATGTAGACAATACTAACGCATCAACATCGTGGAACAGCTTCAGTTTGTCTGGGTAGAGCTCCGACAGCAGCACCGTGATGAAGTGTCTGCCTGATGTCTGGATCTTCTCCTGGATATGCTGAAACAGACAAGCAGTGTGACTGGGCTCCTGTATACAGACAAGCAATGAGACTGGGCTCCTGTCTACAGACAAGCAATGTGACTGGGCTCCTGTATACAGACAAGCAACGTAACTGGGCTCCTGTCTACAGACAAGCAATGTAACTGGGCTCCTGTATACAGACAAGCAATGAGACTGGGCTCCTGTCTACAGACAAGCAGTGTGACTGGGCTCCTGTATACAGACAAGCAATGTGACTGGGCTCCTGTATACAGACAAGCAATGTGACTGGGCTCCTGTATACAGACAAGCAATGTGACTGGGCTCCTGTATACAGACAAGCAGTGTGACTGGGCTCCTGTATACAGACAAGCAATGTGACTGGGCTCCTGTATATAGACAAGCAGTGTGACTGGGCTCCTGTATATAGACAAGCAATGAGACTGGGCTCCTGTCTACAGACAAGCAATGTGACTGGGCTCCTGTCTACTGAAACATGAAGAATTTGGAACGTGCAACAAAAATGTGATAAAATCTTTAGCAGGTACAAAGAAATTTCTGTTTTGCCTGACTTTTTATTTTTGGGGTTACAGGCTTGTAGAAGTGAAAAACATATATATATATATTTCAACTTCAAATGTTATTTTTTATTTCCATAAAATTTTAAGCAAGTCAGAAAAAAATCATTTTTTAAAGTCTGAGGATCCCTGAACCAAAGCTTAAAGAAGCAGGAAAGATGTTAGTACAGTACAATCATCGTCACACCTGATGTAACTTGAAGAAAGACATATCAAAGTTCAAAAGTGAAAATATTCCTTAAATGAAAATTACCTCCAAAATCTTGGGCGACCCTTGCCTTCCCAGGGTGCCGAGCACAACTCCGATCTTCCTTGCTCGTGCTGCACTGGCAATAGCTTCCTGTCTGACCTGATGCATTCTGGGAGTGTCATAGTACTCGCGTGTAAACTTCTTATCATATGGGTCATACCTGCAAAGAGAAGGTACCACAAAAAAAAATCATGAGGGGTATATGTGGTTTCATGCATCTCGCACTAAGTTTTATACCACAAGCCAGCACATTCGGAAAAAGCATTCAGCTTTTTGCTTCAAAGCAGAGTATAAGGGATTTATTCACCCGCTCAGTTCTATCAAGAGTGTCAAGTTTCTAAAACGGAAGCGTTTGTGAGCAGTGTTTCAACTTTTTGTTACAAAATATGAGACTTTATTCAACATGTGAGACATGATAAAATACCAGAAATTCTAAGACCAATATTGAAATTTTTACTGACATTTGCTTCAGATTTGAGGCTGAATATCAGTCTCTAAGCAGGTCTAGATTAATCCTTGTTGTCTTAAAGGTGGGCTCCATGGTCTGATGCCCATTTCTAGTCTACATCTAGACAACTTAACTAGACTGGATCTTAGTCATTGTTGCTGTGTTATTTCCAGCATATATCCAGACAACATAATTAGCGTGGACCAGGGACATTGTCGCTGTGTAATTAGGGTATTTATTAATCTCACTGATCTGCATCACAAAATATGCTTTAACAGTGGTGTTAGAACGACCTGAATAAATTTGGTGGGACTGTCAAATTGTCGGAGCTTAGTCCCCCTTTACTTGCCCACAAAAATTGCATAGACCATATAGACCTTGATATTATTACAGGTAGTGGTAGGTGGGCCAGTAGACAGTAGATGGCCTTTCCTAACAAGCACCTGTATGTGGAAGCTAAAGTGGTAGTTGTATGCATCATATCATATATATCTGACAATCAACATAAAAACAAGCATGAAATACTCATATCCTCCACCAATATGACATGTCCGGTTGCGTACAAGGTAAGGAATATTGTACAGTCTTCAAAATCTGCTCCGGAAAGAAGCACTACTGCCATTTAAGTCTAAGTCAAAGTCATTGCCATGGAAACTCAAAAAACAAAGTTTTCAAAAATCCCAAACTATCAAAAGGCATCAGTTCACCACTAGACCTATCAAGTCTGGTTAAGATATCTCATGGGGTTTCAGTTCTCCAGAAACGAAAAATGTGGCACCCATTCCTATTTCCCCCTTCTACTTAATGGAGGGGGATAATAAACAACACAATGAAAAGGTGTGCCCCTGACTTCTAATGATGTTTAGACACTCACCTGTACGCAGGTATCTCTGGGTTGGAAATCATGATGGACTCCAAGTGGAATCGGCCATCTCCCAGGTAGCTGAAAGTTCCATTTCAGTAAGTCAGTATTAGCAGCAGCATCAGGTATTTGTCATCAGTAACTGGATTACTGTGTACGCCAAGTAACAATTCCCTAGTTCGGCTAGGATTGGTCTACTGATAGGCAGGCACATGGGTATCAAATGTCAACACTCCAAGTTTGTTTGTTTGTTGTTAAACGCCACACTCAGCAATATTCCAGCTATATGACAGTGGTAATTAATCAAGTTTGGACCAGACAATCCAGTGATTGACATCATGAGCATCGATCCATGCAATTGGGATACGATGACATGCATCTGTATGAAACCTAATGCTAACAAAGATCAAGAACAGGACCTGTTCACCTACAGATAAAGACTTTCATTGACGATTGATATATAGTCTTTGGAAAGAAGCCTGTATAAGTGCTCAAAAAATGTTGTTATACAATATTGGAATTCCTGTAAATGGTTGTTCCATGGAATCCAATGATAGTACAGTTGTGTATAAGCTAACAGTATTCTTCAGCATACCGGAGACAGCGAAGTACCCGAGTGGTTAAAATGTCCAGTCTTCACGCATTGGTTCCATTTCCAATATTACTACATTTTGAAGATTTTTCTTGGTGTTTTGTCTCTGTTGCCTTGGTAATACGTCTGAACCAGACATTCCAGTGATTGACATCAAGAGCATCGATCTACACAATTGGGATACGATGACATGAATCAAACCACGTCAGCAACCCTGACCACCCTTCATCGTCTTTCGGTATGATGCAGCCAGAGATCGAACACCTGAGCTTCCCCTTACTGGGGAGACTCACTATCCACTGGACCACAGAGGCAGCCTCTTTGGTCAATGAATCCACATAGAATGTGTTGATGACTTACATGATGGAATCGATGTCTTGTAGCCGTGGCGATGTGCAGCCCAGGATCTCCCCTGGTGACAAGGGTTTGGCTTGTGGAATGGTCACCTGGTAATCTGACTTCAGATCTTGGCTTGCTCCCTGGAAGCATAGAGTTTGTTTTGTTGTTTAGTGCTGAACTCGCAATATTCCAGCTATATGGCCTATAAGTAATGGACCACTGGACCTATTATGACCAGCAGAGGGCATCTTCCTGAGGCAAGGGAATTGACTGACTATAAAAGTCCAGTTTCCACCCTTGCCGAACTTGGCTGGAATTATTGAGTATATTTTGGCTGGACTAATGAGTCTTTGCATAGTCCAATCAAAATCACATGAGGAAATCAACATTCATAAACTGCCATGCAGATTTCAGTCGATTGCAGGATTTGCAAAGCATGAGTACCGTGAACTTAGCATCAAAAGATATTTTTCAAATCTTTTCATGCTTTTAATAAAGATGCTCATGTGATTTGATTCACTTCACTGGTGGCGCTATGATCGAACCCAGAAATTCCGGACTAATTCAGCAAAGGTTGAACTGGAGTTTTACAGTCAGTTAACGTTTACAGTCAGTTAACATCCCTTGCCTCAGGATGATGGCAGAGATTGATAATCGGAACTTCCATGGGGGAAGACATGGAATAAACTCATCACAGAACATCACCAACACTTCAAAACATCAACCAGAGGTTTCAAATCACAATAACCACCTCTGATTGAAACAGATGATTTGATGGCCGCATCACCACAGAAGCTCAAATTTATAGAAAAGTACTCCTTTCCCAGTCACTGTCAATCAGCATTTTGAAATAACAATATGTACAAATGCAGACTACAAATTGCAGAGTTGTGTTCACTACTACTATTACAAATAATAATAAGAACTCTTATATGTGCTAACATCCACGGAACAAAGCTTTTGGTTTGGGTTGGGTTTGTTGTTTAACAGCGCACTCAGCAATATTCCAGCTATATGGCGGCGGTCTATAAATAATCGAGTCTGGACCAGACGATCCAGTGATTGACATCATGAGCGTCGATCTACGCAATTTGGATAAGATGACATGCATTTACCAAGTCAACAAGCCTGACCACCCAATCTCTTGGGTTGTTGAAGACGTATTCCACCCCGGAACTTCACAGGTCTGGATACAAACAGGACATTCCCAAAACATTGATCATGTTGATAGGATATTCCACAAAATCAATACCACTTGTGTCAAAAAATTTAAGACATTTGGCATTACAAACAGTCTTAGAAAATGAACCAATTTGAAACTCAGAAAACATATGTCAATAAAATTATTCCTGAAAGCTGATGGAGACCGTACCCACCTGCAGGGCAGCCACGAACTGTATGGTACTGACCAGCGCCAGTTTGGCGCCAGCCTGGAAGTTGTACCGCACTGTCTCCAGGAAGTGAAGCGTGTCAATCTTGATGTCCACAAACACATATAGCATCTGTATCCCTTCTGTGCGGTCTATTGGTACTGATAACAATAAAAATAAAAATAAAAATAATAATAACAATGCAGTATTTCACTGAATAGGACCAATAGAGGCCTTTATACTTAGTTTTACATTGCTGCATTGACTGCACTGTTATTGTTAAAATTGTTGCATGTGAAGCAGACAATCCAGTGATTGATACTGCAAGTAATAATCCATGCTATCAGGGTACGATGACACACAATCTACCATGTCCTCAGCAACCCATGCTTGTCGTAAGAGGCGACTGACTAGATTAGGTGGTCAGATTCGCTGACTCGATAGATGCATGTCATTGTATCCCAATCGTGTAGATTGATGCTCATGATGCAAATAACTCAATCGTCTGGTCCAGACACAAATATTTACAGAACTTCGTCATATAGCTGGAATATTGCCGAGTGCGGCCTTAAAAAACAACAAACCAAAACAGAACATTGTTTGGCCCTGCAGTATTTACCGAGACAGCTGTGGCCATAGTGCACCATGAGATCTGCCCCCAGGGCCTTGGCAGTGAAGTCATCAACACAACACGCACCATACGTCACGTCGCCCATGATCAGCGTGTCGGCTTCTGTAAACCTGGAACAAGAGGGTAGCCACTACGAACATCTGCTTCAACAGATACAATCCCCCAAAATATAAGTGATTCCAGTTTCCCATCTTCCCAAGGCAAGGGAGTTAACTGACAGTAAAAGGCCAGTTACCAGCCTTGACGTACCTAGGCTGGAATTTCCAGGCTCGATTGGAGCGCAACCCGTGGCTATTACGAGTTATGTCCCTTCTATGACCCTCCTGTTGACCAATCAGATACCACCTCTCATGTCACTTGCATTTGCTCAAACAAAATGGCGGCGCCCAGTCAAGAGCATATGATCGATAATCAAGATCAATATAGTATTAGAACAGGTCATACCTCGCGAAAGGCATCAAATCACATGAGGATCTTGATTAAAAACATGAAATGATTTGGAAAATATCTGTCAAGGCCCAGTTGACGGTACACATCCTCTGAAAATCCTGCAGTCGACCCACATCTGCACGTTGTGATCCATATTGTTTACAAACCGGTTGTTGATTTTGATATTGATTGGACTTTGCATAGACTCGTTAGTCAAGCCAAACTGTAACGCCATAATACCAGCCTAGTTTGGCAAGGGTGGAAACTGGACTTATCAGTTAACTCCCTTGGGAAAAGATGCCAGTTTCCTGACCAGTCCTAATCCGATCCCCCACCCTAAACCCTTTTTCTCTCATTTCTTTTCATCCTGATACTGTCTGTATTTTATGTCACTTGACAAGTGTACGTCAAACAGTCAAAAAGCAAATAAACATGAAAAAAATAACTCTGTGTTTTTATTGCAGCACTCAGCAATATTCCAGCTGTATGATGACAGTCTGTAAATAATCAAGTCTGGACCAAACAATCCAGTGATTGATATTGAGACAATCCACGCCATGGTGTATGATAACACGCTATTAACCAAGTCATCGAGAACGACCTCCTGATCCATTTGGTACCCTTTTAACAACCAGCATAGGTTGCTAAGGACTAATTGTAAACAGGGATCCTAATGGGACAAAAACAAAACAAAAACATTAAAAAATGACCTTCCTAATCCTATTCTGTTTTCAGATGGACTGCAAGGGAAACACACAGTCGGGGCTTCATGGTATTATGATGTTGTTTGTTTGTTTGTTGTTTAATGCCGCACTTAGCAATATCCCAGTGATTGATATCATGAGCATCGATCCACTCAATTTGGATATGATGACATACATCAACCAAGTCAGCGAGTCTGACTTCCCGATCCCGTTAGCCACCTCTTACGACAAGCATAGTTGCCTTCTATGGCAAGCATGGGTTGCTGAAGACCTATGCTATCTTGACAGATATTATGCCCAATACTCATGATAATATATGTGTGCTATAGGTATGTGCCCATATACAGATAGATGATGTCACACTGATTTCTATATCTCGCAAAGTATCTTTTCCTAGACTACAATATCTAGTCATGGGAATCTAGTTCAAGGTGACTAGGAAGATCTGGAAATCTATTCATCAATATTATTTCAAAACTGATTAAAAAACATCTTTATCACTTTGATATCTTAAACAAAAAACTGATCCAAGTCCGACAAGGTCAGGTCTTTGGACAATGTTATATATGTATTGGTCATATGCACTCAAATTTAAGCCATCTTCCTTACCTGAACCGAGGTCAATAGCATGAGCATCCATAAGGTTCTTAAAAGAAGTACCAGTTAGAAAGCTTAACAGACACGAGTATTCCAGAATCTAGGATTGCCACTTACTAGAGCCGAGTATCACCTGCGACCTTGTGATACACATCGTACCACGGGGGGTAGAATAGATCTTCAGCAACCCATGCTTGCCGTAAAAGGTGACTATGCTTGTCGTAAGAGGCGACTAACGGGATCGGGTGGTCAGGCTGGCTGACTTGGTTGATGCATGCCATCATATCTCAATTGCGTGGATTGATGCTCATGATATTAATGACTGGATTGTCTGGTCCAGACTCGATTATTTACAGACCACCGTTATATAGCTGGAATATTGGTGAGTGCAGCGTTAAACAACAAACAAACAAAACATATCATGATACGGACTGACGTACCACTGGTATTACGATACATCACAAAAATAGTATGAAACTCTAAAACATCTTGCTTGATACATTTATTTATTATATTATCTCAAAACATATAAACAAAAAAACAAAATGCAACCTTTTTGTCTTTTTAGAGAGTATTCAAAACTAAAGACTAAAATGGACTGGGGACGTCAACTGTCACCACTACGTCCTCATGCTCCACCGTTACAGATGGTGCTATTCTACCTCCACCGTTACGGGAGGTAACTCCATCAGTTCCTGTTCTATTTATAGGGTATCATGATCTCACAAACTGACAATTTAAGTATTGATGTCATCATGACACGTAGACATCGGTTAATCTTTACAACTTACTGTTCAATGATGTCTGCTACAGTACAGGCAAACAGCAGCAACCCTTCTGGGAACTGCAGAGCAACTCTCTTGGCGCCAGAGAAGCGAATCTTCCAAACTGTCTTGTAGATCTCAAAGTTGTAGTTTGAAGGCAACTTGTAGACAAAAGAACAAAAAAAACCTGATGGGAACTGGCTGAGATTTTGTAATCGACTGTTGAAAATAATGATTTGTACTCAATTTTGTTTATTACTCTTTGTTTTCTTTATTATTCTTGTATCTAGTTCAGAATTTTACAAACCCTACTGCTGTGAAAACAATGATGAAGTGTAGTGATATGGGTATGGTTTTACTCTGCTTTCAGGAATATTCCAGCAATATCACAGGGACACCAGACATGGACATTGTACCCATGTGCGAATCAAACGCGAGTCTTCGGCGTGATGAGCGAACACTTTAAGCGACTCAACCGACTTGATGGCGTGTACAATGCAAGGTGTAGGAAATGCTTAAATTACAATCACAAAAAGTTGAGTTTATTGAAAATACTTTTTTCACTATTATGACCTTACAAACACAAATATTGATTTACATAATACATAGAGATTATAATACGAGAATGTGTGTCGTACTGATTCTACGAAACAAGTGTCAGAATGCGTGTATTTCCCAAGCAAGAGCGAGGGTAACACATGAATTCTTACATGAGTTCGTAAACATCAGTTCGACACACATGTTAGTGTAACAATTTCTTTATTACCCATTATTTCCAAATCCTTATGAGCTCCCCTTCAGAAAAATGCACATACAATTTTAATGAACTCGGATATTTCTAACCCTATGAAAATCATGGATTTTATGCTTGGATTCTTGGTTGGTAGGGGGTGGTCGGGTAGCCTAGTGGTTAAAGCGTTCGCTCGTCACGCTGAAGACCCGGGGTAGATTCCCGACATGGGTACAATGTGTGAAGCCCATTTCTGGTGTCCCCCGCCGTGATATTGCTGGAATATAGCTAAAAGTGGGGTAAAACCATACTCACTCACTCACTCGGTTGGTGGTGAGTATAACCCACCGACTATAGTCAATATTTGGACACAAATATCACCCAAACAACTAATGACTACAGGCTACAAAACAAGTATATGATGCTATACCATTTTGTAAAAATATATGTTAAATTATTTAGTTCTAAAAATATTATTTAATTTATAACCACAATAACAGAAGCAAATATATGATCAGGTTGCTTTAAACAATATTAAATATCTCATACATTTTCTCAGGACAAATTTGAAACTGGGGATACATTTTACATATTCAGATTTATCTAGTAATTAACACACTCACTGTTTTCACTGCAGCTTGAATTTTCGGATCATTCAGAATTTCTTCTGGTATCTGGTGAGCTACACGCCTAGCAGTACCTGGTAACATAAATATTAGTTGTGTGAGAGTTGGGTTTAAAAAGTTGCTTTCAACAAAATGTCAACATTTTAACACTACAGAAACAGGTCATGAGGAAATGTAAGTAATCTGATCTGTGAAAGTGATCTCTGTGAGTGTGTTGGTGGAGGGTGGGTTGGGTTGTACGTCAGCCTGTAAATAATCAAGTGAACATATAATAGACAATCCTGTGATTGATATGAGCAATGATTCATAATGTAGACGTATGTTGACATGCCATGAACAATGGTTAGTCACTGAGCCGGACCACCTGATCTGTTCACCTCATGCAACCAGCATAGGTTGTTTAGGACCTATTCTAACATGGGATCCCCATGGGCTGATCCGGATGGATCCTCTCAATCAATGACTAGCAGATCCTGGTAGCTAAGGGACACAAATCTGCAATGCCAATTACCCTGGAAAGGTAAGTATGGTAAATAAGTACTCAAATCTATTGGCCATGGACAGAGCTCCAGATAATTTTTCATACCAGGGGGGTACGTTGAATATTACTCACATTTTATCTTTCACACTGGGTATTTCATGGTTTCGTTGGGTATTTGATATATTTTTACTACCTTCGATCCAGTCTGTCAGGTATTTTAAAGCTAACCAGAAGATGTTTTAAAAAATAATTCTGCTTAAAATCCTATTTCAAACTTCAACTTTTCTTCTGTTCACGTGCGGACCAATTAAGCAGAAAGCGACAGGCAACTCAAATTTAATTGGTCTATGGTGATGTATTTCGGATATTCTACACAATTACACAGCTTATGTGGGGCTCTGGCTATAGTATTTGAAGATTATGAAGCAATAATTTATACAACATGTACAAAATTCCCAGGGAAGCAAGGATGGAGCAGTACACACCCTCCCTTTGCAAAAGTTGCTTGCTTCACATGAAACACTGATGGAAACACTATTTCACGCGCATTAAAAACGTATTGAAACAGTCATATCTTTCACTGTTCTGTGTGACATTTGTTAGCAATGGTTCGAACTTTTTGTTCTCAAACTATTTAGTTGGAAGACGTGTTAGGCGAATGTCACTGCAGGTAAAATACAGAATTGTTTGGTGTTTTTCATTTCAATGACACCATGTCCACGAAAAAAGGGTACAGTACTGCTAAAATGATAAAGTTGATGTCAGCTCACTGAGTCCAACTGTGAGTCCAGCTTGGTATATTGTTTACTAAACGTGGCCAACTGTATTCTAATTTTCACCTTTTCCGCCACCGAAAACCTTCCTGTTACTGTTAGCACTGACAACAACTGGTCCGGACACATCGTGCTCCGAGGGAGCAGCCATGTTGGTAAAGGGAGGTAATTCTGTTTACTTCAACGATGACTGGGCTCCTTTCTACCAGAGCGCTTAGCTTACGGCGCGTACCAACAGTGGAACCAGTTACTTTTAGTTTTCGCTCGGTATCGCTGAACAAAGTCGGCATAAACGTTTCTGTGCCCACAGTAGGACTAACGGCAGGTTAAGGGACACAACTTCTCAGCTGTTGTTTCACCCAAATTCAACTTAAAACACATTTATTCACTCTTTGTGCTGCACTTATAGGGATCGGTTATTTATTATGGAGGGGGTGGGTCAGAGAGAATCAGGACAATATCACCAAAAATATGACAGTCTCTAAGGGAGGGTCATAAAAACATAATGCAAACATTTGAGGAGGGTCGTAAAAAAATTGACATTTGGACAAAATGAAATGTAAAGTGCTTTCGCATTTTGGGAGATATTTCATTGACGAGAGTGCTTAAAATTATCTCTCTATTCGGCCAGTTTGAGACCATATTTGCCAACGAAAACGCGGGAAAATGAAGGATATTGGGAATGTCCTGCTCAAAGTGTAGGCTGAGAGTCATGAAAAAATGTACAAAGACATGGGGACAAACATTTGACAAACCCCCCACCCCACCACCGATGAGTAAAGACACTCGGACAGTTATAATAGTTCCTATCTTCTAACGCATGTATGAGGTATGTGATGTACGTGCAACACATGTATGAGGTATGTGATGTACGTGCAACACATGTATGAGGTATGTGATGTACGTGCAACACATGTATGAGGTATGTGATGTTGTACGTGCAACACATGTATGAGGTATGTGGTGTTGTACGTGCAACGCATGTATGAGGTATGTGATGTTGTATGTGCAACGCATGTATGAGGTATGTGATGTTGTAAGTGCAACGCATGTATGAGGTATGTGATGTACGTACAACACATGTATGAGGTATGTGTTGTACGTGCAACGCATGTATGAGGTATGTGATGTACGTGCAACGCATGTATGAGGTATGTGGTGTTGTACGTGCAACGCATGTATGCGGGTTGTTTGATGTTAACTCAAAGTCGATGTTGTTTCAGTAATATTCCAGCTCTATTTGAGAGTCCTGTAAATAATCGAGTGTGGGACATGCGAACCAGTGGTGGATAGCATGAGAAACAATGTCCCAGACTACTACGAACTACACTGTCATGTCCGGAAATCGAGGATAAGTGATGTATCTTTCAGATGGTTAAATCGATTGCTCAATTTTCCACATTTTCTCTGCAGGACTTTCTTGGAGTCATGATGAGGATGGGATATTGCTAAAAATGGCGAGACACTTGTTTCAGGATTATATAACGGTAAATCACGTAACGGCCTCAACATTTACCTTCACATAGACGACAGTGCTGCCACTAAACATGCGTATATCAGGCAAGTACCGAAAACTATGAGATGGTGACATAACAATGGTGCGCCTCCAGCATCAAAGAAAACGTGAGCGAGAACGATGGCAAACCGCTGGAGTCGCAGTCATCATATACGCTGAACGTGTGGAGCAAATCCCTGGGATTCCATTTTGGTGAGGTCGCCAGACGTCGTTCAACACTGACATAGCTCTCCGTTTTCAAAACGCTAGCATGGTTTAGATTAAAATGTTTGGTATTAATTCATACACGACAACTTGCTGCTTAAGTGATGTGTTTCTTAAATGGTTTGTTGTTATGAACTTTTGTGTCAACACTGGCTATTATCTGTTGGAATGCGAAACTAGTGGTGATTGTTTAATTTATAGCTCTGGCTGCCACGGTAGTGCCCTCACTTCTTGAGCGTGTTGTTCACCAGTAATTGGTTGCACGCATAGACCCCATTTGTTTTTACCTTGGGTTAAATTATAGACTAACTTTACCAAGGAAGGATATGTCGGACGACGTCATGACGTCCATTAATATAATTCCCGCAGGTTGAAGCGAAGGAGAACTCCCAGGGTTTATTAACAGACCGTTGGGTCCATTGCCTGTACTCGAAGCCCCAAGATGCCCCACGTATGATCCAGTGTACGTGGGTTCAGGTCATGACTCATGGCAGGCAACGGCAGTTTTGCCACAGCATCATACTGGAGAAAAACTGTTACTGCTCGGGAACGATGTGTCCTGTGTCATTCAGGTCGGATGGCGAGTGGGTGGTTGTCGAAATGCGGTTGCAGGACGTTCCGAATGTACCGGTCACCCCTGAAGTTGCCTTGGATGGTGACAAGATCCAGCGTGTGACAGGTAATCCCAACCCATTACCGAGCCTCCACCATACGAGGTCGTAGGTGTTATGTTCCTGTGTGTATAGGCCGTATTGTTATGCCTCCAAATCCACACTCGGCCATCCGTGACATGGAGTAGGAATCTGCTCTCATCGGACCAATGGACTCTTCGCAAAGTCCTCAGATTCCATGCTCGTCGGGCCAAACACAATGCTAAAAGAATTCTCCGAAGATGATCGGCAAGGAAGGGAATCTTGATTACCCTCCTGGGCCCACTTGCACAAAGCGATCTTAGCGCTAAGACTATCACAAGCCTATGTTAAAGTATGGGAGTTACGATCATCTTAGCGCTAAGATCGCTTTGTACAAGTGGGCCCTGGACTTCATTCCCACCGACTTCAGTCGCTTTCTGACCGTTTTTGTTGACATCCGTCTATTGTGTAACCATTGGCACAGATGGTTGATGACGTTGAAGCCGAAGCGGGGCCACATCCTCCCGCCTTGACGTCACGCGAGATCTTCCTGGCCTTGGGAGATCCTGTACAGCATTGGCTTGCCCGTGATTTTGTACCAGTCTGCTTATAAAGATATAATGACGGCCTAGTTGACGCCTATGCTTTTGTAGGTCATGTCCGCCGACATCTTCCCAAGGCAAGGGAGTTAACTGACTAAAAGTCCAGTTTCCACCCTTGCCGAACTAGGCTGGAATTTCTGGGCTCGATCGCAGCGCCACCAGTGGGTATTACGAGTTATGTCCCTTCTATGTCCTCCTATTAATCGATCAGATTTCACCTCTCGTATCACTTGCATTTGCTTCAAACAAAAAGATGGCGCCCAGTCAAGACGATCTGATCGATAAACAAGCTGTATATTGTAATAAAACGGGTCTTACCCCGCGAAGTGCATCACATCACTTTAGCACCTGAATAAAAAACATGAGAAGATTCGGAAAATATCTGTCGACGCCCAGTTGACGGAACACATCTTTTGCTAATCCCACAGTCGACTAAAATCTGCACGTTGAAATCCATGTTGTTTACGAACCGGATATCGATGTCACAACGCGATTTTGATTGGACTGTGCATAGATTCGTTGGTCCAGCCGAAACATAACTCCATATTTGGAGCCTAGTTCGGCAAGGGTGGAAACTGGACGTTTTCAGTCAGTTTACTCCCTTGCTTTGGGAAGATGGCCAGTCGAATGATTATCAATAATACGCCATCTTTGCGTCTCTGATAACCTTCTTCGTGCCATGTTCACAGTTAATACTTCAACAATGCAAGACAGTGACGATACATACCCACAACTGTGGTGTACAGATTCTGTATTTTGAAAAATGCCCGGGTGGCATGCTGCACGTGCATGTCGTGCTACTTTGTGACGTCACAGTTGCCGTATGTGCTGTCCTATTATTTCGACGGAACATCATTCTTGACATACATGTATCTATCTCGAAAATTGCAGTTGTTGCGAATGGGTATATTTCAGTATTATTATTTCCAGGGGTGTTTAACTTTTGTCTTATAGATGTATGTTAACTGAGGCATGGCATGACACACACAGTGCTTGCAATTATCTTTAACGCGACGTCGAACTCCATTTCACCTCACCTCACAAGTACTATGAAGTTACAATATTGGACTGATTGCATGTCATCGTACCAAATGCTTGCTGTAAAAGGCGACTATGCTTGTCGTAAGAGGCGACTTACGGGATCGGGGGGTCAGGCCACTTGACTTACTTGATGCATGTCATCGTATCCCCATGGCATGGATCGATGCTCATGATGTCAATGACTGGATTGTCTGGTCCAGCCTAGATTATTTACATATAGCTGGAATATTGCTGAGTGCGGTGTTAAACAAAAACAACAACAACAACAACAAAAATCATCGTACCCAAAAGGTGTGGATCGTTGCTTTCAATCAAGGGTTTGTCCGGATCAGACTAAAAAATGAACGGGCTGCCGTGCGTGGCATCGAACCTCACGACATGGATAGTAGTTTGTAATATCAATCACTACTTCATCGGGCCCAAAATTGATCATTTAAAGGCCGCTGTCACATAGTTGGACTACTGATGAGTGCTTTAAATAACCAAAAAACCACCCATCTTCCACGTGTTCACTGGGTGCTATGGGAGACGTGTTTTTACATCACTCGGTGTTCGGTATTGTTTGATGAAGGTGTCTCCTCCCAAGGCCCCGGGTGTGATCACTCACTCACTCACTCACTCACTCCAGGACATTGTCTACCATACAAGATGGGAATGGTCCATGCAGTCAAGCGGGCTGAAGCACGCCGCCTTAAATAGCGTTAAGTATGACCAGTTGTAAGAGCACTGTCACATTTGGACTGCGGCGACGGTGCATCTTCATGAGCCAAGGTATTTAACTGACTGTATTAGTCCAGTTTCTGATCAGATCGTCATGATTGGGCGCCGCCGTTTTGTTTGAAGCAAATGCGAGTGAAATGAGAGGTGGAATCTGATTGGTCAATAGGGGGGGAATAAAAGGGACAAAACTCACTGGCTACTGGTGGTGCTACGATCGAGCCCAGAAATTCCAGCCCAGCTTGGCAAGGGTGGAAACTGGACTTTTAAAGATGGCGGCGGTGATCATGACAACATTAGTTAAACAAAGTTAAGAAGAAACCGACGTGAACACAGCGTTTGGGGACAACAGCCGTCAATAAAAACATTTTCTTTGAACTGGGGTGGAGTCAAGCGGTGCATGTGGAGCTGACTCGACACATTCACTGTTCTCTGCCTCACGAGCGAACCCTCCACCCAGCGGCACGAGAGTTTGTTTGGAAATATGTGAAAAACAAGCTACTAAATTTAATTAACAAAGTTTATTTTTTTAGAAATATATATAACATATAAAATAAATCTTTAATTGAAACATCTTCAAGTTTGTAAACAAAGGCTGATATACAAGCATTTACAATAGCAGTGAATGCATAGCCTGATTTACTATCAACACGCTGGAAATCAAGATGATTCAAAGCTCAGAGTGTCAATATTCATAATGAAAATGTATAAAAAATCATACTTTGACGTCGTTGATACACCAGTAAAACCGTTGACTCATATATAACTTTAATGAACCGCTAATATCTGTGTGTATGGGCAATGCATCGATGAATACACGTGGGTCAAGATATTTACGACAGTACAACAAACGAGAAAATATTTGACAAGTCATTTCTGAAAAAAGACAGGGGAAAAATACGATTTTAAAAACAAACACCACCCTTGCATGCCTCCGAAACAAACACGACCCTTACATGCCCCCGAAACAAACACGACCCTTGCATGCCTCCGAAACAAACACAACCCTTGCATGCCTCAAAAACAAACACCACCCTTGCATGCCTCCGAAACAAACACGACCCTTACATGTGTCCGAGGTTAAAGCAAACCCCTGACCCCAGGACAATGCGTTAATACCCAATATGTTGTCTGTGACAACAGTGGCAAGACACGGGCCACCCTGAGATATTTCAGGTTTACACTTCAGTCTGGGTAAGACACTGTAACAATTGGACGTTTGTGTATAACTGTGTTCGCTATCCGATCATACCATACACACTTGAAGCTCGTAATCCATCTTCTGTCGTCCATCTGGACCAAGTTGCAGTGATGTTAGGCGTACATGGATGCAGATGTGACGCCTGTGAATGGTCAGTTTACCCGCATTCTCCATCCTCAACTCATTTCACTAAGTGAGTTATAAACTCCGACTAAACCTAATTGCGTTGGTTTGTTGTTTAACGTCAACACTCAACAATATTCCAGCTATATGACGGCGGTCTGTAAATAATCGAGTCTGGACCAGACAATCCAGTGATCGACATAGTGAGCATCGATCCACGATACGATGACATGCATCAACCAAGTCAACGAGCTTGACCACCCGATCCCGTTAGTCGCCTCTTACGACAAGCATAGTCGACTTTTACGGCAAGCATGGGTTGCTGAAGACCTATTCTATAGCAGGACTATTACTGAGTGCAACGTTAAATACAAAAAAAAAAAACTTTCTCCCTTAAAGTTATGTCACTGGCTGTTCATGCTATCAACCACTGGTTTGTTAGACCCAGACTGGATCATTCACTGATTTCGGCGTAAACAGTCAGTCACTCTCAATTCCTTTCCATGCCATAAACTTTGTACCCGTTGAACTCCGTTCGTCGGATCCTTGGCATCATTATAAGTGGCATTCCCCGTCTTTCTTGGCCAGGTTATCAATGGCGATGACACCCGCCGTCTGTCCCCTCTCAGCCTGAAAGACAATCCCGTAAGGGTAGGTTGCAGCTGGGATCTGGGCAAGGCCGTCTGTCCAATCATTTCCCTCGCTGCTCGCACGTGACCAAATGTTGCAATTCAGGAAGGTATTGTGGTGGAACACTGACTTGGTACAGATTGACAAGGTACCTGACAGGGGCGGGTAAATCTTGAACTGCAAACTGATGCATTGTGGGACAGTTGTGTTCAAAACAGGGGAGAAAACTCTGGTCTTTTCTCCAGGGTTTCGATTTGTTCCATCGGCTTCTAGGTAGTGATCTGAAAGTTGAAATGACACATTGTTATTGCGTTGAGTGACTTTATTTTATCGCCGCTTTGAACAATATTTTCGTATCACAGCAGGTTGGTAACGTACGACTGGAAGCATCGAGGGTAAATACTGATATTATTAAAACCAACCTGATTGTTTACCATGTACACAATGTGCTCCCCAAATCAAACTGTACATGACTAGACCACCAAGCACATCTTCCACTGACCTGAGTTATGTCCCTTAGATGCCCTGGCTTTGGTGTCCGTTAGTGGAACTATCTTTAAGTTCCAGTCAAACGAGTCATCCTCTGCTTGAAGGTACTCACAGAAAGTACCCCCGTCAAAGTCACATGACACCTTCAAAGTGCCTGTAAATCAAAGGGTTGTGATGTAATACCAGCTTGCTTTTGTTAAGTGAACGAATCGGTTTTACGCCGTTTTTAACAAGGTAGCAGAGATATAATGCCAAGAAAAGGCTTCAAAATAAACCAATTTTGGGAATCGAACAGGGCGTGAAAATTAAATATTTTAATCACTTGGCTACATCGTCGTCTCCGGTATGCTGAAGAATACTTTCAGCTTATACACAACTGTACTTTCATTTCATTCCACTGAACTACCATTAACAGGAATTCCAGTTGCATAAGGATATTTCTGAGCGCTTAAGCAGGCTCCTTTCTAAAGAATATATGTCAATCGTCAATGAAAGTCTTCGACTGTGTGACGATGTACTGTTCATAGACTTTGTTGGCATCAGGTTTCATACAGATTCATGTCATCGTATTCCAATTGCGCGGATCGATGCTCATGATGTCAATCAATGGTCTGTCTGGTCCAGACTCGATTAATTACAGACCGCCGTCGTATAGCTGGAATATTGCTGAGTGCGGTGTTAAACAAAAAACAAACAAAGTTTTTCGAAAGACAGTGCCTAGCTCATTTTGGGCTCTGAAATTAAGCAAATTGTTTCCTTCATCGCCATTTCGCAATCTATCTGAATTTCGGCACTTACCGTCACATCTTCTGTTTTCTATCTTAACGTCATCTAAACCAACGCCGCCATCTGTCCTGCGACCAGCCTCAGCAACAAACACCACGCGCGAAACGTCACCACCCAGCTCCTGCTCCGCCATCCTCCACGCACCCTGTAATGGCGCAAGCTGCATCATCACTGTCGTGTCGCCTGACGAGTTGGATACCCCGTATACCCGGAGTCTCGCGTCCTTTGCATTCATGAAGGTCAAGGTGAAGGTCAGACAACTGAATCCGGAGTTTGAGAAGGTTGGAGAGGTCAGGCTGGCGATCTGATTCTTGGACTCGTAGGACACAAAGGCGTACATGTAGTGACCTGGAGCAGGGGGAACATGAAGAGAATGATTGTTGTTTTACGCCGCAACCAGTAGTAATCAAGCAATATCAGAGCAGATTAGCCCGTCCATCGTAAATATAGACAGGGGTTACAATGTGTAGTATACATGGACGTTCAAAGGACATGGTCTCTGTGTTCCTGAAATGATGCCGATGCGCCTTTAAATTTTGACTCACTCACGTGGGTCATGCTTTTGAACCATTGGTTGTCTGGTCGATATTAAATAAGACCGCCTCCGTGGTCTAGTGGTGGAGCGTCCGTCCGGAGAACGGAAGGTCCGGGGTTCAATTCCCGGCCGCGTCATACCAAAAGACGTTAAAAGATGGTACTTGTTGTTACCCTGTCGGCTGGTCGGCTCGGAGTCAGTATACTGTTTCTTAGTTGGGTATTCATGTTAAACTGCGGCATGGTATCTCAGTGGGCTAGCACTATAAATCTGCATCAGTCCGGACTAGTACAAGCAGCCACACACACACAAACGTGCATGTACGTCGCTATATGAGTGCAATAATCTTGGACGCGACGTTAAACCCCATTTCACCTCACCATATTCAATAACGTATCGACCGTGTGTTATCTGTGAGCGAGTGAATACATGCTACTACCACCAAGATCTGCACCCGAGGCGGCTCCACTCAGGCCCATGCCCCATGTTTCGACGCTCACGCAGCGTCATCTTTTCAGTGTGTGAAGCCTGCGTGAAGCGATATTGCTATTCGCGGTGTTGAACCCAACGCTAAATTACTCACTCGTAGTAGACAGACACTATTATTCACACGTGATATGATTTGAACAAATATACCCCAAGTAGGTATTGTAGGTATATATGTTGATCTTGTGGATATCAAATATCACAGATACACCATAGAGGAAGGGGTGTGGAAACAGTTACCGTTAAACGAAGCATACATAAAAGTACAATCTTGCCGTGTGTGTATACCGCATTCGCTGTCATTACGATATTTTTATAGATCTGGGCCCACTTACACAAAACGATCTTAGCGCTAAGACTCTTGTAAGCCTATGTTAAAGTATGGGAGTACGATCATCTTAGCGCTAAGATCGCTTTGTGCAAGTGGGTCCAGGACTCCGTTCCACAAAGCGATGGTAACGCTACGACTACCGTAAGCCTATGTTAAAGTATGGGATTATGATCATCTTAGCGCTAAGATCGCTTTGTGGCACGGGGCCCAGAGAGTATAAGCAGTACTTTAGCTCTTTAGTAAAATTCCAGAATTTTCTCAGTGAGAGTCGCCAAGAATACATAAGTTTTGTTTGTTTGTTGTTTAACGTCACACTCAGCAATATTCCAGCATATGATGGCGGTCATTAAATAATCGAGTCTGGACCAGACAATCCAGTGATTGATATCATGAGCATCGATCCACGCAATTGGGATACGATGACAAGCATCAACCAAGTCAGCGAGCCCTTTCCCCCGTTAGTCGCCTCTTAAGACAAGCACACATAAGAAGCATGTGGGAAACCAAAACCGGTTTTTGACGTGAACAGCAAACTCATTAACCATCGGGCTACCGCTGCGTGCCTTGATATAAAGTAGTACGGAGTATACCGGAGTATGCCGGAGTATGCCGGAGTGTACCGGAGTAAACTTGATTACCTGACGTATTTCCGAGTGTGTTATCATTGTAGGGGCGTTGTGGGAAAGCCAGTCCACCTTTACGTCTGGTCCAGATAAAGTCCTCCGTGGAATTGTCCTTGTAACCGCACATGTTCGGGCTCTCAAAGCTACAGCTTGCTGCCTCTGGAAGGGACCATGTCATGACGCGTTAAAGCCATTTTATGTGCATATCATGTTCATATACACACTCGCCGAGTCATCCTCCATTATTATGGGTTTTTTTCATTTTGTAAATACCCTGTATAAATTTCCTTCAATAGTTCTGTGGTTTTTTTCAGTCCGTTTCGAATGACACGGCACTTTTAATTGCCGTCCAGTCAAGTACTCTTAAGGATCTAAAAAGCTTCAGACTGTTGAAAAGAGAGAGTAAATCAAATGGCCGGTGCCTTGTGAGAGAGAGACGGTATGTGTTGGGGATAGGGAGTGGGTGAGTGGGTGAGTTGGGTTTAACGCCGCTTTTAACACTATTCCAGTTATATCATGGCATGTCAGCTTAATGTGGGAGGAAAGCCCGAAGTGATGCAGGCCTCGGTCCTTTTCCACTTCGGTGAAACCCTCGAGCAAGGGTATGGTGCTGACAAACCTATTAACATAATCGGGGCGAACCGGGATTCGAACCCACGATCATAGGATTCTGGCGCGCCCAAGGGACGCAACTCTGCACAGCGAATTGTCATGCCTAAGACGACTGGGCCACCCGTGCCCCCGCTGGGGATAGGAGCGATAGGGGTGGTACCTCACTTCTGAAACAAAGCTACGGTCGGTCCATGGTACTTGTATTTATTACAATAGAACAGAGTAATAATGAACTGGATAACTGAGGGTGACATCCAGTGTATGTCATTCCTTGTGAGGAAGATATTTCTTATACAGCTTATTATTAACTAATAGCATGCATTCGCATTGTATCGCTGCCATACAGTATGGCTGAATCTGTTGTGTTGGACATCATGCACGTATCAAGTACAACTTGTTATTGACCTTTCGGATCCATGGAACACATATCAAGGTTATTACAATGAGACCTAGGGGCTCGCTACTGCTACAAAAAGATCTAAGGACACCCCAATACAGGTCACGTCAGAACGACATTTCGCGAACTTCGGCCGACCAATGATATGACTAACAGGAAGTCGACATTAGCCACTCAGAAAGCAGTTTCCTCGAGCTTTACGGCACAAGTTTCAAAATGGCGATTTCAACTGCAGACTGCGATTTGAAAAAAATATTTTGACAACGTTCTCTATTCAAACTTTGAAAACTGAACTTAAGAAACTTCTGTAATGTCTAATAGATGGCCGAGATTTGTATGGCAGTAATCCCGTTTAAAAATGTCTAGCATGTCTAGCATGTCATGTCCATTTCTGGCATTCGTTGTCTGTCGTACAGCCAAAAACTGTCGTTCGGAATACCTGTGTTCGAGGTTGCATGATTAGAAACACATTCGGACCTTCGTGATCTCGAAAGCGACGCTCTGATTGGTCGGATGAAAGGTCGCACTCACGTGACCTGTAATGGGATGTCCTCAGATCTTTGTGTAGCGGTAGCGAGCACTAAGATCTGATTTTGAGATTGGGAAAAATGTCAAACGGTTACTGTTTGGGAGGCTATTTTGCTGAAGTTGTGAAAATCCCCTTACAAGCAGCCGAGAACCAAAGACAGTTCGAATGTAAGGGTGGGTTAGGGGCATGGAAGTGTTCACACAGCCATCACTTAATGTTGTTACCCATGTGTTTGGTTTGTTGTTTAATCCAGTCTATGTAGCTATCCACCCTTGTGTAGACGCCTGGTTTTCCCACCTGGCCACACCCTTCACCCCAGCTGGTGATGCCCACCAGCTCCCACCTGTCCGGGGCCGTCTCGCACATCAGCGGACTGCCGCTGTCACCCTGGGGATAGAGGTGTTCCGAATTAATATCATGGTTTGGTCAAAATGGTCAAGTCATGGTCAACATCCTTAGACTGAAGAGGGCGGTCGGGTAGCCTAGTGGTTAAAGGGTTCGCTAGTCACGCCGAAGATCCGGGTTCGCACCCATCATGGGTACAATGTGTGAAGCCCATTTCTGGTGTCCCCCGCCCTGGAGACTGAAGCCTGCCGCCATGTCTAGTGGATACAGCGTCTGTGCGGTGAATGGAAGGTCGGTGGTTCGATCATAACAAAAGACGTTAAAAGATCGTGCTTGTTGTTACCCTGCCTGGTGCAAGGCAATAAGGAACAACACAAGAACTCGTTGTCAGTTTAATGAAAATGGGTCACGGAATATCAAATGTGGTATTTGTGAATATCAAATGTGGTATTTGTGAATATCAAATGTGGTATTTGTGAATATCAAATGTGGTATTTGTTTAATATGGAAGAAGCTTCTTTCAGAGTAGAAATATTAGTGATATTATGCACACGACTTTGTGTTCACATTCTGTCGTTAAATGATCAGTGACGAATGATCCGAAAGGGATTTAGTGATACTCGTAAGGAAGAGAATTTATGGATGTCAACTTCTTTATTATGAGGAACACAACGTTACGGAGTATGTACTTACTCAGTTCATTCACCTGATGAAGGAGTATTTAGATATACTGAGAAAGGTCGTGTTCCTCATAATAAAGACGTTGACATCCATAAATTATCTTCTTTATTCGTCCATTAGTATCCTTCACGTTTCATCATGATTGATCCATATTAAGGATTATACGCCGCTTTCACCAGTATTTTGTTTAACCAACTTAACGGATAAATGAAATGTTAAATTGCATTTATAAGCGAAGATAACATTATAATCGCCATCATGACAAACATCCACACACACAAATGGTTTTTTTTTTGTTTAGTTTTTTTTGGGGGGGGAGGGGGGACCTACGCGCACGAGTGTGACAAATTAAATTTACATGATCAGTAAAGATGCCTAAACAGCGACTAGTACCAACCTTGCAGGCATCAACTGAACCCGATTCCTCCCCTGCACAGATCATGGTGTCCTTGACCTTGGTAGGATATACGTCGCGACACTTGCTCTGCGACCACAGATGAAGCTGGGCGTGGTGGAGGTAAGGGGAGGTCACTCCGGCTAATATATCTGTTGAAAGTCAGGTTTGAGGGGGTTACGAGAAGACTATTTATCACTGATCATGAAGTTGCTATCGGTTATGTTTTGTTTTTCAGTTCAGTTGAAAAGTCACAGCGATAGATTATACTGTGTAGTTCACACTCTGAACACGATCGGCCATTTCTGCAGTTACGGAAAGGAGCGAGGTTTGCCGATTGTAGTTGTTTCACAAGTAAGATGGTCAAAATAATATTTCTGGGAAATGATTTCTAAAGTTTGAGACTGAGATAAAACAAAGATACATGCTAGTGCGGGATGTACACGTTAGTACTAACTCAATTTAGATATATGCGGACACGGGGGGTACGGGTGGCCCAGTCGTCTAAGGCGCCGCGACTAGCTATGCAGAGTTGTGTCCCTTGGGCACGCCAGAAACCTATGATTGTGGGTTCGAATCCCGGTTCGCCCCGATTATGTTTCTAGGTTTGTCAGCACCATACCCGTGCTCGTGGGTTTCATCGAAGTGGTAAACGTCCGAGACCTGCATCACTTCGGTCTTTCCTCCCACATTAAACTCACACGCCGCGATGTAACTGTAATATTGTTAAAAGCGGCGTTAATCCAAACTCACACTCACTCACTATATATCAATCAGATTTTATGAATCCATGGGAAGATTTACGAGCCATGGGAAGATTTACGGAAAAGATCATTTCTCAGACCGAAGGTCCTTCTCGATATCAGTAGGTTTGACAGATAATCCTAGACTCGACTAAACCTTAATCTTGGATGAAGCATACGTGGAGTCACGGAATAGGCGTCCCGTGGGAATGGTGCAAGGTGAAGGACAGATAATCGACTGCCCGCGGGCTGTGTGAACAACGAGTCTATACTGATAAGACATTAGTTTGTGGCAGAGTGTTCTATACAGGACGTTTTTGTTCTCATGTCGGCCACAGGGTACTGATACCCATGTTTTGGCGTGCTCGCTGGAATTTAAGGTGTGACAAGAGAAAGAATAATTTTGAAGAAAAGAAATATGTTAACGGAAATTGTCTTGATAAGTGAGAGAGTGAGTGAGTTGGGTTTAACGCCGCTCTTAACAGTATTACAGTTATATCACGGCCTGTCAGCTTAATGTGGGAGGAAAGCCCGAAGTGATGCAGGCCTCAGACGTTAACCACTTCGGAGAAACCATGAGCTAGGGTATGGAGCTGACAAACCTATTAACATAATCGGGGCGAACAGGGATTCGAACCAACAATCATAGGTTTCTGATGTGCCCAAGGGACGTAATTGCGAATCGCGGCGCCTTAGACGACTGGACCACCAGTGCCCCCTCTATTGATTAAGCACGTTCATCATTTCCCTTTTATTTGTACACAGTTCTCACTGGCTTCACATAATACAACACTTCACACGCGTTATGGCATGCAGCGGCAACGTATTCTTACAGCGCCATCGCGATTTAATTTTAATGTAAGTCATTTCGAACCCTAATTGCATAAAATGCCAAGCCTGCAAAGAAACGTCTATGTCTGAGTATTTTCGCGTTATCATTATTATTCTCTGACTAAAATTATTAGAGAAATGTATGGTCCAGGGCCCCGTTCCTCAAAGGGATCTTAGCGCTACGATGATCGTAAGCCTATGGTATAGCATGGGACTTACGATCACCTTAGTGCTGAGATGGCTTTGAGGAACAGGGCCCAGCATGTAAACCACCCGCTTGTAGTAAAACAGGTGACTGTAGTTGTCTACACAACACACACATGAAACGGGCACTATTGTTATGCAAACCTCTTTTCCCAGAAGGAAAAGTTGTCTTCATTTCAAATCCACAAAAAACATGAATCAAAACACGTTATCAAAACAAATCATGCTGTGAAATCATATGCACACACGCCATTGTCATATTGAAAGCAAGCAAGCAAGATGAATACATGCGTCATGCAATTGCGTGATTATATAGCATGCATATGCACAATTTGTGAATGGCACAAACGCTAACCCCCCACGTCAAGTCACGTCACGTCACGTCATGAGTAATGCCAGACCCAACTGCTGGAGTTACAGTCCCTGAATGTTATTTGATGCCGCTGTCGGCAATATTCCAGCTCTATCACTGCGATAGAACCAAGTCTGGAAAAGACAACCAAGTGGTCGATATCATGAGCAACGTCCCATCCAGTCGGGGTACGACGACTCAAGTCTCACAGCTCTGATGACAAACATGGGATGCTCGGCACCTGTTCTGATTCCGAATCACAAGGTGATGCCTTTATAAAAAATAACTGAAGGGTCTCTGCCCCTGACAAAACATTGTACAAAATGATAAAAGATGGTGATGCACAGTAATGCTCAACCGTTCCCATTGTAATCGTCGTTCTGATTTCTGTAACTGCTCAAACACTTAAGCTGTCGGAGAGTTTTCTCGATGATTCCTATTTCAGGGTAATTGTATTGCAAAATATTGTCCAGTCTCTAGTGTTCGTGTATTCATTAAACACATGACGTTATTGACCTGGGACCCGTTCCACAAAGCGATCTTAGTGCTACGACTGTCGTAAGTCAGTGTTAAAGAATGGGAGTTACGACCGACTTTGCGCTAAGATAGCTTTGTGGAACGGGGACCTGGGTGCATAGATGTCCTGTATATTGTTCTTAGATTAGAAAGGTACGAATAGCCAAGAATGGACCAATATATTATCATCTAGTATTAAATATGAATATTATACACCTTTTAAGATAAGCCCTGAAGCAGAACATATTTAACAGATTCGACCTTGTTTACATTTGCTACCGATTTTGCTCGCGTTCGAGTTGGATTTTTGTTTGTTTGTTGTAACGCCGCACTCAGCAATATTCCAGCTATATGACGGCGGTCTGTAAATAATCGAGTCTGGACCAGACAATCCAGTGATTGACATCATGAGCATCGATCTACTTAATTGGGATGCGATGACATGCATCAACCAAGTCAGCGAGCCTGACCACCCGACCCCGTTAGTCGCCTCTTACGACAAGTATAGTCGCAAGCATGGGTTGCTGAAGACCTATTCTACCCCGGGTCTTCACGGGTCTCGAGTTGGATAATCAAGGCTTAATATTGATACCGGGGGAGACAACAAAATTCCAAAATTTGAAAGATTATGTGCATATTGTTAATTTAACTTAAACAATATCGGAGATCTGTATCATTTTACATGTATATGTCCATCCTTAAAAGATATTCGAAACAATACATACCAAATAAATGTGTTATTCGACCGTCAGTCCAACAATTTATTCGCCTTTTGGCAACCTCAAAATATCAAAAATTTAAATTCTGTTATGTTATATTTCAAATATGCCTTCAAGACCAGAAATGTACAGACATGTAAAATTATCCTGGATTGTATTGTAAGCACTTCATGTACTTGGACCTATGACCTATCATACAATAAACAGTTGAACTTGTACTTTAATACTGTATGTAACATGACGTCGTGGGGCACCCGTAGCTTAGAGCGTTCATGTTTCTCTCTTGCTAAGTCAGGTCGAGTGGATCCACTGACATCCTCCATTATCCAGGGTATTATGTCTCCAGAATATACTGATAAATACCCTGGCCCCATTCGCTTCGTTTCGAGCCCTTTTCGAATCACAAGGCGCTAAAAATAACCATCCAATCAAATTACTCTCACGAGCGAGAGAAATGCTGAGCTAAGTTAGAGTTCGGAGCGATGAAGGTGGTGACGTCTCTTCTTATACCAAGATAAGGGTCTACTGAGGGTGTTATCATTATCTTATGGATATATAATACCTTGGATAATCGAAGATGACCCAGTTGTAATCAATTCGTATTTCCACGGGGATTACAGACATATTGGAAGCAAGCAGCAAAGCTGATAGTTTTATAAGCGTTTTATAAGAGATGCGAATAGTTACACCCATACCAAGATGGTAAATAGCCGACAAGTCTGCAGAATCTGAAATGAATATCATGTTTGTCGGTCTGAATTTTCAAGACAAACATTAAGAACAGTTTATAAAAGGTAATTATTCAAACCACTACAGAAAATATTGCGTATGCAATTAATGTTATTTTATTAAACATTTTGAAAGGTGATTAATTTAAACAGCCCACCCAGAAGAATGGAAAAGACAAGAGAAGTAGCAGTATTGATAGAATATTACATATTTAAAAATCTGTTTATAAGCACATTGCACCCGCGAGAGCTTCAGGGTATTGCGCAATTAAGCTTAATAGTAATATTAAAGAATGAAAACGTTGTTACAAAGGGAACGTTCCAGGATAAGTTAAATGCATTTAAATTTAATAAAAGCTTTTAATGAAAGCAAAGAGTTACTTTAAGCTTTAATTAATATTCGTAAACAAACCAGTTGCCTATTTGCTACAAAGCTTCAAGAGACCGCCTCAGTGGTCTTGTGGTAGAGCGTCCGCACGAAGAGCGGATGGTCCGGGGTTCGATCCCAGGCCGCCTCACACCAAAAGACGTTAAAAGATGGTACTTGTTGTTACCCTGTTTGGCGCTCGGCATTAGGGGCTAAAACAAGGACTGGTCGGCTCGGAGTCAGTATACTGTGTCTGAGTGGGGTACTGTGTCATGTTAAACTGCGGCATGGTATCTCAGTGAGCTAGCACTATAAATCGGCATCAGTCCGGACTAGTACAAGCAGCCACACACACACACATGCAGGCACGTCGCTATATAAGTGCAATAATCTTGGACGCGACGTTAAACCCAATTTCACCTCACCTCACCTCACAAAGCTTCAAACTTCTTACTCATTCTCTTGGTTACTCCCCATCCTGCTATAAAACAAGACAACGAAGTCGACCAGTCGTGTTGGCGGGTCGGGAGACAAAGGGGCTTAACTCTGTCTGAAAACACGAGAGGGCGCTGTAGATGAAGAAGTGCAATGTCGGCGTTGTAGATGAAGTTGTGCTCAGGATGAAGGATGATTTCAGTCACGCGAGCGCTCTCAACATCCGGGGCGTCTAGGTAGACGTAGCCGGCTACGATGTTTGTTGTCTGTGGCGAGTTTAGGAGGCTGAAGAAATATCACACCACGTGGAAATACATAAGCGTGGATACAGCTTTATGGAAAATGGAAGGTGCATTTTGTGGAAAACAGTCGATTCTGATTGGTCAATTACAGGTTTCAAATGACAATAACCACCTCTGAATGAAACGGGCGATTTGACGGTTGCACTGTGCACTCGTTTCCAAAATCAATTTAGTACGGTTGAAGTCTAGATAACCTAGGTCTACATTGAAAACAGTACGTTTATCTCCTAAAGGCTGTTGAATGCAAATAATCCTTGAAGAAACTTTCACGTTTATTGTTGATATTGAGAACATATATCAAACTGAGTCATTGTGTTGTAAGCAAACCGTTGACAAAAAAGACTATGACTACAACGGGTAGGAGTAAACAATTCTATGATGTTTTTTGTTCTTGTTGTTTATTTTCTTAAAATTTAATTCACATTAGGTGCCACGATTGTACATCAGACCATAATGGGATACGTGGCTGGCCTAACGGGTTGTAGTATGTGCAGGCTTTGTAGACATTACTTGGGCAGAGATTCTGATGTTTGTTAAACTACGGTTATAACGAACTCAAAGGGACTACTATTTTTAGTTCGTTATAACCGTTGTTCGTTATAAGCATATATATACATCAATACTACAGCAAATAGTCGGGACTAAAAAGTAAGTTCGTTATATCCACCAGTTCGTTATACGCGTGTTCGTTTTAACCGTAGTTTACTGTGCTGTATACATGACACACATAATGTATACAGATCTTTTCAAGAATTTTACATTAATAAACATAATATTTTGCCGTGATTAAAAGATTATTGAGTATCGTTTCGTCGGTGGACACACTCTATTTCACTCCATGTAATACTGTATCTCTGTAACTTTAAAATATCGTATGGTAATTCTTTGTTACGTACGTCTCCACACAGTGTCCAGCCGTGACGACCCACGTGCTGCTGATGATTGTTGCGCCACACACCTGTTTCGGCCCAGACATAAGGGAGACAACCCACGGCCATTTCCCTCGTACTGACCGGTTTCCGCCCAAGATATATGCAGAGGGTAGGTTATTGGACTTTCGGCCGCATTCTGAGAATATAAAGAGGACAGTTGAGACATATCAAAATTGGCCGGAACTTCACGTGCCGGTGTTGATGGTCACCCTTCAATTACCTGCATCCGAATTTGTTCTTGTTTTTCAAACTTTTATTACTGCAACATGCGAGTCTGGAGCAAACAAACCAGTGACTGATATCATGAGCAATGCCCCATGTCGTCAGGGCAACAAGACAGGCAGTCTGATCCATAAAATCGCCCCTTCCGACCAGCATGGTGCCAAGTTCTGGAATCCAAACCACTGGACGTATGGTCGGGGAGAAGAGCGAGTGACTGTTGTTTCGTGTCTGGGCCAGACAAACGAGTGGTTGATAGCATGAACAACGATGTCTGTGTACGATGCCACGTATTGTGCCAACTTGAACACTATAACAACATGAGGGTCGGTCGGGTAGCCTAGTGGTTAAAGCGTTGGCTCGTCACGCGTAAAGCGGCGTAAAACCATACTCACTCACTCACTATAACAACTTGAACCCCGTTGCATAAGTGATCGAAGCGTTGCGACTCTCGTAAGTCTATGTTATAGTATAGGAGTTACGACAGTCGTAGCCCCATAAACCGGGGCACAGATACTCCTTTGTTTGTCCTTAGTAAGACAAGCACGGGGTACGTGGTACGTTTTATCCGCCGAAATCGTCAAGCAACATCGCTGCAACTATTCACAATTATTATTAGTGAGTGAGTATGGTTTTACGCCGCTTTTAGCAATATTCCAGCAATATCACGGCGGGGGACACCAGAAATGGGCTTCACACAGTGTACACATGTGGGGAATCGAAACCGGGTCTTCGGCGTGACGAGCGAACGCTTGAACCACAAAGTTACCCGACCGCCCCCACTTTTTATGAAACAAATAATTATATATATTTTTAATTAATTTCAGTCGGAGTCAGTGAGTCTGGTTTTACGCCGGTTTAGCAATATTCCAGCAATATCACGGCGGGGGACACCAGAAATGTGCTTCACTCATTGTACCCATGTTGGGAATCGAACTCGGGTCTTGGGCGTGACGAGCGAACGCTTTAACCACTAGGCTACCCACCGCCTCTATTTCAATTGGAACAAGAACACGATCTATAAGAATATTGCTGAAACATGCTACTTTACCTCTTGGTTGGCAGGTCAAGGACACAACACGGCCACTGGCACATGAAGAACTGAAACATAACGTAAAACGAATGTCGTTTATAGTTTGCCAAGGGCGAGGATAAATATAGCACGTACATACTGATAAACTATGATTGCATTGTCCCCAAGTACTTTCAGGTGAAGAAATCGGAAACTATGTTCCCTTCCTTTCTTTGCTTGTTGTTTAACGCCGCACTCATGATATCAATCACTGGATTGTCTGGTTCAGACTCCATTATTTACAGACCGCTCTTGTATAGCTGAAATTGTAGGAGCGTGGCGATAAACAACAAACAATACTCTTTTCCGCCTTTGTATTAAAGCAATTTCTTTACTTGACAGCATCATTCACGTGTCCAGTTGGGCGTGTCCCCTGTGATGACGGGACGTGCACCCCGAGCGCGATGGAGAGGCGAACTGCGTGCATGCGGAGGATGAGGTGAACTGTGGTAGGTCAACTAGTACACAACAAACCGGTTGAAGCCGAGGATCACAATAGATAACTAACCACATGTTCTTGTTGAATTTATGCGAATTCCTTGTAATGGGCGGTTGGACAGGGTCGGTATGATTCGGTTGATTGCCCGCCACTGTTCCCGACGGCGTTATGTCATCAACCACCGGCCAGTTTAGAATCGATTATTTACAGTACGCCGTTATGTAGCTGTAGTGTTTCTGTTTGTTTGTTTTTTGTTCAATGCCTTACTCACCAATATTCCAGCTATATGGCGGCAGTCTGGACATATTCGAATGTGGACCAGACAATCCAGTGATTGACATCATGAGCATCGATTACGCAATTGGGATACGACACTCAGCCAAGTCAGCGAGCCTGACCACCAAGTTTATCGCCTTTTACGACAAGCATAGGTTGCTGAAGACCCATTCTAACCCTGATCTTCATTGGTCTGTACCTCATAACAAGACCAATAATGACCAGTCTGACCCAAAATAGAAACCCACTGTTGCATTGTGGTAATGTCTAATAAAGAGGACCGAAAAGGCGTCAGTGTTTATCTTTACGCTATTGCATTGCTTGCAATGTTAAAATACTCTCCGATTTGAGCAAATAAGAGCTTCAACAAAAATCCAAATTTTGAAAACCTTGACGTTCCCAGTTCGCCTGCCAAGGGCATATAGTTTAGAAAGCTAGATAAATCCCTGTAATATATTGGATGGAATTGGATAACAATCCGTCCGATATGTTCCTTGTCTGCATGTGTTTCACAGTGGAATCCGTACCACGTTATCCGTTCCACGTTTATACAGGAAGTCGTCATTATGACGACAACTTCTATAATTGCTGACTCCGAGCCGACGAGTTCTTGCTTTATCCCATTAGTGCCGTGCGCTAGGCGGGGTAACAACAAGTACCATCTCTTTCGCTGTGACGCGGCCGGGAATCGAACCATCGGCCACTACGCCATGGAGGCGGTCGTCTAACTGACGGGGTTACGCCGTGTACGTATGTAAACATCTTGAAATGCTTACCTGAATATGAACTTGTTATGAAACAAGCCAGGATCACCCAACACATCTCCCGTAGGAACAAGGAACGCTGTTGCAGGCGACGCCTTCCCTCTTTGCTGAATAACGTTTCTATACACCAGAAACAGGACAATATGACGTCATAATACGTCGGGGAAATTTAAACAAAAAATTAATACCATATAATTAACGTAGTTTCTTTTTCAAGGCTCATGGTATTAACTTTATCTTTTGTCATAAATTCATAAATTATTTTCGACATTGAAAAGAGTTAATTTTTAAATACCCATTTCCGGCTTCCGCGCATGCTTTATTAGAAAACTCGGCCTCCCATTGGTCAAAACAAACCGGAAACAACGTGCCACTGCGCATGATTAACAACATGTCTTGCTCGTCTGTTGAATCTACCATTGCTGAAGCACAGAAAATACAATGTCTCAATAGTTTTTTGTTATCTTCAGTAATGCAGAATGAATAAAACAGAAGGGAAAAGTAATGATATACGGTTGTTAATATTATGATTGAAATAATGTATTAGTGCCACCATTACCCCTAACCCTGTCAGTTATCAATTTGCGTTTCGCTTTTTATTATATTTTTATTTTATTTTATTATTGTATAGCGCAGTTGCCAATCCATAACTGCTCAAATAAGCTTAAACCATGATGATATATCAGTTATAACATATCAGTGGGGATCAGTGCTCTCGATTTTCATTCTCAGCTTCCTGGGAGTATACAACCCAAGGAGTTTGTTATGGTTTGCTGTGACTTACTGCAGTTGTCCTCATCTTCCATGTCGCTGCAGTGGGGGTTCCCGTCGCAACGCTGATACATCGAGATGCACGTGCCGTCACCGCACGTGAAGTGGGCATCACTACACTGACCTGGAAACAGATACGGATGACCTTTAAAACCAAGTGGTACAGATGAAGAATCACTGGCGGATACTTCGAACGACTATCGGGGGCACGAGTCGCCGCGATTTGCTGTGCAGAGTTGCGTCCATGGACACGCCAGAAACCTATGATTGTGTTCAGCTGTCAATCAAAAGACTGATCAGCTTGCACTCGTTCAACCCTCGACGTCCAGAAAAGTTACCTCGGCCGGGAAAGCCACACAATAACTAGTACATGTAACCGTGTTAGCGCTTACGGAACGTTCTATTTAAGTAAGCGTATACAAGTATCAGATCAGACGTACCTGGTTTTGTGGGCATGACCTCAGTGTAGTAAACTAGACGAAACCCTTTCTTCGATTCCAACCTGTCTGTATGGAAATGGAGAAGAACCTGACTGCCATTTATTGTGATATTTTCTGGTAATTCAGCACCGCATAATTTTGCTATGACGTCATCAGTGACGTCACTACCATTGTAGATCGTGAGGCTGTCCCAGCTGCATTGGTTTTGGGATTCTAACTCAAAGTTTGTAAACGCGATGTAGGTGGTTGTGTGGGACTCAGTATTTATAAGCCACTTGCAGTCGAGGTCATTTGGGTATGGTGTTTGAGATTCGAACCCAGGAGATGAAAGTATTCCTGATGATAAAGTTAACTCTTGTGGTGGACCAGTGCAGGCAGCGAGAGGAACACTGGACATGAGCGTGGTTGTCGTGGTCGTAGGCGTTGTTGTAGTTGTAGTAGGCGTGGTTGTAGTGGTTGCGGGCGTAGTTGTGATGGTGGTAGGCGTGGTTGTAGGTGTGGTTGTACTGGTTGCGGGCGTAGTTGTGATGACGGTAGGCGTGGTTGTAGTGGTGGTAGGTGTGGTTGTACTGGTTGCGGGCGTAGTTGTCATGGCGGTAGGCGTGGTTGTAGTGGTGATAGGCGTGGGTGTAGTAGTGGTGGGAGTGGTTGTAGTGATGGTGGGCGTAGTTGTGGTTGTAGACGTGGATAATGTGGTCCTGGCCGAAGTTGTCGTGGTGGTAGGCGTCGTTGCAGTAACAATCTTTGGTTTTGATGTATCGTGAACACTGACGTCAGAAGTAATTGTCAGGGTAGTTGAAGTAGTTGTTGATGTCGAGGTTGACGACGTTGTCGTTTGTGACGTGGGAGAAGAAGCTGATGTAGTTGGCGACGTTGCATGTGCAGTGTGTGAAGTTTGTAGAGTCGACGATGTTGATGCCAGGCGACCAATGACTGCAAGATAAATTCTATTTTGAATCTGCCCGTCTTTGGCAATGGACGCAAAGATCGACATACCTGTTTATAGTTGTGTATGCCGACACATTTTTCAACGGTCGCACAGATTTGGCCGTGTCATACATTTATGGTCCGAAAATGTTTCTTCAGATTTGTTATCATGTAAGGGAGCATCCATTTGATTTCGATGGGGTCGGTGGTACGATTTTCTACATGAATAGCTTTCTGAGAAATATGCCAAAAATGAATACTTTGTTTAGTCAAAATTACCCAAACGTCAACATTTAACGTGTTAATGGTGAAAATGAATAGACTGTTTGATGGTGCTTAGTAAATAAATAGTTTGTTGGATACAGCTTTGAAAGAAATTGATTGTTCTGAACCCTCCCTCTACAAATCAGATGGATGCTTCCTAATCACGTACATGCATGACATTCAAGTCCAAGCACTTCTGTAGTTACGTCCCACTAATACACTAAAACACCTACAATAATCGTAGCGGCAATCTAATTAAAATCAGTCCCATTACTCCGACAGATTCCTCTCTGAGCAGAGAACTGACGACGCTAGTTGGGCTTCCTAATCAGACACGGAGTGACGGACGAATGCTCGAACTACCCAATTGGCGGTGGGTACCCTTGTGGTTAAAGCGTTCGCTCATCACGCCGAAGACCCGGGTTCGATTCCCCACATGGGAATAATGTGTGAAGCCCATTTGTGGTGTACCCCGCCGTGATATTGCTGGAATATTGCTAAAAGCGGCGTAAAACGATAGTAACTCACACACTCACCAGCCAACCAGCCTCGCAGTATTAAGACCAGCCTATCTTATGTCTGTATCTCTAGTTTATACTGCCTGTGGTTGCCATGGCGTCTACACCAAGAGCAAGTACCATCTGTGTTCTGTGTTTGTACAAATCGAAATTTCGAATGCAAAAGAAATAAAGCCGAATCGCTTTAGAAAGCTTACATCTGATTGGTTCAACGCACCGAATCACCTTCATTTAGATTGGTTGGTCAAAGTTGAACCCTGGGTACACCTTCTATTGGGGGTCCTTCTTGGGGTAAAAGATCTGATTTCAGTGAGATTGCACCGAAAGACAACCAATAATATTAGCTAATACTGCACATTGGAATTGCTAACTACATAGTTCCCAGGAACCATACTATATACAAATGCGGACCAACACCTACACCCCGTACAGGTATAAAAAGCCCGTTTGACTCCTAATTAGAACGGTGAATTGCAAAATAACTCAAAATCGGGAATAGTTTGTTAAATGTCAATACGGTACACGGCAATGACCCCCCTGTACCAATAATATGTTGTTTGTTATATTTATTCCCATAACTGGAAATAGCTGTTTAAAGAATCTATCATGTGTTATGTGTTATGTGTACCAGACATTTTGAACGGAGGGTGGCACAACGGTTCGAGGAACAGCGCAAACACGTACTGCACGTGCTACACAACGGCACAGGGAATAACAGTATATGAGGGTTCGTCTCATGAATTTTTTTTATCGCAATCTGACTCGCGCACATCACAGTGAGTGAGTGAGTGAGTGAGTATGGTTTATGCCGCATTTAGCAATATTCCAGCAATATCACGGCTAGGGACACCAGAAATTGGCTTCACACATTGTACCCATGTCAGGAATCAAAAAAAAATATATAATTAATTTGTCGGGAATCGAACCCGGGTCTTCGGCGTGACGAGCGAACGCTTTAACCACTAGGATACCCGACCGCCCCTCGCACATCACAGCCCTCGTCGTCGGAATTGCTTGTATCGCTGCTGATGGTTACAACTATAGGTGGGATTGCTGCTTGCTGAAGTCCATCACGTGCAATTCATCTTACTCAAATGGAGCTAAAGGGACTTTTGTACCTGGTAGGTACTGTGATATATACGAAGCATGTCAGGACAGGACTTATCTCATTACCTTCGAATGGTTTAACGGTTGCTTTGAAACCTCGCTTTTGAACGATGTAATCCGAGACGAACTTGAGACATAGTGAACGAGATGATGACGTGAAGCTGCCCGCCGCAAACAGACCTCCACACAGGGTTGCAAGTGTAGGCGCAGTTGTAGAGTTCCCGTCGTAAACAGTTAGGCTGTCCCATGCACACGTATTGTGTGGCTCCACGTCGAACTCTGTGAATGACAGGTGTAGCTTCTGAAACACGAAAGGGATACAGGTCATTAACACTATCAAAGTTTCATATCCACTGCTCTACTCTCGCAAGATGCGTGAAAATCCGGGGCATAGGTCTTCATGCACAACCCATGCTTGTCGTAAAAAGTGACTATGCTTGTCGTAAGAGGCGACGATGCTTGTCGTAAGAGGCGATTAATGGAATCGGGTGGTCAGGCTCTCTAACTTGGTTGATACATGTCATGGTATTCCAATTACGTGGTTCGATGCTCATGATGTCAATCACTGGTATTTCTGGCCCAGACTCGATTATTTACAGACTGCCGCCATATAGCTGGAATATTGCTGAGAACGGCGTTAAACAAAAAACAAACAAACAAAATAGTGCATGTGGTGATAACTGATATTAATATTCAGATATACTTTGCATTTGTGTAAGTCGGATTAATGTAGACTAGCTATAGGATAAGGATGTTTGAGGCTAATTGTGGCATGGTATTACCTGTGTTTGGTGGGAAGACAGACACAGGGTACATGTCGTGCGTGCAGGGTAGGACTGCCCAGGGCCGAGGTTAGGAGATGTCACCGTCACTGGTGAATACACGTCCATCTCTGATGAAGCACACATGGGGACTATTGGCGAGACAGTTTTTGTGGGTGATGATGCTGGCAATGTCGTCTTAGTGTTGGACACATCACTGTTGGATGACACTGTTAAACCATCTGTAGACATGCGTGAAGATGTTCCTTCAGAAGAAACAGTACTGGATGAAGATGGAATCACAGCATCCTCTGTTGACGGGCTGAAGCTCGGTGACGATGAGACAGTTGGAGTAGATGTAGACGAGGATGTTGTCGTTGTGGAAGGCGGGGAGGGACCTCCAATAGGTTTTGAATGATCAGTGGTAGGTGTTGTTGGAGGATGTGGAAAATCTGAAGAAGCCGAACCACTGCTGGTGGAGTTGGAAGGTTCAGGACTTGCCGCAGGTGCTTCACCAGGTGATGAAGTGGGTGGTTTAAGGACGTCACTTCCTGTAATGTTGGTCGTTGTGTTATTCTGAACACCACCCAGGGGCACAGATGTCTTGGTGTTTATCACGACCCTGAAGCCTTGTTTTGGCACAACGAAATCTGATTTGAATTGTAAGCATAGTTTATTTCCTAACGTCGTCAGATTGCTAGGTTTTGATGATCCGCAATATTTCCCCAGTAGAGCGCCGGAGTGGCATGTGCCGTCGTAGAGAGAGAGGCTGTCCCAGATACAGAGCGGGTTGTACTCTAGGTGGAAGTCCAGGAATGACATCAATAGTTTCTGAAGAATACGCAGTGGACATAGTGTCAGTCAACGGCAATAAGAGAGAGTTCATCAAGTGTGGGTAGTTCGAGTGAGTGAGTATGGTTTAGGCAACTTTTAACACTATTACAGCAATATCATGGCAGGGGACACCCCAAATGGGCTTCACACATTGCCCCCATGTAGGGAATCGAACCCGGGTCTTCGGGGTGACGAGCGAACGCTTTAATTACTAGGCTACCCACCGCCACTTGGGTAGTTCGATCATTCGTCCGTCACTCAAGAAGCTAGTTCGTTCCTGCGTGTACTACAGACGAAAATAATTGTTTGTGTCCGCCGCCGTCATTAAGATGGAATATTCACAAATTTGCTTCAAGATACGTACATAAAAAGGGACAAAAAACATTTCCATATTCATAAAAAAATCTCTGCTAATAACAGAGTCCTCTGTACGATTCCGACTTATTACAGCATATGATTATGAATCACTATCTAACCATCCTGGGGGCACGGATGACCCAGTCGTCTAAGGCGCCGCGATTCGCTGTGCAGAGTTGCGTCCCTTGGACACGCCAGAAACCTTCAAGCCATATCACGACGGAGGACACCCGAAATTGGCATCCCACATTGTATCCATGTGGGGAATCGAACCCGGGTCTTCGGCGTGACGAGCGAACGTTTTAACCACTATGCTATAACACGCAACCCCAGTTACCTCCGAACGTTAAGGTTGCATGATGTTTTAATGCTGGTATGAATCAACATGCAGATGTGTGGAGATAAAACATACCTTGTCGGTACCCGTCGTCAGTGTGATGTCACAGAAGATGTTGAGGGGATACTGACCCTCGCTGTACCCCGGCGACAGTAGCGTCAATGAGCTAACGTCGTCAACGATGCTGACGCCTTTACACATTTCAACAGTGGACGTTGTTGTTGTCTTCCCTGTTGATGACTGTATTGATAATGTGGACTCTGTGGTTGATGATGTTGAACTATGAGCTGGTGTTGATGACGTTGTTGTTGATGATGATGACGACGACGACGACGGTGATGATGATGATGATGATGATGATGATGATGATGATGATGATGATGATGGAGATTGCACGGTTGATGAAAATGTAGTTATAGTTTTAGTTATAAATATTCTAGCAAGAAACCCGGACTTTGGAACAATTATGTCCGATTTGAACTGAATGTAGGACTTTTTGGATAATGTAATATTGCTCGGCTTTCTGTCGCCACAAAATGTAGCCTTTACTTGTGACGTCACCATTGGGCTGTCATATATTTTCAGCCAGTCGTATACACAGCTTTGATGGAACTCCAAATGGAAGCTGTCGAAGGCCACGACGGCAACCTGAAACATACAGAGTTCATGCTCCGTTATAGGCAATAAACGTTGCGTTGAGTTGAAACGCCAGTTTTGTGGCAAACAAATTATTGTAGGTATTAAGACTATCTCAGTAGTGTGTTTTATTGATGATATAGAGAATCTCACCCGAGTGTCTTTTGATATCAAATATATCAACACGAGTTGATAAAAGTGGAAAATTTCCGAGGCTTGCCGAGGATTTTTGCAACTTTTATCAACGACTGTTGATATATTTGACATCAAAAGGCACGAGGGTGAGATATTATTTATCATCCAACATCATTCTTCCAACTTTTTCAATTTGTAGACAGTAATTAGCAGTGTCTTCCGTGTAAAAGTACCGCTAACAGCTTCAGTAGCAGAGCCATTAGTGATGTCATTTGATTGTGACGTCATGGTAACAGTGACGTCACAATGGTCTGCAAAGCATTGTGATGTAATTTCATTGCAGCGATATCTTTTTATATCCTACCTAAGAACGCCATAGTTTACCAACTGGACAGTAGTTTGGTAGGGACGTCACACGGGGGTTCCGGCAGGTAATCCGATCATATAAGGGTAACGCTATTTTTCAGGGCATTATCATTTGCAGAAGCCCGAGGTCTTCCATTAACTGCCCATTAACTGGGCAGTTGAAAAGACCGAGGGCTTCTGCAAATGACAATGCCCTGAAAAATAGCGTTACCGTTATTATAGCTAAAATGGATGGAATTTGTTATCAAATAAAAAGAAACAACAATGTCGATTTTGAAACATTTACTGCAATCAACACGTATGTCACTGACCCACTTTTACAAATATGGAAACGTCATAGAACAAACCAGATGACGTCACTATTGAACGTTACGTCACCTATCCCCCCATCCTATGACGTCACCTAACAACGGGCGTGATAATGGCCCGTCGTCAAGTAATATGAGGGCATTATCAAGTTACAGTGGCCCGCTCATTTCTGATAACATGCGGGCGTTTTTATGATAATTCTATCCATTTTATCTATAATAGGGGATAACACGCGTGTTGACTCTTTGTCATTTGGTCAACATTCAATGATATTTTAGTATTCTTAGCTAACGATGTATTGCCATCGCGCCATGAACTGTTACTATACATGTAGGAGTATTTTTTTAAGTGCTGAGCGTAAGTACAGTTTAGTGGGTTTTTTATACAACATCGATAACTTAAGATATTTCCAATTGAAAATTAAACATAATTAAATCAACTGAGAGGCATAGTTTCACTTGCTCCCGAGTTTATGAATATTTCTGAAATTTTCATACCTGATGTACACTCGTTTCGTATGCCATGATTGCTAATCAGTATTATATAAACCCACGTTAATAATTATTGTCATTCCTAGATATCGGCGTCTTAGTATAGGGGCGACAATAATTATGAGCATGAGTATATTTGTGTGTGACGCCAGACCCGTTTAACTAACTTTTGTGGTATTCACTCATACGGTATTCCGAAGTTCCAGTTCTCTACGTGTGAAATACGTGAACCGTTTTACTTTAAAATGTGTATGTATACGATGACAGTCGTATGACAGTCTAGTCGTATGCCAGTCTAGTCTTACGTCCGTGTACACCCAGGGTAGCCACGCATGAGTGAGTGATGGCGAAATACTCCCGCATCATCAACATTCTTCAGTCATTCCGAGGCATCAAGTGACATATTTCTGATATCTAGGCAGTGGACTACTTTCTATGGTCTAATTGCGGCTAATATAATGTCAGAGCTTCAAGCGTGAATATCTTATACACCCAATCCTTCTGAAAGGCCCTGTCAGCACTTTCTAGTGATCTGTGTGTCCTCGAACTTAATGGGCGTGGTCTACTCTAAACCCTGTGTGACATTAATGGGTCATTATAGGATAGTGTATGTCCTCTCATATTAGTTATCATTGTGTACATATATTACACCTGGTATTTCACCACAGTGCCCTACATATTCCGTGAAGACAGGAGCATCACCTTTCAGTGGAAATGAGGTCAGATGAAGACACGGTTATCTTTATGAATGACTTGATGATCGCAAACAAATAAATAAAACATACATAAATAAACGAATAATGAAATAGTGAGTGAGTGAGTGAGTTGGGTTTAACGCCGCTTTTAACAGTAATCCAGTTATATCGCGGCGTGTCAGCTTAATGTGGGAGGAAAGCCCGAAGTGATGCAGGTCTCAGACGTTTACCACTTCGGTGAAACCCACGAGCATGGGTATGGTGCTGACAAACCTAGAAACATAATTGGGGCAAACCGGGACTCGAACCCATAATCATAGGTTGCTGGTCTGCCCAAGGGAGGCAACTCTGCACAGCGAATCGCGGCGTGTTAGACGGCTTGGCCACCCAGTAACAGAGATACTACAATGTCTTCTTGAGTGAATAAATAAATTCATGTGAAAAAGGAAGAAAAAGAAGAAAACAATGAATGAATTGAAATGTACTCGTACATGAATTGATGAATAAATAGATAAAAGAGGCAATAACTGAATGAATGAATTAAGGAATAAGGTAATCAATGAATGAATCAATGTATGGTGATAGAAAATAGACAGAGGTTCCCAGTATTATTTTTGATCATGATAGCAAGGTTGGATCTCTGATATTTACAGCGAAACACAGCCTCGGCAATGAGCGAGTGAGTGAGTGAGTTGGGTTTAACATTATTTCAGTTATATCACGGCATGTCAACTTAATGTGGGAGGAAAGCCTGAAGTGATGCAGCTCTCAGACGTTTGCCACTTCGGAAAAACCCACAAGCACGGGTATAGTGCTGACAAACCGAGAAACATAATTGGGGCGAACCGGGATTCGAACCCACAATCATAGGTTTCTGGCGCGCCCAAGGGACGCAACTCTTCACAGCGAATCGCGGCGCCTTGGACGACTGGGCCACCCGTGCCCCCTACCTCGGCAATGAGGCGAGTGTATAGGCGGAGTTAGGATTTGGTTTGTTTGTTTGTTGTTTAACGCCGCACTCAGCAATATTTCAGCTATATGACGGCGGTCTGTAAATAATTTAAGTCTGGACGAGACGACCCAGTGATTGACATCACGAGCATCGAGCCACGCAATTGGGATACGATGACATGCATCAACCAAACCAGCGGCCCTGACCCCTTATTCGCCTCTTACGCCAAGCGTAGTCGCCTTTTACGGCATGCATAGGTTGCTGAGGACCTCTTCTAACCCGGATCTTCACGGGATCCAGGGAAAGGAAGGGTGCACATAATACCCACGTGCAGTGTTCGTTTACTGGAATGCTGCAATTCTCACCTGATTTATTTGTAACTCGATCTTCCAGAGACACACCACATTGTTCGGATAATTTGGGTCAACACCATATCCGGGAGACGATATGATGGCGGACTGAGATATCGGGGTGTCGGACCCACATGAGATATGAGGAAGATGTGTCGTAACTGATGGCGTTGGCAGGGCGGCCGGTGTCGAGGTTGTAGACGAAACAGAGGCTGAATAACAGAATATAATGTGTCTCTCACGTACGTGGGTTTAGATGATGTATATGTTACAAGGTAAATGGCCCTGTGAAGATTCGGGTCGGAAAAGGTCTTAAGCAACCCATGCTTGTCGTAAAAGGGAACTAACGGGCTCGCTGACTTGGTTGATGCATGTCATCGTATCCCATTTGCGTGGATCGATGTTCATGATGTCAATCACTGAATTGTCTGGCCGTCATAAAGTTGGAGTGCGGCGTTGAAAAAGACCCAAACAAACAAATTAATACAAGGTGAATGAATTACTAAAACCTGTCAACGTAGTGGTCACCTAATCACTGTGCAGATTTGCGTCCCTGAACGTTCCAGTAGCCGTTGGTCGTGGCTTCGAATCCTGGTTCGGCCTTAATATGTTTTCTGGTCTATAAGCTCCATATCCGCGCTCGTTGGTTTCACCAAAGTGGCAAATGTTTTTAGACTTTAAGACCTGTATCAGTTCGTGCTTTCCTCCCACCTCAAGCTGACACACCGTGATATAACTAGAATACTGTTCAAAGCGGCGTTAAACCCAACTCACTCACTACTCATTTGACACGTGTACCCTTTCGGTTATCACATTTCTTCTTCATAATTAATTTGTAGTGATGAAATTTGCCAAAATAATGACAGTGACTATTTTATATTTCTTCACTTTTGAAATCAATATGCGAAAATATATATTTCAAATAATAGATTTTATTGACCTACCAAAAACTGTAAGATTAAAACCAGTCTTAGGGATGATAGCATCAGAATGGAACCGGATGCACACAGATGATGAGGAAGTGATGTATGGTTGAGGAATGGAGGATCCGCAATGTCTTTGACCTGTACCGCTATCGCACGTGTCGTCGTTCACGATGACGTAGTCCCATGCGCAGAGAGAGTGAGGCTCCACATCAAAGGTGTTAAATGTTACTGTCATTTTCTGCAAAATCATATTTTAATAAATAAAAGCTACAAATACCTTTCCATAATGATAAAAAATATATAAGATTAAGTTGTACGAATCTGACCATGTAGTGAATAGATGGTAGACCCAAATAGTGATACCAGGTGTTCGCGAAAAGGTAAGTGAATCCTGCCCCACCGGCGTCACCCATCACAAACACCCGCCAAGGCAAGTCAATTGCTCACTGAACTTAAACATACAACAGAAAGTTTAGTTTGAACATATAATACCGTGAATGAAATTGAGATAATATACTCATAGGGTAATACTATCACGGAGACGAGTCGAAAAAGAGCAATAAGTTTGTTTTAACAATTATTTGAAAACACAAGCTGTTAATAATGATATATTGCCATGACCAAGATTATAGGTTCCCAGCATACCATGCATGTCGTAAGAGGCGATTAAATGGATCGGGTGGTCAGACTCGGTGAATCGGTTGATTAAATGTCATTGTATCCCAATTACGTAGATTGGTGCTCATGACGTCAATCACTGGAATGTATGGACCAGGCTCGATTATGAACAAATATTGCTGAGTGTGGCGTTAAACAACAAACACTCATGAAATAAAAAAAGTCGCTGTACACTTACGTCCGAAAGCGAAGCATATATGTTCCATAAATATTCTATATCTCTTGGATACTTCTGTCCGGGTCCAAAATTGGGCGAGGTGATTATTGCCTGTTCACCGGCTGAGAGACTTAAGGTGGAGGTTATTGCCCGGCAGACAGGACCAAGACTACAGATCACTGGAACAGAAGACATACACAAACTCATTGTAAATTTGGGGGCGGTCGGGTAGCCTAGTGGTTGAACCGTCGCTCGTCACGCCGGGCTCGATTCCCGACATGGGCACAATGCGTGAAGCCCATTTCTGGTGTCCCCCGCCGTGATGTTGCTGGAATATTGCTAAAAGCGGCGTAAAACCATACTCACTCACTCACTCACTCATTGTAAATTATGTGATTGGCAGAGCCATTTAGATTACATATCTGTGCATGGGGAATTATGAAGAACATTATAAAATACATTACATAACCCCAAGCATATTTTTTTAGTTTGAACAAGTGTTTGGAATAATATTATGTTAATATTGATAAGCACAGTGTTCACAAGTCGAAAGCGTTGTAACCAACATGTGTTAATGATTCTCGACATATCGGTGTTCAAATTTCAACAATGGCCATAAAATTACTTAAGGAAATCGAAACACATAACAATATATACTGCACAAAAGAAGCTGCTATGACGTATTAACTATAGTAATGTGAAAGAACTGGGTGTTCTTTCAAGCCGTTGAATGGCATTTAGAAGTGATACACATAAGGAAGAGAATTTATGGATGTCAGCTTCTTTATTTTGAGAATCACAACGTTTCGGAGTACAGTACGGTTATAACGAACTCAGAGGGACCAGCAATTCTAGTTCGATATTACCGTAGTTCGTTATAAACATATATGTAGCATATATACAGCAAATGGCTGGGACAAAAACAGTTCGTTATATCCGTCAGTTCGTTATAACCGTGTTCGTTATAACCGTAGTTTACTGTATATGCTTACTCCTTCTTACTCCTTCACCTGATGAAGGAGTAAGAATATACTCCGAAACGTTGAGTTCCTCATAATAAAGAAGTTGACATCCATAAATTCTCGACCTACGTTGTTCTTTAACTTCTTTTGAGTAGTATAGTTATTTCTTTAAAATAGGTCGTTAATACAGTGACACCTCGTCAGCACGGATTCGATCGGCAGAATCCCTATTTGCGCTAAGGTGTAACATTGAAATTCCGCCTATCTCGAACTACCGATTACTCGACATGTTTTGCGTTTCAATATCAGTTTCAGTATATATCGAATCTCTACAAGTGTCACATATGACATACTGCTACATCGTCACGTGACAATACAGATGACGTCACAATAAATAAACAAGTGCCGCCTGTCTGTCGGATAACTTATATATTTAAAGTACCATAAGCACATTCGAAGACCCA